>NC_092052.1:53173847-53528623 GCF_003086295.3 Arachis hypogaea
GTGCATCCCCTGAGGTATCTCAGGGATTTCATGATGAGGAATTTCCTCATACTCTTGTTGAGGTCCATAAGTGGGCTCTCTTTTTCGCTCCATCCTTTTTTTAGTGATGAGCTTTTGAGATGAATCTCTCCATCTCCCATAACTCAGATGTGGAAGCTTTTGCCTTCCCTTTCCTCTTTCTAGAGGTTTCTCTGGCCTTAGGTGTCATAAACGGTTATGGAAAAACAAAAAGCAACACTTTTACCACACCAAACTTAGAAAGTTTGCTCGTCCTCGAGCAAAAGAAGAGAAGAGGGAGTAGAAGAAGAAGAAAATAGATGAGATGGAGAGGTGTGAGTGGTTCGGCCAAGGGGGGTTTTAGGTGGTTATGATGTGTGAAAAGGAAGGAGTGATGGTTTTGGAGGAGTAATGGAGGTGATTGGTGAAGGGTATTTGGGGAAGAGGGTTATGAAAAGGTGTGAAGAGGATAGAAGAAGAAGTGTGGTAGGTGGGGATCCTGTAGGGTCCACAGATCCTGTGGGGGATCCTGTGGGGTCCATAGAACCTTAGGGGTCAAGGACTTAGCATTCCTGCTCCAATTAGGCGTGCAAAACGCCCTTTGTATGCAATACTGGCGTTTAACGCCAGACTGCTGCCTGTTTTTGGTGTTAAATGCCCAAATGTAGCCTGTTTCTGGCGTTTAACGCCAGGTTGATGCTTGTTTCTGGCGTTAAACGCCAGCTTGGTTCTTGTTTCTGGCGTTAAACGCCAGACAGATGCTTATTTCTGGCATTTAAATGCCAGAATATTCTTCCTCCAGGGTGTGCTATTTTTAATGCTGTTTTTCATTCTATTTTCGATATTCCAGTAGTTTTTGTGACTTCACATGATCATCAACCTAAAGAAAACATAAAATAGCAATGGAAAATAAATAGATATAATTAAATAACATTGGGTTGCCTTCCAACAAGTGCTTCTTTAAAGTCAATAGCTTGACAGTGAGTTTTCATGGAGCCTCACAGATATTCAGAGCATTGTTGGGACCTCCCAACACCAAACTTAGAGTTTGAATGTGGGGGTTCAACACCAAACTTAGAGTTTAGTTGTGGCCTCCCAACACCAAACTTAGAGTTTGACTGTGGGGGCTTTGGTTGACTCTGCAGTGAGAGAAGCTTTTCATGCTTCCTCTCCATGGTTACAGAAGCAGAACCTTGAGTCTTAAATACAAGGTAGTCCTTATTCAGTTGAAGGACCAACTCTCCTCTGTCCACATCAATCACAGCTTTTGATGTGGCTAGGAAGGGTCTTCCAAGGATGATGGATTCATCCTCATCCTTCCCAGTGTCTAGGATTATGAAATCAGCAGGGATGTAAAGGCCTTCAACCTTTACTAACATGTCCTCTACTAGTCCATAAGCCTGTTTCATGGATTTGTCTGCCATCTCTAATAAGAATTTGGCAGCCTGTACCTCAAAGATTCCTAGTTTCTCCATTACAGAGAGTGGCATTAAGTTTATGCCTGACCCCAGGTCACACAGAGCCTTCTCAAAGGTCACGGTGCCTATGTTACAGGGAATTAGGAATTTACCAGGATCCTTTTTCTTTTGAGGTAAAGTGTGCTGAACCCAGATATTTAGTTCATTAATGAGTAATGGAGGCTCGTTCTCCCAAGTCTCATTACAAAATAGCTTGGCATTCAGCTTCATGATTGCTCCTAAATACTGGGCAACTTGCCCTTGAACAATGTCTTCATCTTCTTCAGAAGATGAATAGTCATCAGATCTCATGAATGGTAAAAGTAGGTTCAATGGAATCTCTATGGTCTCTAGATGAGCCTCAGATTCCTTTGGTTCCTCAAAGGAAAACTCCTTATTGGTTAGTGAACGTCCCAGGAGGTCTTCCTCGCTAGGATTCACGTCCTTCACCTCCTCTCTGGGTTCGTCCACACCAAGTAAGGTTATGGCCTTGCACTCTCTTTTTGGATTATCTTCTGTATTGCTTGGGAGAGTACTAGGAGGAGTTTCAGTGACTCTTTTACTCAGCTGGCCCACTTGTGCCTCCAAATTTCTAATGGAGGACCTTGTTTCATTCATGAAACTTAGAGTGGCCTTAGATAGATCAGAGACTATATTTGCTAAGCTAGATGGATCCTGCTCCGAATTCTCTGTCTGTTGCTGAGAGGATGATGGAAAAGGCTTGCTATTGCTAAACATGTTTCTTCCACCATTATTAAAGCCTTGTTGAGGCTTTTGTTGATCCTTCCATAAGAAATTTGGATCATTTCTCCATGAGGGATTATAGGTGTTTCCATAGGGTTCTCCCATGTAATTCACCTCTGCTATTGCAAGGTTCTCAGGATCATAAGCTTCTTCTTCAGAAGATGTTTCTTTAGTACTGTTGGATGCAGCTTGCAATCCATTCAGACTCTGAGAAATCGTATTGACTTGCTGAGTCAATATTTTATTCTGAGCCAATATGGCATTCAGAGTATCAATTTCAAGAACTCCCTTCCTCTGAGGCGTCCCATTACTCACAGGATTCCTTTCAGAAGTGTACATGAAGTGGTTATTTGTAAACATGTCAATGAGTTCCTGAGCTTGTGCAGGCATTTTTTTTTAGGTGAATGGATGTACCTACAAAATGGTCTAATGACATCTTAGCTAATTCAGACAGACCATCATAGAATATATCCAGGATGGTCCATTCTGAAAGCATGTCAGAAGGACACTTTTTGGTCAGTTGCTTGTATCTCTCCCAAGCTTCATAGAGGGATTCACCTTCTTTCTATTTGAAGGTTTGAACATCCACTCTAAGTTTGCTAAGCTTTTGAGGAGGAAAGAACTTGGCTAAGAAAGCCGTGACCAGCTTATCCTAAGAGTTCAGGCTATCTTTAAGTTGAGAGTCCAACCATATTCTAGCTCTGTCTCTTACAGCAAATGGGAAAAGCATAAGCCTGTAGACCTCGGGATCAACCCCATTGGTCTTAACAATATCACAGATTTACAAGAATTCAGTTAAGAACTAAAAATGATCATCTGATGGAAGTCCATGAAACTTGTAATTCTGTTGCATCAGAGAAACTAATTGAGGCTTTAGCTAAAAATTGATTGCTCCAACGGTAGGGATTGAGATGCTTCTTCCATGTAAGTTAGAATTTGGTGCAGTGAAGTCACCAAGCATCTTCCTTGCATTGTTGTTGGGTTCGGCCATGTCTCCTTCTTTTTCGAAAATTTCTGTCAAATTTTCTCTAGAGAGTTGTGCTTTAGCTTCCCTTAGCTTCCTCTTCAGAGTCCTTTCAGGTTTAGGATCAGCTTCAACAAGAATATTTTTATCCTTGTTCCTGCTCATATGAAAAAGAAGAGAACAGAAAAGAAAATATGGAATCCTCTATATCACAGTATAGAGATTCCTTATATGAGTATAAGAAGAGAAGAATAGAAGAAGGAAAAGATAGGAATTCGAACACAGAGGAGAAGAGTGGGTTCAAATTTTTGAGTGAAAGAGGGGTGTTAGTAGATAAATAAATAAATAGAAGAAGATGAGAGGGAGAAGAATTCGAAAATTAAATAAAAATATTTTTATTTTTATTTTAAATATTAGTTATAATTCAAAAATACGAAAAGGAATAAAATTAAAATTAAAATTTAAAATAATGAGTTAATGAAAAGAAATTTTGAAAAAGAAGTTAGTAATTTTCGAAAATTAGAGAGAGAAAATTAGTTAGGTAGTTTTGAAAAAGATAAGAATGAAACAAAAAGATAGGATTAATTGAAAAAGATTTGAAAATCAATTTTGAAAAGATAAGAGGTTAGAATAGATTTTAAAATTGATTTTGAAAAAGATGTGATTGAAATTTATTTTGAAAAAGATTTGCAAAAGAAATTTAAAAAGATTTGATTTTGAAAATTATAGTTGATTACTTGACTAACAAGAAACAAAAAGATATGATTTTAAAATTTAAAGATTGAACCTTTCTTAATAGGCAAGTAACAAACTTTAAAATTTTTGAATCAATCACATTAATTGTTAGTAAAGATTTTGAAATTATGAAACAAAATAAGAAAAAGATTTTTGAAAATCAATTTGAAATTTTCGAAAATATGAAAGAAAAAATGAAAAAGATTTTATTTTTGAAAAAGATTTGAAAAAGATAGAATTTTTAAATTGAAAATTTGATTTGACTCATAAGAAACAATTAAATTTAAAAACTTTTTGACTAAATCAAACCAAATTTTCGAAAATTTATGAGAGAATAAGGGAAAGATATTTTTTTGAATTTTTAATGAAGAAAGAGAAAAACAACCAAAAGACTCATAACATGAAAATTATGAATCAAAACACATGATGCATGCAAGAACACTTTGAATGTCAAGATGAACACCAAGAACACTTTGAATGTCAAGATGAAGACCAAGAACTTATTTTTGAAAATTTTTAAGAAAAGAAAAACATGCAAGACACCAAACTTAGAAAATTTCAAACTTTAGACACTAACAAATTGAAAATGCATATGAAAAACAAGAAAAGACACAAAACAATAAAATGCAAAGATCAAACAAAGCAAATCATCAAGAACAACTTGAAGATTATGAAGAACACATGCATGAGTTTTCGAAAAATACACAAATTTTAAAAACATGCAATTGACACCAAACTTAAAATTTGACTCAAGACTCAAACAAGAAACACAAAAATATTTTTGATTTTATGATTTTATAAATTTTTTTGGATTTTTTTTGAAAATTATTTAAAAAAACGCAAAAAAATAAAAAATTTTTGAAAGATTTTTTTGAAAACTTTTTGAAAAGAAAATTACCTAATCTGAGCAACAAGATGAACCGTCAGTTGTCGAAACTCGAACAATCCCTGGCAACGGCGCCAAAAACTTGGTATGCAAAATCGTGATCTTTCATTCCTTGGTAACGGCGTCAAAAACTTAATACGCACGTTCATAATTTCAGTTCTTTGTCATAACTTCGCACAACTAACCATCAAGTGCACTGGGTCATCCAAGTAATAATCCTTACGTGAGTAAGGGTCGATCCCACGGAGATTGTCGGCTTGAAGTAAGCTATGGTCACCTTGTAAATCTCAGTCAGGCGGATTCAAATGGTTATAGAGTTTTAATAATTAAAAGATAATTAAAAGATAAATAGAACATAAAATAGGATAGAGATACTTATGTAGTTCATTGGTGAGAATTTCAGATAAGCGTATGGAGATGTTTTTGTTCCTCCTGAACCTCTGCTTTCCTACTGTCTTTATCCAATCCTTCATACTCCTTTCCATGGCAAGCTTTATGTAGGGCATCATCATTGTCAATGGCTACTTCCCGTCCTCTCAGTGAAAATGGTCCAAAATGAGCTGTCAACGCACGGCTAATCATCTGTCGGTTCTCGATCATACTGGAATAGGATTCAGTAATCCTTTTGCGTCTGTCACTACGCCCAGCACTCGCGAGTTTGAAGCTCGTCACAGCCATCCTTTCCCAGATCCTACTCGGAATACCACAGACAAGGTTTAGACTTTCTGGATCTCAAGAATGGCCGCCAATAATTCTAGCCTATACCACGAAGACTCTGATCTCACGATCAGGAGGCTAAGAGATATGCATTCAAACTTGTTTGCATGTAGAATGGAAGTGTTTGTCAGGCACGCGTTGATAAGTGAAAATGGTGATGAGCGTCACATAATCATCACATTCATCATGTTCTTTTGTGCGAATGAATATCTTAGAGAAGAAATAGGCTTGAATTGAATAGAAAAATAATAGTACTTTGCATTAATTCATGAGGAATAACAGAGCTCCACACCTTAATTTATGATGTGTAGAAACTCTACCGTTGAAAATACATAAGTGATAATGGTCCAGGCATGGCTGAATGGCCAGCCTCCCAAAGAGGGTTCAATCATCAAAACATGATCAAAAGATGTCAATACAATAGTAAAAAGTTCTATATATACTAAACTAGTTACTAGGGTTATAGAAATAAGTAATTGATGCAGAAATCCACTTTCGGGCCCACTTGGTGTGTGCTTGAACTGAGCGTTGAAGATTTCACGTGTAGAGGTCTTCCTTGGAGTTAAATGCTATTTTGTAACCTGTTTCTGGCGTTTAACTCTGCTTTGCAACCTGTTTCTGGCGTTTAACTCTAGAATAGGGCAGAAAGCTGGCGTTGAACGCCAGTTTGCGTCATCTAAACTCGGGCAAAGTATGGACTATTATATATTGCTGGAAATCCCTGGATGTCTACATTCCAACGCAATTGAGAGTGCACCATTTGGGCTCCTGTAACTCCAGAAAATCGACTTTGAGTGCAGGGAGGTCAGAATCCAACAACATCTGCAGTCCTTCTTCAGCCTCTAAATCTGATTTTTGCTCAAGTCCCTCAATTTCAGCTAGAAATTACCTGAAATCACAGAAAAACATACAAACTCATAGTAAAGTCCAGAAATGTGAATTTTATTTAAAAACTAATAAAAATATACTAAAAACTAATTAAATCATACTAAAAACTATGTAAAAATAATGCCAAAAAGCGTATAAATTATCCGCTCATCAATTACCCCCTTGATTATTATCCTTGTTTGGTTTAGCATGAGGACATACTACTGTTTAAGTGTAGGGGAATTGATGAGTCCATATTTTCCAATATATTTTAGCTTGATTTGGATGGATTTCATCACACAAACTCACACTTAAGCACCAAAATATCATACTTTTGTCTTTTATCCCTAATTTGGATATAAATGTGAAAACATGCATTTTATGTCTAAATTAGTGATTTTAATTCCACTTTTATACCATTTGATGCCATGACATGTTTGTTTAGTGATTTCAGGTCATAAAGGCAAGAATGGATAGCCAAAAGTGGAAGAAAGCATGTACAAGGGAGAACACATGAAGAAAACAAGGAAAAGCACACACAGATAAGTGTGCATGTGCACAAGCATTTGTGCGTATGCACAAGAAGGAATTTTCATGTGTGCGTGCGCACAACCCTCTATGCGTACACACAGGAGAACATTCAGCAAAGTGTGCATATGCACACACCTGTGCATACGCACAGGTCCCTGCACGTGGTTTCATTAATGAAACACGTGATCCACGATTTTGGGGGCCTTTAGCCCAGTTTTGGAACCTTGGATGCTGAATGGGAAGTGCTATATGAAGGGGATATCAACACATATGAAGGTATTAGGTAGCATTAGGTTTTATTAGGTTTAGTTTGAGTTTTCATTAGGATTAGGAAGCTTCCATAGGGGTAGGAGTAGGAGTAGAGTAGAATTTCTCTCCTAGTGTTTCATTTCCATCTCCATTGTAACATTTTATAGCAAGCTTCGATTTTGTATTTTGCTCATCTTTTGTAGGTACTCTCAATTTTCTCTTTAATTTCACTACTTTTGCTTTTATGTTCTTATGGTTCAAGTTACTTTGTTTATATATGAAATTTTGGTATCTTGAAGTTTTGATTGATGAATTTCATGTTTTATGCTTTCTTTATGCTTGATTGAATGCTAATTGTGGATATTGTGAATAGTTTTGTTATAGTTTTCATTTTCCTTTACAATTTCTTATGTTTGGTTTTATGCACACAAGATGTTTGTGAAAACGCCAATTATAGATTTTGAGTAGATTTTCACACCTTGGCTTGGGATTTGAGTTCCTAGGATACTAGAGTCATAATGTCCGACATTTAGTGGTTATTCTTGGGTAGTTAGTTGACTCTTGTTTCCATTGACGCTGGCTTTTTATCAACTAGTTTGATAAGTTAGCTAAGACTTATGGATTAAGGTCAATTATGCTTGCTTGACTTACTCCTCGATGTAGGGGTAGACTACGTGAGATTGACTCATCATAATAATCATAGTTGTGGTTATGGCGATGATAGGATTCCTTGGACCCTCTTATTCGCAAGTCAAGGCTCTTTTATGCATATCTTAGCATTTTCACTAGTTTTGACCCTATCTTCCTTTAATTGCATTAATTCCAATTTTGATCATCTCTTAGTATTTTTATTGTTTAGTTCTTTTGATCTTTTGTTCTTTGATTACAAAACCCTCTTTGCCCTAACAACCAAAAGCGTAACACTTCCAATTGCATCCACGAGGAAGACGACCCGAGGTTAAAAGACTCTTGGTTTATATGTTTTGAAGTGAAAATATCTAAACTTTGATTGAGAGGATTGTTTGTTGGTCTAGGCTATACTTGCAATGAACCTATATTTTATGAAATTCAAGATCGACATCTATTCATTCTTCACACACCCTGTGGATTTCTGGACCTGTGCGCATGCACACACTTGTAGGTACGCACACACAGGGGAGTGGCTGCGGCTGGGATCGCTAGCAGGCCCTATGCGCAAACAATAAGGTTTTTGCAAGCTGTGCATGCGCACAGCTCTGTGCGTACATACACGTTGGGAAGGACGTTCTGTTGATGGTGCTGGCACGCCTTGTGTGCGCACTCCACAATGGAAATTTTTCTTTCTGTGCGTGCGCACAGCTCTGTGCGTATGCACACGGCCCTGTTTTCTTATAAAACCCCTGTTTTCAAGTCTTTCGCCTTCCCAACAAGCTTGCGACCATCCGAGATGTTGTTTCAGACTTATAAACCGCCATTTTCATCTTTTAAATCTTAAATTAATGTAGAATGCCTAGTGATTGAGAGGAAGCTAGGGAAAGGGGTAACTTGTTGATGAAGAAGGGAGATATTATGATGAGTTATAACTAATGATGATGATATGTGTTGTTGTGGAGGATGGTGGGGTGCTGTATATAATTTGAGCCGAGTGGATGAGTATGATATGAGCCGAGTGGCTGAGTATAATATGAGTGAAATAGCTGTGTGTGATGATGGTCTATGGCTGATAATGAATTATGATTTTTAAGCTGGATGGCTGAGATAAATGTTAAAGTATGGCTGAGAATGAATGTATATATGCTTAATTGAATTATTGATATTATGATTGTTGCACTCCACCTATCTGAGATACGAGTTTCCCTGGGTGAAAGCAGTGGCTAGCCACTACGTGCTCTATGTGGAGACTCGATGATGACAAGTCATCTTAGCCTAGTTTTACTAGTCTTTTTCTTTGTTTTTATTAGGTTTTATGCACTTTCTTGCATTGTAAGTAAGTAATTTGGAGTGGAATTGCATATTTTGTTAAATCAACCAACCACCCTTTAATTCATACAAAACCATGAGGTTTAAGCTAAAATTAATTGAATTATGAATGAATTTTAAACTTTGTGAATTTGGTGATACTTTAATTGGTTGATTTGATTACTTGTAGGTGAAGAAAAGAAAAAAAATAAGAAAAGCGTGGCCTAAGGAGCGTGCCCAAGAGAAGAAAAGCGTGGCATCATCAAAGAAGGAAGGAAGCCAAGTTGAGTGAGTGAACCGAGCTTCACAAGGAATAAAAGGAGAAAGCAAGGCACAAAGCTCAGTTCACTTAGTTAACTGAGCACCAAAGAAAGCAATGCAAGGACATAAAGCTCAGTTCACTAAGTGAGCTTTATCGGGGGTTCTCCAAAATTAATTCAAAGCAAAATTCTAAGGAGTGAAGCTACAAGGTATCGAACCCATGACCCACGGAAAGCAAGGAACGCTCCTTGCAAGGAAAATAAGAGAAAATGGCCAAAAAGCCTCCTCCAAGGTTCGAACAAGGGACCTCACACTACCAAGCTTGCAAGGAAAATAAGCCAAAGTGAGTTGGCTAAGATTCGAACCTGGGAACTCATGCAAGTCGAGGGAGGAGCGCTACTCTTGGTGCAAAGAAAATGAGCCAAGATGGCTCTCCCAAGGTTCGAACCAAGGAGCTTCATGAAAGGCAAGGAAGGAGCGTCCAACCCCTCCAAGGAAATTAGCATCAGTTTGCTTCCACCAGGATTCGAACCTGGGAGCTTGAAGCCCAAAGCAAGGTGCCACAATGGGGAGCTCAGTTGGTTTTCCCAATTGAGCGCTACTCTCCCCCACTCCCCACACTTTGGCGCAACAAGAAGCACACCAAGGAGCTTGTCATGCGCACTTTGACACGGCCAGGAAGCTGACACACGCACGCTTGACACACCCAAGGCAAGACATAGAGCTCAGTTCAATTTTCCAACTAAGCTCTATTGAAAAGCAACCTGAACAAGGCTGGACGCACACAAAATGGGCAGCACAAAAGCACATTGGGCGCTCAGTTTGGTATTTGAACTGAGCCATCCCTTGGGAGGTGCACCTTGGGCCAAAATCCATCAAAAATCCAAATTAATTCATTTCTTCACCAAATTTTAGAGCCCACCCAAATTCTTAGATCTAAATTAGGAAGTGTATAAATAAGTGTTAGTTTGATTTAGAAAACACCTTTGCTTCTTTGATAATTTTCATTTTTTTTAATTTTGAGAGTTTTAATTTGAATTTGGATTTCTGAGAATTTGGAAGGAGAATTGATCTCTCTTCTTCTTGGTTCTTGCTTGAGAAATCTTTACTTCTTGTCTTGGATCTTGGGTGGAGAATTGAAGAAATTCTATTTCAATCTCACCTTGAGATTTCTTGTTTAATCTTTCTGCATAATTCAAATTCTATTTACTGCTTTCACTCTTCTACCTCTTCTGCAATTTACTTTTCCAGTTTCTTTTGCAATTGTTCTTGTTGGATCAAGGAAGGATTTGAGATCTAGACTTGGTTTCTAGTCTCTTCCACTCCTGAGATTTTCAATCTCTCTTTTAATTTCTGCAATTGAGCTGCATTTACTTTCTGTTTTTAATTCTTCAATCATTTTCACTTTGCTGTTTAAGATCCATTTTACTTCAATTCAACTTTTACTCTTCTGTTTATTGCAATTTACTTCTGCTTGTTTAGATTTCTGCAATCCCAGTTCCCAATCCCTTTTATAATTCAAGCAATTTACTTTTCTTGCACTTTAAGATTCAGTCATTTACATTTCTTGCAATCTAAGTTTCTGCAATTTAATTTACTTGTTCTTTAAGATTCAGCACTTTTACTTTCTGTGCTCTTTAATTTACTTCAATTCTTCCCTCTTCCTTTACATTTCATGCAATTTAGCTTCTGTCAATCACAAACCACTCAAACCAATACTTGATTCACTTGACTAAATCAACCACTAAACTAAAATTGCTCAATCCTTCAATCCCTGTGGGATCGACCTCACTCATGTGAGTTATTATTACTTGATGCGACCCGGTACACTTGCTGGTTTGTTTTGGGTATTGGAATTCGTTTTCCAAAATACCCATCAAGTTTTTGGTGCCGTTGCCGGGGATTGATTAGATTGACAATGATTAAGTGAAGTGGAGATCTAGATCAAGCACTTTTTCTTTTCTGTTTCTTTAATTCTTAACTAACACACTAACTGTTTGAATTTTTGCTTAAGCTAACTAATATTTTATTCTAGCAATGGATTGAAGTGTTACTGTCCTTCTGTTTTGTGTGATTTTTATGTGTGGTTTGCATGTCAGGGACAAGAGGAGCTATACCCACCTTTTGTGAACAAGACGAAAGAACCCTCAGGAGATTAAGAAGAGCTGAAAGAGGGAAAAACATTGTTGGAGAAGAGGATTCAGAAGAAGAGTTCCAAGATATGGAGGAACACTCAACAAACCCAACAAATCCACCAGAAGGAGCAGCCAATAACAACAACAATCCACCACAGAGAAGAGTTTTGGCTTCCTACACATTTGCAAATCCTAGACATTGTGGGAGTAGCATTCTTACCCCAAATGTTAATGCAAATAACTTTGAACTAAAGCCACAACTCATCACCTTGGTTCAAAATAATTGTTTTTATGGAGGAGGACCACTTGAAGATCCAAACCAACACTTGTCTACTTTCTTGAGGATTTGTGACACTGTCAAAACCAATGCAGTGCATCCTGACAGTTACAAGCTATTGTTATTTCCATTTTTTCTCAGAGATAAATCTACTCAATGGTAGGAATCTTTCCCAAGAGATAGCATCAACAACTGGGATGAGCTAGTGAGCAAGTTCCTTGCCAAATTTTACCCACCTCAAAGGGTCATCAGGTTGAAAACTGAAGTGCAAACATTCACACAAATGGACAATGAACCCATCTATGAGGCATGGGAGAAATACAAGGCTCTAATTAGGAAGTGCGCTCCCGAAATATTCAGTGACTGGGACAGATTGAAGAATTTTTATGAAGGGTTGACATTGAAATCTCAGGAGGCTCTTGATCACTCAGCAGGAGGCTCACTACAATTGATGAAGACTGCAGAGGAAGCCCAAAATCTCATTGATATGGTGACTAACAACCAGTACTTCTTTGCTCACCAAAGGCAACGCCAACCATCACAAAGGAAAGGAGTGATGAAGTTGGAAGGAGTGGACTCAATCTTAGCTCAAAATAAAATGATGCAGTAGCAAATTCAACAATAATTTGAGTAAATGTCCAAAAGGATTGATAGCCTCCAAATTGCAGCAGTCAACACAAGCCAACCATCATC
This sequence comes from Arachis hypogaea, assembly GCF_003086295.3. Classification (NCBI taxonomy): domain Eukaryota; kingdom Viridiplantae; phylum Streptophyta; class Magnoliopsida; order Fabales; family Fabaceae; genus Arachis; species Arachis hypogaea. Next base: position 53,186,299 of record NC_092052.1, read on the forward strand.
CACATGGGTGACAAATGAAGAAACTCAAGAGGATCAACAGCAAGAACAAGTCCAGTACATGCACAATCAAAATTCTGGGACAAATGAGGTTTATGGTGACACTTACAACCCCTAATGGAAGAACCACCCCAACCTCAGATGGGGAGACAATCACAATCAAACTCAACAGCCATGGCAAAGGAACTCAAACCAAAATAGTTGGAAAAACACAAACTACAACAACCAGCAAAATAATAACCAAAACATATACAGAAAACCACAAAATACTTATCCCAACTCTAACCATCATCCATCCAATAACCAAGCCACCAATCAAAACACTTATCTTCAACCCTCAACACCCCACAACCAACCAATCTCACAAGATTCTCAGAGGATCACCAACTTGGAGATCTTAATGGAGAAAATAATAAAGCACCAAGAGATGACAACAAAGAACCAGGAAGCTTCCATAAAAAATATGGAAAGACAGATTGGACAGCTCTCCAAGCAAATTGCTATTGAGAGACCTGTGAGCTCACTCCCAAGTGACACCATTCCTAATCCAAAAGAGGAATGCAAAGCCATACAACTAAGGAGTGGAAAAATCTTGGTGAAAAATGAAGAAGCAACCAAGAAGCCAAAAGCAAATGATAAGAAACAGGGTGAGAAAGAGGAAGCCAATGATGAAGATGTAACAGCAAGCAAGCAAACTTCAAGGCAGGCTCAAGGGAAGGAGGAACAGCCAAAAATTTCAAGAAAAGGGAAGGAAGCAATTGAAGAGCCAACTAAGGACCATAGGCAGGAAGTGAACTTCACACCTCCATTGCCATATCCCCAAAGGTTCAACAAGGAGACTAAGGACCAACACTTCCCTAAATTTCTCGAAATCTTCAAGAAATTAGAGATCAACATACCCCTGGCTGAGGCACTTGAGCAAATGCCCCTATATGCCAAGTTTTTGAAGGAACTTTTAAACAAAAAGAGAAGTTGGCAAGAAAAGGAGAACATTATGCTCACTGAAGAATGTAGCGCTGTGATCCAAAGGGGTATCCCACCAAAGCTCAAAGATCCAGGGAGTTTTGTGGTTTCATGCATCATAGGCAAGATGACATTGGAAAACGCTCTATGCGATTTAGGTGCCAGCATCAACTTGATGCCCTTCTCATTAATGAAAAAGCTTGCTATAGAAGAAATCAAACTAACGAGGATGTCACTAGTGATGGCTGATAAATCAATCAAGACACCCAATGGAATTATGGAAAATTTACTAGTGAAGGTTGGAGAGTTTATATTCCCTGCAGACTTTGTGATCTTGGACACAGAAGGAGAGGGAAACAACTCAATCATCTTGGAAAGACCATTTTTAGCTACAGTAAGAACCACTATTGATGTAGAGAAAGGAGAAATGACCTTCAGGGTACATAATGAGCATATGGTCATCAACATTTTCAAATCAATGCAACATCCCTCTGAGCAAGAAAATTTCATGAAGGTGGATGTGATAGAAAGCTTGGTAGAAGAAATGTTTGAGGACAACTATCAAAAGCATCAGGAGGAGCAAGAAGAGGAAGTGGTAGAAATATCCATTGAAGACAAGGAAGAGGATAAGCCAAAATAAGAGTTGAAGCCTCTCCCTCCTCACCTCAAATATGTATTTCTTGGAGAAGCAGAAGCCTTGCCAGTAATCATAAACTCATCCTTGATCAGGGAGGAGGAAACAAAGTTGATTGAAGTATTAAAGGCTCACAAAACAGCCTTGGGCTGGACAATTGAGGATATCAAAGGCATTAGTCCTACCATCTGTATGCATAAAATTTTATTGGAAGAAGAGTAAAAACATGTGGTTCAACCTCAGAGAAGACTCAACCCAACCATGAAAGAAGTGGTCCAAAAAGAAGTGATGAAGATATGGAATGCTGGGATAATCTTTCCAATCTCAGACAGCTCATGGGTGAGTCTGGTTCAAGTTGTACCAAAAAAAGGAGGAATGACAGTCATCACCAATGAGAAGAATAAGTTGATTCCCACCAGGACAGTGACTAGGTGGAGAATGTGCATAGATTATAGGAGACTGAATGATGCCACAAGAAAAGATCACTTCCCTCTGCCCTTCATTGATCAAATGTTAGAAAGATTGGCAGGCCATGCTTACTACTGCTTCCTGGATGGATACTCTGGGTACAATCAAATAGTGATGGATCCCAAGGATCAAGAGAAGACTTCCTTCACATGCCCATTTGGAGTTTTCACCTACAGAAGGATGCCCTTTGGGCTATGCAATGCCCCGGCCACCTTTCAAAGGTGTATGCTTTCCATTTTTTCTGATATAGTGGAAAAATTTTTAGAAGTCTTCATGGATGATTTTTCTGTCTTTGGAAATTCATTTAACACTTGCTTGCATCATTTAACTCTTGTTTTGAAAAGATGCCAAGAAAGTAACCTGGTATTGAACTGGGAGAAGTGCCATTTCATGGTTCCGAAAGGAATAGTTCTTGGGCATAAAGTGTCATGTAAAGGTATAGAAGTTGATAAAGCTAAAATAAAAATTATTGAAAAACTCCCTATACCTGTTAATGTGAAAGCAGTAAGGAATTTCCTTGGGCATGCTGATTTTTACAGGAGGTTCATCAAAGATTTTTCAAAAATAGCAAAACCGTTGAGCAATTTACTAATGATTGATACCCCCTTTATCTTTGATGACAACTGTAAACATGCCTTTGAAACTCTAAAGAGAAAACTCATTACATCACCAATTATTGCACCCCCTAATTGGAACTTACCTTTTGAACTTATGTGTGATACAAGCAACCTTGCTATTGGTGCTATACTGGGGCAAAAGAAAGGCAAGCTGCACCATGTCATATATTATGCCAGTAAGGTGTTAAATGAAAAACAGAAAAATTATACCACCACTGAGAAAGAATGTTTAGCAATTGTATATGCACTTGATAAGTTTAGGCAATACTTGATTGGTTCAAAGGTTATAGTGTATACTGACCATGCTGCTCTCAAGTATTTAATGTCTAAACAGGATTCAAAGCCAAGGCTTATTAGGTGGGTGCTGCTGCTACAAGAATTTGATATTGAAGTGAGAGATCGAAAGGGAAGTGAAAATCAAATAGCAGATCATCTATCAAGAGTGCCACAAGAAGCCAAGAAAGATAGACCACAGCAAGTAAATGAGAGTTTCCCTGATGAGCACCTTTTCCAAGTTCAACAAACACCTTGGTTTGCTGACATAGCAAATTTCAAAGTAGGAAGGAAAATACCTCAAAAATTTTCCAAGCAACAAGTGAAGAAGCTACTCAACGAAGCAAGGAAGTTCTTGTGGGACAAACCTTTTTTATTCAAGAAATGCTCTGATATAATGATTAGGAGGTGTGTCCCTGAAAATGAAATGAAGGACATATTGTGGCATTGTCATGGTTCAGCATACGGTGGACACTTTGGACCAGAGAGAACGGCTGCAAAGGTAATACAGAGTGGCTTCTATTGGCCAACTATCTTTAAGGATGCTAGAGAGTTTGTTCACCAATGCAATGAATGCCAAAGAGCTGGAGGATTGACAAGAAGGAATGAGATGCCTCAAAATTTCATCCTAGAAGTGGAGCTATTTGACTTATGGGGCATTGATTTCATGGGACCCTTTTCTCCTTCCTACTCTTTCAGATACATCTTGGTGGCAGTGGAGTATGTCTCATAGTGGGTGGAAGCCATAGCCACAACCACCTGTGATGCACAGATTGTCCTTCAGTTCCTTAAGAAGCACATTTTCACTAGATATGGAGTGCCCAAGGGTCTTATTAGCGATGGTGGTGGTCATTTCTGCAACAAACAGATGGAGAAACTCCTCTACAAATATGGAGTAATCCATAAAGTAGCCACACCATACCACCCTCAAACTAATGGCCAGGCTGAATTATCAAATAGGGAGTTGAAGAAGATCTTAGAGAAAACAGTGGGAAGCACAAGAAAAGATTGGGCTAGGAAGCTAGAAGATGCACTCTGGGCATACAGGACAGCTTTCAAAACTCCCATTGGAAAGTCCCCCTTTCAGCTATTGTATGGAAAATCATGCCATTTCCCTGTAGAGCTTGAACACAGAGCTTTTTGGGCTACTAAACTCCTCAACCTTGATTTTCAGGCAGCAGGGGAGAAAAGGTTACTATAATTGAATGAGTTGGATGAATTTAGGCTATAAGCCTATGAAAATGCCAAGACATACAAGGAAAGAGCCAAAAGGTGGCATGACAAGAAGATTTTAAAGAAAGAGTTCAAACCAGGACAGCAAGTACTCCTGTACAATTCACGGCTCAAGATTTTTCCTGGCAAGCTCAAGTCCAAATGGACTGGCCCATATTTAGTGACAAAGGTTTTTCCTTATGAAAGTCTTGAGCTGCTAGATGAAGCTACACAGAGTCATTTCACAGCAAACGGGCACAGAGAAAAACCTTACTTAGGAGGGCAATGGGACAAGGAAAAAGAGGTTCAGAACCTGAGCTAAGCAAGAATGAAGGATGTCAAGCTAATGACAATAAAGAAGTGCTTGTTGGGAGGCAACCCAACCTGAGGTAGTTTTCTTCTCATAACTATTTTAATAAAAAGGTTAATTAGCTTTATCTATATTGCAAGAAGCTAAGTTTGGTGTTACACACTAGTGCACGAATTGTAAATCATACTTTTCACAACTCGTACCACTAACCAGCAAGTGCACTAGGTCGTCCAAGTAATACCTTATGTGAGTAAGGGTCGAATCCCACGGAGATTGTTGGCTTGAAGCAATCTATGGTTATTTTGTAATTCTTAGTCAGGATATCAATTATAATTATCAGTTTGGATTGCGAAAAATAAAAGAGCATGAATTAAATACTTGTTATGCAGTAATGGAGAATATGTTGGAGTTTTGGAGATGCTTTGTCTTCTGAATCTCTGCTTTCTCCCTGTCTTCCTTTTAACGCACGCAAGGTTCTTCCTATGGCAAGCTGTGTGTTGGTGGATCACCGTTGTCAATGGCTACCATCCGTCCTCTCAGTGAAAATGGTCCAGGTGCGCTGTCACCGCACGGCTAATCATCTGTCGGTTCTCACTCATGCTGGAATAGGATCTATTAATCCTTTTGCGTCTGTCACTACGCCCAACCCTTGTAAGTTTGAAGCTCGTCACAGTCATTCAATCCCTGAATCCTACTCAGAATACCACAGACAAGATTTAGACTTTTCGGATTCTCAAGAATGCTGCCAATGGATTCTAGCTTATACCACGAAGATTCTGATTAAGGAATCCAAGAGATACTCATTCAATTGAAGGTAGAATGGGAGTGGTTGTCAGGCACACATTTATAGATTGAGAATGGTGATAAGTGTCACGGATCATCACATTCATCATATTGAAGTGCGAATGAACATCTTAGATAGAAACAAGCGTGTTTGAATAGAAAACAGAAATAATTACATTAATTCATCGAGACATAGCAGAGCTCCTCACCCCCAACAATGGAGTTTAGAGACTCATGCCATCAAAGAGTACAAAGTTCAGATCTAAAAATGTCATCAGGTACAAAATAATCCTCTAAAAGTTGTTTAAATAGTAAGCTAGTGATCTAGGTTTGCAGAGAATGAGTAAACTATGATAGATAGTGCAGAAATCCACTTCTGGGGCCCACTTGGTGTGTGCTGGGGCTGAGACTTAAGCTTTACACGTGCTTAGGAGCCATGTTCTTAGTGGGTATTGGTTTAGTGATCATGGATAAATACACCAAACTTAGAGGTTTTCTTGTCCTCAAGCAAAAGAAAGGAAAGTAGAGGGAAAGAGGGAGAGCCAAGCGTAACTTGTGGAGGAGAGGGGGATAGGCTGAACCAAAATTTAAAGGGAAGGGGGTGGGTTTTGAAAATTATTTGAAAAAGATATGATAGAAAAAGTGATTTGGAAAAGATAAGTATGATAGGAAAAGATGTGATTTAAAATTGAAAAGATATGAAAGATATTTGAAAAAGATAAGTCTAGATTTAAAAAAAGATGATGTGAAGATTTGAAAAAGATATTGATTAGTTGAAAAGATTTTAGAAGGAAAAGAGATAGATTTGTTTTAAAAAGGATTTGAAAATAATTTGAAGAGGATTAAGAAAAAGGGTTTATGAATTAAGATACATTTGATATCTTTTGAAAAAGGATTTGAAAAATTAGGATTTGTAACATGTTTGTGCAAGAAATCATGAATTGAAACTTAAAAAAAGGGAAAAATTTGAATTGAAAACGAAATTGCCTACTCCCCACAATCCTGGCGTTAAACGCCCAACTGCTGCATGTTTTGGGCGTTTAACGCCCAGCTGTTGCTTCTAGCTGGCGTTAAACGCCAGAAACCCCTTTGTCACTGGGCATTTTTCTAATCGCCCAGGATGCTGTAAATCTGGCGTTAAATGCCCAGAAGCTGCTTCTTTCTGGCGTTTAACGCCCAGATGGCTATCTTTACTGGCGTTAAACGCCCAGTGGATGCTCCTTTTGGGCGTTTAACGCCCAATTGTGCCTCTTACTGGCGTTTTCTTGCTAGTGAGCTCCTTTTTCCTGTTTTGTGCTCTGAATTCTTCTGTAACCCTGTGGACTTATGCAATTGATTCTTTACCTTGTTAGTATTAAGCTCATATATTTTAAAAAATAAATAAAATGAAGAATAAAATAAAATAAAATAATAGAAAAAGTTTTGCTAATGGCTGGGTTGCCTCCCAGCAAGCGCTTCTTTATTGTCTTTAGCTGGACCTTGCTGAGCTTTTAATCTAGCCTCAGCCTTGAGCACTCTTGCTCAACATTGCCTTCAAGATAATGCTTGATTCTCTGTCTATTAACAATGAACTTTTTATCAGAATCAATGTCTTGAGCTCCACATAACCATATGGTGATACACTTGTAATCACATATGGTTCCCTCCACCAGGATTTCAGTTTCCCGGGGAATAGCCTGAGCCTAGAGTTAAACAACAGAACCTTTTGTCCTGGTTCAAAGACTCTAGATGATAGATTTCTGTCATGCCACCTTTTTTATTTCTCTTTATAAAGCTTGGCATTTTCGAAAGCAGTAAATCTGAACTCCTCTAACTCATTCAGCTGGAGCAATCTTTTTTCTCCAGCTAATTTGGCATCAAAGTTTAGGAATTTGGTTGCCCAGTAGGCCTTATATTCCAGTTCCACGGGCAGATGACAAGCCTTACCATACACAAGTTGGTATGGAGAGGTCCCTATAGGAGTCTTGAATGCTGTTCTGTAAGCCCATAGAGCATCATCCAAGCTTCTTGCCCAATCATTTCTACGGGTACTTACAGTCCGTTCCAGGATTCTTTTTAGTTCTTTGTTAGAAACTTCAGCTTGCCCATTCGTCTGTGGATGATATGGAGTCGCCACCTTGTGGCGAATCCCATACCGGACCATGGCAGAGTAAAGCTGTTTGTTGCAGAAGTGAGTGCCCCCGTCACTGATTAGTACTCTAGGGACACCAAACCTGCTAAAGATATGTTTCTGGAGGAACTTCAGCACTGTTTTAGTATCATTGGTGGGTATGGCAACGGCCTCTACCCATTTTGATACATAGTCGACTGCCACCAGAATATAAGTGTTTGAGTATGATGGTGGGAAAGGTCCCATGAAGTCGATTCCCCATACATCAAACAACTCAATCTCCAAGATTCTCTGTTGAGGCATGGCGTAACCATGAGGCAGATTACCAGCTCTTTGGCAACTGTCACAGTTACGTACAAACTCTCGGGAATTCCTATAGAGTGTAGGCCATTAGAAGCCACATTGGAGGACCTTAGTGGCTGTTCACTCACCTCCGAAATGGCCTCCATATTGTGATCCATGGCAATGCCATAAGATCCTCTGTGCTTCTTCTCTAGGCACAAACCTACGGATTATTCCGTCTGCACATCTCTTAAAGAGATAGGGTTCATCCCACAAGTAGTACTTTGCATTAGTAATTAATTTTTTCTTTTGTTGCCTGCTGTACTCCTTGAGTATGAACCTTGCAGCTTTATATTTTGCAATGTCTACAAACCATGGTGTTTCCTGAATGGCAAACAAATGCTCATCTGAAAAGGTCTCAGAGATCTCAATAGAGGGGGGAAACTCCCCTTCTACTGGTTCTATCCGAGACAGATGATCAGCGACTTGGTTCTCTGTCCCTTTTCTGTCTCTTATTTCTATATCAAACTCTTGCAGAAGCAACACCCATCTTATGAGCCTGGGTTTTGAATCCTGCTTTGTGAGTAGATATTTAAGAGCAGCATAATCAGTGTACACAATCACTTTTGATCCTACTAAGTATGATCTAAACTTGTCAATGACATAAACCACTGCAAGCAATTCTTTTTCTGTGGTTGTGTAATTTTTTTGGGCATCATTTAAAACACGGCTAGCATAATAAATGACATGAAGAAGCTTGTCATGCCTCTGCCCCAGTACTGCACCAATGGCGTGGTCACTGGCATCACACATTAGTTCAAATGGCCTCTCAAATCCTTTTTATGACTCAAGATCTCTTTCATGAACTTGGCATAAGAAGGTATTTGCTCAAGTGCCTCTGCAAACGGAATCTTTATTTCAAGAATCCTGAGATAATCTGCAAAGCGAGCAAATTGCTTATCCTGCTCCTCTTGGCGGAGTGTTTGAGGATAAGGTATCTTGGCTTTATATTCCTCAACCTTAATTGCTGTAGGATTATTTCCTACAGAGGTGGTTGGAGAAGCCTTTTTAGAGGGGTTGTTATTAGTACTTGTGTATGTCTGATCCCTCACTGGCATTTGAATGCCAGGGTTAGAAGCTGGATTGGCATTGCACTATAGTAATGAAGTAAGGGTTTAGTTCAAAGCTACTTGCTCTAATGTGTGGTATGCTAATACTTCTTCCATAGAAGTCAGCACAGGGGTTGTGTATGACCCCAGAGTTCTTCTGAACTCCTCATTCCCAATTGGGTTCATGATGAAGAAAGGTAGAAGAAGAGAAAGAAGAATGAAGATAGAGGAAGTAGAAGGAGAAATAGAAGTAGAAAAGATAAACAAGAATTAAAATATTTTTTTGTTTTATTTATTTATTAATTTCGAAAATTAAAGTTAATCAATTAAGAAGAATTGAAAATTAGTTAATAAATTTTGAAAATAGAAGAGAGAGAAGAAGAACATAATTTTCGAAAAATAGGAGAGAAAAGAATTAGTTAGGAAGTTTTGAAAAAGAAGAAAGAGAAAACAACGAACTAATTAAGGAAAACTATAATATAGTACACTAAACATAATTTTTTTGGATTGGCGTTGGACGTCAACTCCTTACTCTTCCCTTTTGCTGTAAAGGGCCAAGCAAAGAGGTGGTAAGATAACCACCCCAAAGATAGCTTGAAAACTTGGAAATAATTAGTAGACAAGTTTTTGAATCAATACTTCCTTCCAAGGAAGATGACCCAGTTGAGGCTAGACATCCAAGGCTTCAAACGTGGGGAAGGTATAAGAGGATGCTAAGAAAATATCCCACTGAAATATTTTCAGAATGGGTCCAGTTAGACATCTTCTACAATGGGCATTCAGACATGTCTAAAATCTCTCTGGACCACTCTGCTGGTGGTTCTATACACATGAAAAAGACCATTGAAGAGGCTCACGAGCTTATTGAGACAGTTGCTACTAATCAGCATCTGTACTCAGCTGCTGAGACTTTTACAAAAAGAGAGGTTAAGGTAGTATCTACTGAACCTGACCCTCCAGAACAAGATTGCCCATTGACTCAGCAACTACACGCCCTTGCCCAGCAACTACTAGAATTACAAGAGGCTTTGCGAGAAACTCAAGCTTCTAATAGAAATATAGAAGCCCAGCTGAGTCAAACAAGGTAGCAGTTATCTAAGTAGATAACAGAGGAATGCCAGGATATTCAAGTGAGGAGTGGGAAATTCTTAAACACCCAACCTCAGTACAACAAGAAAGAAAAGCTAACGGAGGAACACCAGACTGATGTCCAAGATGTCTCTAAGGGCATTGAATGCCCAAAGAGGAACGTCATTGGCGTTCAATGCCAAAAAGGGGTATCCATCCCTGGCGTTGAATGCCTAATTAAAGACACCAACAAGGGCATTGCACGCCCAAAAGAAAATAGTGTTCGTGGCATTGAACGCTAGGAAGGGGGAAGCCCAGGCATTGAATTCCAGCCCAAGGAAGACCAGACACGTGTAAGTGCTGGGAACACCACTCCTAAGCAGGTTGATGATCCTTCTTTAGGCACTATGGACACTCACCCTACACCACTCATGGCCCTTGAGTAAAAGGCCAAGTTACCATACCCTCAAAGACTCCAGAAAGCAGAAAAGAATAGGCAATTTGCCAAAATCTTAGAAGCTTTTAAGAAGCTGGAAATTGAAATTTCCTTTGCAGAGACTCTTGAACAAATGCCTTCATATGCTAAGTTCATGAAGGAAATACTGAACAACAAGAGGGATTGGAGGGAAGTAGAGACAGTAGCTCTTACTAAGGAGTGCAATGTAGTCATTCAGAGGAACCTTCTTCAGAAACTACAGAGACACCATAATATTATTCTCAAGAGAAAAAAAAGTGAATCCAAGAGAAGAGTGTCTGGTCCTCATTAGTACCAAGAAGGTTGAGCCTCAGATGGTACCCACTATTGAGGAACTAAATGAAGAAGAGACTCAAGAAGAGGCTGGGAGCACATTGTTGCACGCCCCTCTTATGGGAAGAAAGCCTGAAGTACCACACCCTCAGATGTCCCGGAAGGAGACCAAGGATGAGCAATTCTCACAATCCTTGGAAGGCTCTGAAAAGATGCAAATCAATATTCCTTTTGTTGAGGTTGTGGAACAATGGTCTCTATCTACTGGAAGAAACCTCTCTGATACTGAGAGAGGCGAATTAGTGATGAGGTTACAGAAGGATTACATGGTTATTAAGGTCCTTCAACCTCCACTACCCCCTACTGAGATTTATAGTGCTTCTAGTGATATGAGTGGTAACTACCCTCAAGGAGACACTCTTATCCATGATTGATGGAAACCTGAGCAGGTTAATATTCCTTTTACTGAGTAGTTTGAGGAAGTGCATCCCTATAGGGCCCTCATAGAAAGCCTGATGCTCTCTGGGAAGGAGACCTTAAAAGAAGATGGGACAGTAGTGTTCACCAAGGAGGCCAAACTTTAGAAGCATGCTACTGAGGGACTTAAGGCAATCATATACCAGAAAGATCCTTAGAATGCCATTGAGCACACCCTTACAGAGGAGAAGGAACCTCAAGCTAATTCTTCTCTGGGCATGTAAGAAGAGCCTGTGATTCCCACAGAGCACGCCCTTGCAGAGGTGAAAAAGCCTCAAGATCTACCATTCCTAGGCATGCAAATAGAACCAGAAGATGAGCAATTGGCTTATCTCAAAGCAGTATTCAAGAAGCTACAAGTCAATATCTCTTTTACAGAGGTATTTGAAAAGAAAGACCTAAGGAGAGATGGAATAGAGGTACTTACTAAAAAGTATAATATCCTAATCCAAAATGAGTTGCCTAAGAAGATGCTAGATCCAGGGAGCTTTCAGATCCTATGGACTACTAGAAAGCTCACTTTTGACAAAGCCCTGTATGATCTTGGCTTAAGTTTAAATCTGATACCTTCATCTGTAATGAAGAAGCTTGGAATCCAAGAGGCACAAAAAACAAGGATTACCTTGCATAAGGATTGGATGGTGTTCAAGGTTTTTGACCTTCCATTACCCCCTGATAAGGGAGGCACTTGCATAATGAATTCAGCATTCAAGCCTCCTCCCTTGGATGGAACCAATTCAATCCCTCCTAAAACCAAACGTAAGTTTGGTGTTGGATGTACACTATCCACCAAAGAGGAAGGCCCCAAAAGGAAGATACCTAGGGGCCGGAAAGACAAAAATATCCCTACTAAAGGCTTTTCACCATGGAAGATGGTGGTATTCACTTATCTCATTATGGTATTCACCATGAAAGAGGAAAGTGGCAAAAAGAGACACCAGCATATTACTGCAAGCCCAACCCTACCTCATGCAGTGAACAAGATCCTATCTCTTGAGCATCTTACACTAATCCATGAGAGCACAGGAAGGATGCTCCCAGTAAGGAGTAAGGATTTATTCCTCTATGACTATCTTTTTCCTTGAAAGGAGCTGTCCGTCAAGCTAATGACATTAAAGAAGCGCTTGTTGGAAGGCAACCCAACCATGAGTAGAGTATTTTTGTTCTTATTTCTTTTATTTATTTTTATTTGAGTTTATTTTAGTTTATTTTTAGAGTTTTTCCTTACTTTTTAATGTTTGTGATCCTGTGTAGTAGTTAGAACAGAGACAGAAAGGTTCAGCATTAAAAACAGAACACTTTGAGTGTTGCTGGCATTGAACTTCAGCTATGGGCATAGCCTTGGGCGTTTAAACGCCCATAAGAAGGGTAGGGAATTCAAATTCCCTAGCCTCTCAGGATCAGTAGGTCCCCCAGAATCTCCACCTACCCTACCTTCTTCTACCCTATCCTTCACCATCGTTCATATTTTCTCAAGGACGAGGAAAACTCTTAAGTTTGGTGTTGCAAAAGCTTTGCTTTTTGACTTCTACCACGCCTAAAGAGCTATAAGGGAAGACAAAGGAGTGACATTGAATAGATCAAGCACCACATTAGATCCTCAAGGAGGAGTACCAGCCGCCACCATTAAAGGTGGATTTGTTATCTTTATCTCCTTTTCTTCTGTATTTTTTCTGTTTTTTGTTATGTTGTATTGTCTGTTCTCTTGTTCTTGTTGCATGATCATTTGCATTTATGTCTTGAGGCTATAAAATGTTCTATATATCTCTCACCTTGCTTAAAAGAAAATTTTAATTGAAAAGAACTGAGAGGTACATGAATTTCAAGTTTATATTAAGATTAGTTAATTATTTTCAGAAGGTTGGCTCTTGAAAGAATGATGAAAAAGGAAAAGTATTATTGATAATCTAAAAAATCTAAATAAATTGATTCTTGAAGCAAGAAAAAGCAGCAAAAAGAAAAAGAAAAAGCATGTTGCAAAAGAAAAAAATAATATATATGCATGCAAAAAAGGAAAAAAAATAAAAAGCAGAAAAAAGCCAATAGCTCTTTAAACCAAAAGGCAAGAGCAAAAAGTTAATAACCCTTTAAACCAAAAGGCAAGGGTAAAAGGATCCAAGACTTTGAGCATCAATGGATAGGAGGGCCCAAAGGAATAAAATCCTGGCCTAAGCGGCTCAACCAAGCTGTCCCTAACCATGTGCTTGTGGCGTGAAGGTGTCAAGTGAAAAGCTTGAGACTGAGTGGTTAAAGTCATGATCCAAAGCAAAAAGAGTGTGCTTAAGACCTCTGGACACCTCTCTCTAGGGATTCTAGCAAAGCTGAATCACAATCCAAAAGGGTTCACCCAGCTAAAGTGTCTGTGGTATTTATGTATCCGGTGGTAATACTAGAAAACAAAGTGCTTAGGGTCACGGCCAAGACTCTAAAAGCTGTGTTCAAAATAAAAAAGAACTGAACTAGGAGAATCAATAATATCATCTGAATTATTAGTTCCTAAAGATGCCGACCATTCTGAGTTTCAATGGATAGTGAGATGCCAAAACTATTCAGAAGAAAAAAGCTACTAAGTCCCGCTCATCTAATTAAAACTGAGCTTCATTGGAAACTCTGGGGTTTATTGTATCTTACTCTTCTTTTCATCCTATTTTGTTTTTAGTTGCTTGGTGACAAGCAATAGTTTAAGTTTGGTGTTGTGATGAGTGGATATTTTATAAGCTTTTTAGCATTGTTTTCATATAGTTTTTAGCATGTTTTGTTTAGTTTTTATTAAGTTTTCATAGGTTTTAGTGTTAAATTCACATTTTTTGATTCTACTTTGAGTTTGTGTGTTTTTGTACAATTTCAGGTATTTTCTGGCTGAAATTGAGGAGTTGGAGAAAAAATCTGATTCAGAGGCAGAGAAAGCACAACAGATACTGTCCAAATTTGAACTCCTTGCACTTGGAAGAGATTTTCTGGAGCTATAGACGTCCAAATAGAGCGTTCTCAATGTCTATGGAAAGCTGAATTCCAGAAGTTTCCAGTAATGTATAATAGTTTATGGTTTGCTTAATATTAGAAGGCCCAAAACTAGTGTCCAACGCCAACCTCCTGCCCCCTTCCAAGCGTCCAGCGTCCAAAGAGAAGAGACCAGCATCCAAACGCCCAAAGAGGACCCCTAGCCAGCGTTCAACGCCCTAGAGGCCTCAGAGCATGTGGATCTCATCAAAGCTCAGCCCAAACACTCACCAAGTGAGCCCCAGAAGATCACTCTTTGTTAATCATCATCTACAACTTTACACCATATTTTCGAATTCCATGCTTGTAGTTCCTATCAGTATGAGTTTCTAAACCTCTTAGGTTGAGGGGAGGAGCCCTGCTGAATTCTATGAATTAATAAAAGTATTACTGTTTCTCTTCAATCCGTGTTTGATTTAATTCTAAGATGTATATTTGTTCTTCAACATGGTGAATGGGATGATCCATGACAATTAGCTCTGTTCATCATAATAAGACCGCGTGCCTGACAACCACCCGTGTCTTCTTGGGTTCGTGTGAATACGTGACTAGAAAGCATCAAACCACCAGCTTGATTATACATCTCTCAGACGGCTAATCCACGACTTCATTGGGGACTTCTCAAGACACCAGTTCAGCTGATTTACAGGGAGATTAGGGTCTCTGTGGTAGAGGTTAGAACCCAAAGAAGTAGCATTCTCTGATTCGGAAGATTCGACCTTGTCTGTGGCATTTTGAGTAGGATCACCAATGAGAATGAACTGTTAGAGCTTCATCCTCGTTTAGATTAGATGACCGCAGCCATACGACGTTTGATCTAAAGCAGAAGAGATTAATGACTACGGCCTTACGGTGTTGATCACATATAGCTTGCCATAGAAGAAATCATTCACAAGCAAAGGAGACCGTAATACTAGAGTTAATTCAGAAAGATAAAGCAATTCCAATCCTTAACCATCTTCCCATTACTAATTCCATTCAAATTTACAAAGTATTTTATACACTATTCCTCATATGCATTCAAACCAACAACTTCTTGATTTTGCTTGACTAAGACATGCAAGATAACCATAGCTTGCTTCAAACCACAATCCTCGTGGGATCGACCCTGACTCGCTCAGGTATTATTTGGACGACCCAGTGCACTTGCTGGTACAGCTGTACGAAGTGTGGGGATTCATGCACCACCTAGCAATGTCTGTTGTTGTTTCTGTATGGGGAGGATGGATTTTGTCTGGGTATTGCAAAATCAGATTCTATCTCTGCTAGGCCTACAAAGAAAAACAAAACAATCACTTTGCGACAATTCTTTGTTTTTCGACTACAGAAAAGGACGGGTGAATCTCCGTTAAAATTCTTTAGGTGAAACAACCACAGTTGAGGGTTGATAAATACAAATATCTGCATAAAAGTCTTATAAACGGGGATGTAGATGCTGCAAGGCTTGCCAAAAGAATCATTCTTCCCAGTACTTTTACCGGTGGACCTAGGTACATGATGAATAATTGTAAAGACTCATTTGCAATTTGAAGATATGCAGGATATCCTAGCTATTTTATCACCATAAGCTGTAACCCTTAATGAGATGAGATAAAAAGAGAAGTGACTCCCATTGGATTGAAGACAGTAGATCGTCCTAATATATTGTGTCGAGTTTTCAAGATCAATATTGATGGTTTGATTGATGACCTAAACGAAGGAAAAATCTTTGGCAAAATTTTGGGATGTAAGTC
The DNA here is from genome assembly GCF_003086295.3 of Arachis hypogaea. NCBI lineage: Eukaryota > Viridiplantae > Streptophyta > Magnoliopsida > Fabales > Fabaceae > Arachis > Arachis hypogaea. Next base: position 53,202,083 of record NC_092052.1, read on the forward strand.
TGTGTTTATGCAACACCTGATTAAAATCTTATGTTGTAATGTTTTGCTTATTTGTCTTTTTCAATTTTCAGATATTTGCACTATAGAGTTTCAAAAGAGAGGGCTTCTGCATGCACATATGCTTTTATTCATGAGTAACGAGTTCAAGCCACAAACACCAGATGACATATACAAACATATAACAGCTGATATTCCTGATGAAAATGAAAGGCCAAATCTACATGGAGCTGTTCAAAATTACATGGTACATGGTCCGTGTGGTTCGTACAACAAGAATTCACCTTGCATGAAGAATAGATCCTGTTCAAAGTTCTATCCCAAAGAGTTTAGACAAAGAAAACTCATTGATGAAGCCAAATTTCTCAAATATAGGCGTACTGATAACGGTCGAACAGTGAAGAAAAGGGAATGTGTACTAGACAATAAGTTCATTATTTTGTATAATCCAGAATTGTTGCTCAAGTTTGGGTGCCACATAAATGTGGAATACAGATGCCAAACAAGTTCTATTAAGTATCTGATTAAGTATGTACACAAGGGTAATGACCGCGTAACACCTACTCTATACAATGCTGGTAATGCGTCAGAAGCCACACGTTATTGACGAAATTAGGAATTACTACGATTGTAGGTACATTTTGGCATGTGAGGCAGTCTGGCGTTTATTTGGATACGAAATCCAAGAGAAAGAACCATTTGTGATTAGACTTCCATTCCATTTGGAGGATGAGCAACATGTGGTTTATGGTAAAACTTCTAATGTGAATGATATCGTCGAAAGAGCAATATCTCATAAGTCTATGTTTTTGGGATGAATGGCGGCGAACATGTCGTATCCCTATGCTCGAAGTCTGACTTATGCTAAGTTTCTAACCAAATTTGTTTGGAAGGACGATGCTTCAAAGTGGTTTTCTCAAAAGCAAGGCTTCGCAATTGGAAGGTTGACTCATGTACCTGCAGGTAATGATGAGTTTATATTCAATTTTGACCTTATTTATTTGATGATTTAAATTTAAAATCTTAATAGCATGTACCCCACATCTATTTTATTTGATTTATCTACACTAGAAAATAAATGTTCAAATAACTTTCAGCAGTTATAATCTGTAGATTATACAATTTTAGAATTGTTCTATTTTTTTTTAGAAAAATTAGTCTTATGCGGATGTGTAGCTACATAATAATTGAAATCGCGTAGCTTAATCCATTTCACAACTTAAAAGTGGGATTTTAACCAAGTTTTTTGTAGCAAATACCGAAGAATATTACCAACGACTTCTCTTGAATACTCAAAGAGGATGTATGAGTTTTCGAGATATAAGAACAGTAGGAGGAACAATATATGCTACGTATAGAGATGTATGCTTCGGCCTTGGACTCTTGCAAGATGACAGAGAATTCATGGATGCAATTAAGAAAGCAAGCTCGTGGGCCTCAGGATCATATGTTAGGAGGTTATTTGTCATTCTATTAACATCCAACAATATCTGAAGACCAGAACATGTCTGGGATAGATGTTGGCATGAACTCTCAGATGATATTTTGTATCAACAGAGAGCCGTGATGATCATGAAGAGTGAGTTTTTATTAATTGCAATTATAAAAGTTATTCATTATTGATCATTTTAGTTTGATTGAATTTTTACAGTATCGTATAATATGCAGAGTTAACCATGTCAGATGATGAGATTAAGCAGTTGTGCTTAATTGATACAGATAAGATCTTACATTCCTATGGTAAAACCTTGAAAGGCTATCCTCCTATGCCTTTAGCAACTGAAGTTGATAGTTCTTTGTTAACCGAAAGGGTTATCAGGGATGAGCTAAACTTTAACGGGGATGATTTAAAGAAAAATGCCTCAGACATGTTAGCCATCGCAACACCTAAGCAAAAATATGCATTCTATAAAATTGTTACAGCTGTGTATTGTGATAAAAGGGTTTTTTCTTTGTATATGGTCATGCAGGTACTGGAAAAATATTTCTCTGGAACCTTATGTCTGTTGAGATTCGCTCAAGGGGTGATATTGTGTTAAACGTTGCTTCGAGTGGTATTGCGTCTTTATTTCTTCCCAATGGAAGAACGGCACACTCAAGGTTCAAAATACCGCTGAATGTAACTGAGGATTCTGTATGTAACATCAAACCTGGTTCCCCTCAAGCAATGTTGCTGTTGAAAGCCAAACTTATAATTTGGGATGAGGCTCTAATGGTTAGTAGGTACTGCTATGAAGCGCTTGATAAATGCTTGGGTGATATCATGAGGTTTTCTCCAACATATATCAAAGATTTCCCCTTTAGAGGAAAAGTGGTTGTACTAGGTGGAGACTTTAGACAAATTCTTCCTATCATTCCACGAGGATCGAGAAAAGATATCGTTCATTCAACCGTGAATTCGTCTTACGTTTGGAAGTTTTGTCAGGTGCTCAAACTAACAAAAAACATGAGACTCTCTGTAGGGACGACTGCTTCAGATCAAGATGAGATAGAGCAATTTGGTGAGTGGTTATTGAAAGTTGGTGATGGTCTAATAGGTGACAATATGGATGGTGAATCTGAGATATGTCTTCCAGGAGATATTGTTATTCCTTTTTCGGACCAGGCATTTGATGAGTTGGTTCATTTTTTTATTCAAATATTTTGGATAACATGTCCTTAAAGGATTTTTTCAAAGCAAGAATTATACCGGCTCCCATGCTAGACATCATTGAAGATCCAACAACCATCTGATGGCTATCATTCTTAGAGGGGAAAAATTATATCTTAGTTCGGATTCGATTTGTATGGATGAAGGGAATATGGAGAGTCAACTAGATCTCTATGGTCCTAAATTACTGAATAGCATAAGTTGCTTTGGTTTGCCTCCACATAAATTAATACTCAAGGTTGGTGTTCTGGTGATGTTACTGAGAAATATTGACCACTCTAGTGGTCTTTGTAATGGTACAAGGCTACAAATTAGGAAGCTTGGAAATCATGTCATAGAATGTGAAGTTTTAATGGGTAATAATGTTGGTCATATTGCTTTGATTTAAAGAATGAATATGGTACCAACAAATAAAACCGTCCCAGTTAGATTCCAACGAAGACAATTTCCCATAATAGTATCGTTTGCCATGACAATTAATAAGTCTGAGGGACAAACTTTATCTCATGTTGAATTGTACTTGCCCAAACCAGTTTTTACACTTGGCCAACTATATATGGAACTTTCAAGAGTTAAGAGTAAGAGAAGTTTAAAAGTTTTACTTATGAATCACGTAGGAATGTCTGCAAATTCAACCATCAATATTTATGGAGAAGTCTTTGAAAAAATAGGATTCTAATGTAAATATTTTAATTTTATTTTAAATTCTGTATCAGTGTATAATTATTTTACTTTAAAAATGTGTAAAATAATTATTACTCACTTTTTTTAAGTTAAACTTTGATTTTGATAATAATTTTATAAATTTCTTAGAATAATAATTATTTTGTCTTTTTTTTAAATATCCAAGCATATGATTTTTTTTTACTTTTATAAATTTTCCCGTGCTGAGCACAGGTTCATACACTAGTTTATTTAAAAAAAAGATTATAGAAAACTAAAAAGGAAGGACGTTGGATGTCTGGATGGCGTGTACAATGAAATGGGTCAAACTCAAATATATAGTATGTAATCTAATAAACTGAAGCCTTTTTTGTAGTTGTATAAGGGTCGATGGAAAAAAATAACCCTTATAATGAGGCTCATCATCATCTTACTAGATTTAATCCTAATCAGCATAACTAGTCAGTCAAAATTTTATATTGATCACTTGCAGTAAAAACAAGACTCATGTACCTCTCTCACAACGAATGCAGAATTTGTCTCCTCTTTAGCCACTTATCAAATTCTTTATTCATCTGTACTGGACTTTGCTGGTATGGGTTGAAGGAAGGATCGGTCACTGGCGTTGGTGATGACGTGATCGGACCTTTGGAACGACGAGGGTGGTAACTGTAAAGACACTCCAACGCTCAAGTGAGAATGGATCTAAGAAGTATAGGTGAGGGTTAGGAATGTGCAACATACCTGAGGGAGCCCCTGTCTCTCTTTATATAGTTTTGTATTGTTATCTTATCTTATCTTGCTGGCTAAGATAAGGGAAGTATTTGAATTTGAATGTTAGTTACTGGTCTCTAGGTTTCTGGTCTAGTTTGGGCTGTACGAAGGACTTAGGCCTAGGAGTCGGGCCATTATTTAGCTGGTTTTGGGACACAGGTGCTAGGTCCAGAACGATTTTGGGACACCAGTTTGGAGATACTCCGTCTTTTTGAGCGGGAGACCTCGTTCCTTTCTCAATTGGCCCAAGAGCAGAAGCAGGCTGCTGAGGCTGAGTCAAGGGCTGCTTCTGCACTTGTGGAGGTGGAGTCTTTAAAGACCGAGGTCACTCAACTAAAGAAGGACAAGGAGGGCTTGCTCCATGATGCTGAGAATGCCATTTTGGCTACCGAGGAGGCTGTGAAGGCCCAAGTCCAGGAGTTGGCTCCCAATGTTAATGTGTCGGTCATGAGGGCCTTCCAGACTGGGAAGGATAGGAAGATTGTAGACTTGGATTAATTATGTGTTTATTTTTGTTATGCAAAAAAAATTTTTTTAAGTTTGTAAACCATTTGTTCGACACATATACATTCCTTTTTTTGGTGAATTTTTTTTATGTTTGTAAGTCGTCAAGTCGGTGACTTGAAACTGCTTTGGTAGCCTTTCTTGGCTGTTTTGTTCTAAACTGTTTTGTGGGCTTCTTGGTGGTCCAGTTTATATGCTTTATTTCATTTCTTTGGGTATCCGTATTGTTCATACCTAAAGAACGAAACTCTCGCGCGATCTAGAATTTTCACGAATAAATCCTCGTTGTAGGTATAGCTTCTAGACCGACAAGAATTCCTTTCTTACAAACATTTTGGTTGTCACAAGTAACAAACCCCTTTTTAAATTGATAACCGAAGTATTTAAACCTCGGGTCGTCTTCTCAAGGAACTGCAGAGAGGTATGTTCTTATTATTGGTTATGAGTTTTGTAAATTGGAGGTTTTGAAAGTAAGGAACAAGTAATTTAAATGACAAGTAAAATAAATAAATAACTGTAAAATAAACTCTTGGCAAGGTATGAAAATTCGGAAGTCCTATCCTGGTTATTCTTATGAGAATTAAAGTTAATCTCACTTAGTTAACCCTTACGAAAGCAAAGGAAAGTCAAGTGAACTAATTAGTTAGATCCCCAAGTCCTAGCCAACTCCTAAGGAAAGACTAGAGTTAGTGGGATTCCAATCAATTAGCAGACATAACAATCAATCACGATAAGTTTGATAACTTAAGAGCCTCCAGTTAATCAATTAAAGCAAAGGATATAAAAAGCTAAACAAGAATCATAAATCTGAAATACCTCAATTGCATTAATAAGAGAAAATTAATCTAAACATAAAGAGTTCATAAGCCAATTTGGCAACATAAATAATTAAAGAAAAGCATTGAAGTATCTGAAAGTAAAAGAGAAATATAAAGTAAAAGGAATATTGAACCTGAGAGGAAGTTGAAATAATCCTAAATCCTAAAACTAAATCCTAAGAGAGAGGAGAGAACCTCTCTCTCTAAAAACTACATCTAATCCTAAAATTATGAATTATGAGCTGATGATTATGAATGAATGGATTCTCCTACTTTATAGCCTCTAATCTGTGTTTTCTGGGCCAAAAACTGGGTCGAAAACAGCCCAGAAATCGTTGGAGAAGAAATCTACCACGCTAATTTTCGCATTGCGACGCGTCCGCGTTGAGCAGGCGTTCGCGTCACCTAGAATCAGGGCAACTATGGCATATTATATATTAAATTGAAGCTCCGGATGTTAGCTTTCCAACGCAACTGGAACTGCGTCGTTTGGACATTTGTAGCTCAAGTTATGACTGTTTTAGTGCAAAGAGGTCAGGATGGACAGCTTTGCAGTTCCTTCAACTTCTTGTATTCCTTCCACTTTTGCATGCTTCCTTTCCATCCTCAAAGCCATTCCTGCCCTGTAGTCTCTGAAAATACTTAACACACATATCAAGGCATCAAATGGTAATAGGAGAGGATTAATAATTAGCAATTTAAAGGCCAAAGAAACATGTTTTCAATCATAGCACAAAATCATGAAGGAAAATGTAAAACATGCGATTAGTATGAATAAGTGGGTAAAGAGTTTATAAAAACCACTCAATTGAGCACAAGATAAACCATAAAATAGTGGTTTATCAATACCATTTGTGCTGGTAAAAATGTTAAAATTCAAAAGGGAGATTTTATTTTAAATGTGCTTTGTATTAAAGAGTTAAGCATCGTTAAAACCTCCTATTGCGTCTGGGTAGGAAAGAGTGCCCGAAAAAGCAAGTAAACATGCACTTGATAATCAATAACAAAAATGCAAAACAAAAAATTAAAACTGAAAGAAAAACCTAAGTTGTCGAATTGGAAGGACTTGTAAGGGGTAATAATGCTGAATGTTCGCGGTGCCGTTGATCTGCTCCAATTTGTAGGCTCTCTTCCCGATTACGGATTCAACCCGGTAGGGTCCTTTCTAGTTGTGAGTTAGTTATCTTTCTCCTGGTGTGGGAGTGTCGATGTCATTTCATCATAAAACCAGGTCCCCTTGCTTGAAATCTCGCTTCACGACATCTCGGTTGTACCTCAGGCTTATCCTTTGTTTCAAGGCGAGTTCTCGCAGGTGTGCTATGCTCCTAACGTCATATATGATATCTTGTTCCATTGTTTTGTCAAGCTCTCCGAGGTCCTCCTAGGGTTGGGTTTCCTGATCCCCACAGGAATAACAGCTTCTAGGCCGTATGTTAGCCTGAAGAGGTTTCCCAGTTGAGCTTTGGGGTGACGTTTGGTATGACCAGAGCACTGAACTGAGCTCGTTAACCCACAATTCTTTGGCTTCGTCTAGTCTTTTCTTGAGCTCTTTCAGGATGATCTTGTTGGCCGCTTCTACTTGGCCGTCGATATGTGGGTGTTCTATAGAGTTGAACTTCTCTGAGATGCCAAGTCCCTCTAGGAATTCCTTGAAATGCTTGTCAGTGAACTAGGTCCTGTTATCTGAGGTCACAATTTTCAAGATTCCAAATCAGATTTTGACTTGTCTCCAAAAGAACTTTTGGGACTGAGTGGCCGTGATTATGGCCAGTGCTTCAGCCTCGATCCACTTGGCGTATTAGTCGATGGCGACTATAAGAAATTTGAGTTTCCCCGGTGCCATGGGGAAGAGTCCGACGAGGTCAATTCTCCAAGTTCCAAAAGGGCTGTCTGCCGATATCGTATTGAGTTGATGAGGGGCTGCTTGGTGGAGGTTGGCATGCACTTGGCATTGCTTGCATCTTTTGACCACCTGAAAGACATCCTTGATGATTGTAGGCCAAAAGTATCCAGCTCGGATGACTTTCTAAGCTAGGGTTTTTCCTCTGAGGTGATGGCAGCAACATCCTTCATGAATTTTCTGGAGTATGTAGTCTATTTCGTCGGGTTCTTTGCACTTGAGGAGGCGTTGGAACATTCCTTGTTTATACAATTGTCCCGCTACCATGGTGTCGTAGCTTCTCGCTTCACATGTTTTGATTTCTTTGGGTCCTCGGGCAGTCCCCATTGGTGAGGTACTTGAGGATCGGGAAGGTCTATGAGTGTTGACAGAAAAAGGTCAGGTATGTCGAGGATGTGGCTGAGGTTGGCTATCGCGTTCCTTTCTCGGGGCATGTGCCAAATAGACATTTCATCAAATTTGGCGATCAGCTCCTTAACCCTGGATAGGTATTGTTGTAGCAGAGGGTCCCGTGTTTGGTAATCCCCATTTATTTGAGAACTAACTATTTGGGAATCGCTGTAGACTTCCAGTGTTATTGTGCCGACTTCATTAGCTAACATTAGCCCAGCTAAGAGGGCTTCACACTAGGAAGTCGTATCGATTTGATTGCTCGATGGTGATCCCATTCTCATTTTCTAATATTACCCTGCTCTGCCAGACCTGTTATTTGACAAGCCATTAATATGGAGTTTCCAAAGTTCAGGAGCTTCGCTTCCAAGGGTCATCTTTGCAATGAAATCTGCCATGGTTTGAGCTTTGATCGTGCTTCTGGGCTCGAACTGAATTTCATACTGGGAGAGTTCCACTGACCAAGAAAGCATTCTCCCTGCCAAGTCTGGTTTCTGGAGGACTTGCTTGACATCCGGATCAGTTCAGACCGTGGTGGGTGGCTCTAGAAGTATTGTCAGAGTCGTCGGGATGTCGTGAGTATTGTCTCGGTATTTTGGATTACTTTACTTATGAAGTATATTGGCCCTTATATTTTCTATTTGTCTTTCCAGACTAACGCCACTGCTAGTACTTCCTCCGTTATGGATAGGTAAAGGCACAATATTTCTCTCGCTTTGGGCTTTGAAAGCATAGGGGGTTCTGCCATCGCCTTTTTGAAGTGTTGGAAGACCTCTTCGTAGTCTATTTCTGACTTAAAACTTATATCCTTTTTCATCAGTCTGAAGAATAGGATAGCCTTTTGAGCCGAGGCTTCGAGGAAGCGTGAGAGGGCAGCGAGTCGTCCGGTCAATCTTTGGACCTCCATGAAATTTGTGGGACTGGTCATTTTGGGGATGGCCTGGCATTTTTCCGGGTTCGCTTCCACTCCTCATTGAGTGATCATGAAACCCAGGAATTTCCAAGCCTCTATTCTGAATGCACATTTGGCCAGGTTGAGGTGCATCTAGTTTTTCCTCAAGGTTTCCAATATAGTTTTGAGATCGGCAATGAGCTATTCGCCTTTGTCTATTTTGGCCAGCATATGATCAATCGAAACCTCTAGTATTGTTTCTAAGACATTTTTGAAGATTTTCGTGACAAGCCTTTGGTAGGTGGCCCCGGTGTTCTTCAAGTTGAAGGGCATGACTATGTAGCAGTAAGTGCCTTCGAAGGTTACAAACGCCGTTTTCTCTTCGTTCGGCCTGTGCATGGAGATCTAATTGTACCCCGAATATGCATCCATGAAGCTGAGGTACTAGTGTCCTGAGGCGGCATCTATCATTCTATCGATGTTTGGCAGGGAAAAGGCGTTCTTTGGATAAGCTTGGTTCAAGCCTGTGTAGTCGACGCACATTTGTCATTTTCCATTTGCCTTTTTTTACGAACACGACATTGGCCAGCCAAGTCGCATAAGGGAGTTCCTGAATGAAGTTAGCCTCGAGCAAGATTTTGACTTACTTTTTTACTTCGATTACTCGGTCAGCAGACATCTTCTTTATCATTTGTGCTACCGACTTGGCCTTTGGGTCTACGGTGAGCTGGTGAAACATCAAGTCCAGATCTATCTTTTAGGAGCTTTGTGAGTTTGCCTTTCAGGTTGAAGGGCGGGTTCTTGTTGATGAAGGTAAAATCATCCATGGTTTGTCCTATTTGTAGCTTTCTCATGTCTCCTTCTAGTTTTGGTCTGGGTTGGTCATCTTGTCATGTATACAGATCGGCTAGGAAGTTCCCCGCCGTATACCGAGACCATTTTCAGAGGGCTAGGCTGGTGTTGTCGCATTCCACTATGACTCCTCTGTTGCCGTGTATGGTTCTTATGGTTCTGTCATCCGCTTGGGACTTTATGATTAGGAACTTAGTAAATATGGTGGTGGATAGGTCGTTGACTATCTTTCTTTCCAGGATGATGTTGTAACACCCTACCATATAGAGCCTTACGCTTAAGTTGTAATGCAGAGGTGATGAAATATGTATATAAGTATAATTGGAAGAAATTGTAACTAGGAGGGAAGGAGAAGCTAAACAAAAGTGTAACAAAAAGTTTAGATCACACTCGCTTAACTATACGTAAAACGGATAACAAGATCGTAGAGAAGGCTAAAACATATATATAGATCTAAGTTTCAAAAATACAAATATCAAGCACCCGACTCGACTTGCGAAGCTAAGGCTGTGCCAGAGTATATATGTATATATATATATATATATATGTACAACCCCAAAATATGACTCCAAATACAAAATAAACACCTGTTTCTCTATATCAACCTCTAAGAGTACCAAAATACAAAATACAAGGTGCGGAAAACAACTATGAACATATATATACAAGTACAACCAACATGCTAAACCCAAAATATAGTTCTTCGCTTGTTGAAGGTCTCTAGTATCCTTAATGAGGTGCCTCTCGACCTGCATAAGAAAAAAAGAAGAAATATGTATGGAATGAGAACCAGGGATTCTCAGCATGGTAACGGTGCCTGCATAGTTAATATGAAAGGTCCCGGGAAAGCCAGAGACATTCCTAGAACTTCAACATTCATAATCAAACTTAAAGTTAATACTAAACCCAAAAGTTCGGTAATCAAACTACGGAAATTCAAATTCTAACCCAACTCAACATCTTTTGCTTCCTCAGCCCCTTACTCACGGTGGAACAACCCTCTCTCACACCTCTACCAAGAGAGGGCCTCTTAGAAACATGCACAAACAAGCCAAACAAAGAATGCACAGATAGAAATCAGATATAGCAAGTAAACAGTAGCAGATAGACATGGCTAAGCAATTAGGCAATCCAAAACAAATGTACACTCAAGAAAAACATTCAAATACATATGATGCATGCCTATCCTATGGCTGATGATATCATCTTTCGATTACATAACCAACCTGACATATCTTGGTATCTAACCTTGGATAGTTCCTCTGTATGCGCATCCCCAAACTCAACAATATCCATGGGAAAAATCCCAAGCTCATCCATAGGGGAGACAAAATCCCAAGCTCAAATTTATACATGAGGGTGACACCCCAAGCTCAACTTATATATATATATATATATATATCTGTGTGTGTGTGTGTGTGTGTATGTGTGTGTGTGTGTGTGTATGTGTGTGTGTGTGTGTGCATGCCCATGGGAGAACCCGGGGAGTCAAAGTGCCCGATCACATCTTACGTACAGAGGGTAAACAGTTTATCTCAATTATATAAACCAAATATTCTTTTAATTCATCATTACCAATATCATTATCATCATCAATTAATATCTCATTTGATCTCAAATTCATCATTATTATCATTATTATTATCAATGATATGTCATATATCGTTCATTATTTTCTTGCTTTAACCATTCAATCTTTCACTTCTCAATCTTTTTGCTAACTTATTCAATACGTTCGTCCTTGTTCTACAGCTTAAAAACTCGCTAGAGAATAGGCTTAAAACTAAAAAATGCAACTCTTTCAAAATAGGGTGGTCATGCGACGCATGCCACCCCATGCGTATGCATGGACGTGAGTTTTGCCAATCTCGCATATGCGAGCACCTCCCACATACACGGGTACTCAAAATAGAAGGGTTGACTTACGTACGCACACGTTGCTGTGTACGCATTATTGTAAAATTTTACAAATTCGCATACGTATCCACCTCATGTGTCTGTGAGTGAATGAAACAGAAGTAATTCTCGCATACGCATGGCCTGCATTTTTCAGAAAAGCAGCTAAGTCTGTAGAAATCAATTTTACACACCCAACTTCGACGGTTCATAACTTTTTCGTTAAAATTAATTTTTGCCCGTTCTTCGAACGATATAAACTTTACGGACCCAAATTTCATTCAAAATATGTTTTACAAAGTTTGGGGTCCGGAAGCCAAGTTATGGCCCACCGAAGTTGGTCAAAAATTAGCTTTTACCAAAAGTTAAAAAATCTCCAAGTTTCCAAATTTCTCACCCCCATTTCACACCCAAAACAATCCCAAATGCTCCCAAACATGTTCATACAATTCCCATTCATATCACACATGCCAACTTACAAATTTCACTGAAACCATTCAATCAAAATTCCACATACCAACTCATATACTCATCAAATCACAGTCCAATACATACAAACCCATATACTCTTCATACACAAATCATATACCATATACACAATTCATTCATTTCATTCCTATCTTATAGTCTTATAGCCTAAGTTTTCATGCGACATTAAATATTAACTATGAGAAACCAAAATCATACCTTGGTCGATTCCTCCCTAAGTCTAAAACACCTCAAAATACCTCTCCTTCACAAGTTCCAAGTCACCAATTATCAACTCCACAAGCCCAAACATCGGAATCTTGTTCAAAACTGCCAAAGTGAACTCCAAAACAATAAGTACACAATCTAATTCACACAATATCATAACAACTTAGGCTCACTAATTCAATAGTTCACTAGGGTTCAACATCTAGTGATTTTTCCCTGCTAGAGTTCACCTATATCATCAAGATCATTCAATTTCTCAATACCAAAATCCAAGACTTTTGAAACTAAAAAGGAGAAGGCTGGGTGAGAAAATGTAATTTCCTAACCTCATTGTTTAGATGGTTTCGAAGAGAATTTTGAGATGAACGTGTGGCCGCTGACAGCTCGTCAATCGGAGTTGCAGATTGCGAGATATGGCAAATTGAATTTTGGAAGTGAAAGTTAGGTTTTTCTTTTATTTCCTTTCCTCAAAGTTTAGTGTGGAATGGCTATGGGAGGAAGAAGAAGGCTGTGTTCTTTTATTTATATGTTGGGCCTTAAGCCTGGTTTAGGTCCGATCTAACTGGTTTGGTCCGTTGGCCCATTTTTGGGCCAAAACCTTTAAAATTTGTGTCAAAATTCGTATTTTTAATATTTCTACCTTTTTGGTTTATAAAAATTTAATTTTCTAATTTCTTTTAATAATAATAATTTATTGGCTAATTATTTATTAATTTCATGGGGTTTATATCCTGTCCACCAAAATGAGAATTTTGTCCCCAAAATTCGGATTCAGTCACCTGAAAATAGGTATGGGTAGTCTCTTCTCATTTTAGATTTCAAGTTCCCAGGTGTATTCCTCAAATCCTGCTCGACTCCAAGCAAACTTTACTAACGGCACTACTCTTCTGCATAGTTGCTTAACACTGGTATATCGTCAATTCTAACCGGAATTACTTAAAACGTTAAATTCTCTCTCAGTTGAACTGATTCAGATTTTAAAAACATGGCTTACCTTAGAAGTATACTACCGAAGCTGTGAAATGTGGAGTACGTCATGCAGGTTCAAAAGGTACGACGCTAAGACTATTTGATATGCTACCGGCCACTAATCCATCTTACTACTTCAAATAGCCTAATATACCTCGGTTTCATCCCTTCAGTCTTGATTGCCAATTTATTCCAGACTGTTGAAGTATGCTCTAAGAATGCATAACTTCTTTCAAACTATCTAGGTTATCTTCTCTTTTATTTGCATAACTCTTTTATTGGCTTTGCGCAGTTAGAATATTAACTTGAATTCGCATAATCTTTTCTCCGTTGTCTCAGCTATCAAATTTTGGACCTAGGACACCTATTCCTCCAGGTTCATTTCAACATAGATGCAATTAACACATTGTGCAACCTTACTATTTTCTTGATGTATAGTCTCGTCAATTTCTTCGATGAATAGTTCGCTCCAATAGGTGGAAAGTAAGTGGACTTGGTCACTCGATTCACGATTACCTGACAGCATCAAAGCCTTCTAACAATACTCGGAGTCTTCCTGCTGAGGCAGTCGTCACCAGATCATGATGTTGCATCCGATCACATCCTAAGCCCTTCGATAATGCCTCGTAGAAATTCTGAATAGTTTATTAGGTTCAGGTATCACGAATACTGGCACTGAGGTTACTCTTCTCTCTCAAGGTTCGAAAACTTCTTCGCATCTAGGCATCCAAACAAACGGTGCATCCTAGCGTGTCAACTAAATGACAGGCAATATGGCCAACAAGAATTAAAGTTCCAAAACTCCTTTTGATGTTGCATAATTACACGCTTCATCTTTGCATCCATATATTTATTTTTTATGGAACTAGCGTCTTGGTGGTTACATCAAGGAATTGTATGTGATACTAAACTAGGCTCAGGTTGATTGTCGAAAAAACATGAAGCCCAAAATACAAACAAATTACATTATTATTGTTCATAAGAAATTAGGAGAATGTCTTGTATTGCGATCACACAAAAGTGGTAGTAGAATAACAAAATGCACAAGAAGAAGAAGTAAGGTGCATATTAAGAAAAGAATCCAAGTCAAAACCTTGATAAAAAGAACAAGGCACACCAATTTAAGGATCAATTGAGATATCGAACAAGTTCAGTCTCACCATAAAAGAGACAGGTTTCACGTATGGATATACGCAAGCAAAGAATAGGGTTGGAAAGATATTCAAATCCTTTTTCAAGAAGGAAATCCGAAACAAAACTTGAGCATAAGTTACAAGAGAAAGAATAAATTGGGTTATAGAGATTTAGTTGCTCCATCTTTCTCTCTCTCTCTCTCTCTCTCTCTCTCTCTTTCTCTCTCTCTCTCTCTCTCTCTCTCTCTCTCTCTCTCTCTCTCTCTCTCACATAAAGCCTCCTACCGTCATCTTTCTTCTTTATTGATATTACAAGGAAGCACTTGGTCGAATAGTTTTTCTCTTACAGCTGCTAATTGGTGTTACTTTATACGGCGTTGATAAACCACTATTTTATGGTTTATCTTGTGCTAATTTTAGTGGTTTTTATCGACTCTCTGCTCACTTATTGATATAATTTGCATGGTTTTACAAATCTTTCCTAATTCTGTGATATAATTGAAAACATGTTTCCTAGTTCTTTAAACTGTCGAATTTAATTATCCTTTATTACCATTTGATGCTGTGATCTGTGCTTTAAGTGTTTTCAGGCTTTATAGGACAGGAATGGCTTAGAGGATGGAAATGAAGCCGCAAAAATGGAAGGAGCACAAGAAATAAAGGAGACAACCAGCGAGAAGCGACGTGCAAGCATGGCTCACGCGTGCGTGTGAATTGGAGTTTGCACGGCGACGCGTGCGCGTACCTGACGCGTACGCGTGACACGCGAAGATGACCAGTGACGCGTATGTGTGACTAACGCGTACCCGTGGCATGCGCTACCTGCAGAAATCGCAGAAAACACTGGAGGCAATTTTGGGCCGAGTTTTGACCCAATTTTCAGCTCAGAAACACAGACTAGAGCCAGGGGACAAGCAGAGACTTAACACACATTCTCATTCGCATAGTTTTTAGTTTTAGACTGGAATCTTAGAGTGAATTCTACTACTTCCTCTAGGTTTTCTTCACATTCATAGTTCTAGTTTTTATGCTTTTTATGCTTTTGCTTTGGATATTGAGAAGAGTCACTACCTCTGTTGAAGTTGCTATTATTCTAGTTTGTTTCCTTATTCCTTTACTCTTTTAACTGCCCATTAACCCTGTTCAGATACGTATGTTCATGATTTTGGGATTTATTAATGCAAAGAATTACTTTTACCTTTAATTAATTTTCAGCTCCTATTTTATTTAATTTATCATGTCTTCTTCTTATATGTCTGTGAAAGTTGTATTCATGTCAATGGAATAGACTCCCAACTTGACTTGGGGGTTGGTTAAGAGGAGACACTTGAGTTGGAATATTCAAGTGTCAATTTCAATTGGAAGTTGTTGATTAATTCTCTATTTACTAATGCTAATCCTTCCATAAGAGAGGATTAGGACTTGCGAATAAGAGTTAGCTCAATCACTTGACTTTCCTTTATTTAGTAAGGGTTAACTAAGTGAAAACAACAAGCTCTTGCTATTACACTTGGAAAAATCCAACAAGGATAGAACTTCCAATTAATCTTCCTCCGGTCAAGGCTTTTTATTCTGATTATATAAATTCTCTTGCTAATTTTCATTGCTTTAATTTACAATTATTAAAATTCTGTTCTCCAACTCTTAAAATTTCTCGGAAAATTCCTAACTGATAAAATAGCACCCTTTTGTCAACTCATTGGGAGACGACCTGGGATTCCTACTCCCAGTATTTTTATTCTAATTTTGTGACAACCCTTTCTAAATTGATAAGCGAATTTTCGTCGGTTAAGAAGTGTACTTACAACGCTGTTCTATTTATAAATTTTTAATCAGCAATTTTCCGCCCGTTCAGGCGCCTTCTAATGGTGTTACTTTATACGGTGCCATTGAAACTGATCCAGCTCCCGGCACTAAGTCTATCGCAAACTTACTCTCTCTTGCCACCTAACCAATTAGCAACTAAAAGTTAAATCTGTGTCATGCCCCTTCCTCGTTGTTCACCAACATTAGGTTTCAAATAATAGTCCCGCATAACTATCAACACTTCGGATCCCTTATATATAACTCAAGTTGAATGCTCAAACTAGTTTAACCCGCTTCTGCTGCATCACTCTAATTATTATTCTCCAAGAGTCTAGCCACTCCTCTATGCTAATCAAATATCACTCTGTCTCAAAAACTGGAAGTCATCGGCCGATCGTTCATTTAGAAATCATAATTATCACAACTCGGTAATGCATTACGAATGAATGATACATACCATTGTTATGCAAGGCAATCGAAAATTCAATTACTAGTTCATAATTACCTTTGATCAGAGTATCTGATCTCTCATCAGCACCATCCACCGTCATAGTGAACATGCGTACCTGCTGCTTAGCTCTCTTATCTTCCTGACTCTTCTTCTTCGGAGAATTCCAGGACAAATGCCCAGCTCTATACAGAGTATTTGGGTGGTATCTTCCACACCTCCTATAAGTCAAGTCATTCGGTGGAATCTGAGCTTGCTTCCCTTTGCCTCTTCCCTGGTTGTTGTATTATTAAATCTTCAGAAGTTATTCTGACCCTAATGTTGTTGTGGAACATAGCTCCCTTGCTTGAAATTTAGACCTTTAGGGGTGAAATTCCTACCTTGATCTCTCCTAACAAAGGCTCAGTGATCATCCTTATCGCACAATCCTTAGCAACTCGGCTTTTGTTGACCAATTCAAAAAAAGTTCTGATTTCCATTAGGCCTAGAGTATGAAGAATGTCGCATCGAAGTCCATCTTCAAACTTGATGTACTTTCGATCTTCAAAATCTCCCGGAACTCCCTGACAAATCCTAGAAAACCGATATAGCTCATCGAATCGATTGGTGTACTCAGATACTAACATTGAACCTTGCTTCAATTGTAGTAACTCGAGCTCCTTGGCCGTCCTAACTGAGCTGGGAAAATACTTCTAATAAAAATCGGTTTGAAAGACATCCCAGAGTATCGCAGCATTGTCTTGCTGCAGAAGGTATTGGGTTTCTTGCCACCAATGCTGAGCTTCACCCACCAGCTGTTAAGTGGTGAACTCTACACATTGCTCCGCTGGCACTTGTTGCGCTTGTAAAGCTCATTCCATTGCCTGAAACCAATTATCTGCCTCTGTAGAATTTTTGGTTCCTCAAAAAATTGGTGGATTAATCTTCATGAAGGTTGCTAAGGTTATCAGCCCATTTCTGCCATTACCCCCGTTTCTATTGTTAATTTGTTGACCAAAGACCTCAGCCATTGCTTGCATAGTAACTGCCATATTCTCCAGGGCATTCATATAGTTTACAAGATTATTTGCAATTGTCTCAGGTTCCACATTACCATTCGGACCTCTCCCTCGACTGCGTCTGCATCCACGAGTCATCATTTGGTTTCTGTTCACACAAAAAAAGTGATATCAAGGTGATCAGTCTCAATATCTCAAGTCTAGTACTTAAAAGCCCCAAATATATGCTCATGACCAAATATGTCTAATATATCAGTTAGATATCCTAATGAGCATATACAGACACACCCAGAGTATGCCCAGAAGCATAGTCAGTCTGTCCCTCAGGCTCTACAGGAATGAACTACTCTGATACAATAATGTAATAGTCTACCACACAAAGCCTTACGCTTAAGTCATAAAGCAGAGGTAATGAGGTATTACGACCTCTAAAATAAAAGACATATATAAGTATAATTGGAAGAAATTGTAACTAGGAGCCTTAAAGGAGAAGCTAAACAAAAGCGTAACAAAAAGTTTACATCACACTCGCATAACTATACGTAAAACGGATAACAAGATCGTAGGGAAGGCTAAGACATATATACAGATATGAGTTTCAAAAATACAGATATCAAGCACCCGACTCGACCTGTGAAGCTAAGGCCGACCGGAGTATATATATATATACAACTCCAAAATATGACTCAAACTATAGAATAAACACCTGTTTCTCCATATCAACTTCTAAGAGGAACAAAATACAAAATATAGGGTGTGGAGAATAACTATGAACATATATATACATGTACAACCAAAATGCTAAACTTAAAATATAGTTCTTCGCTTCTTGAAGGTCTCCAGTATCTTCAATGAGATGCCTCTCGATCTGCATCTGAAAAACAAGAAAAAAATGTATAGAATGAGAACCAGGGATTCTCAGCATGGTAAAGGTGCCCACATAGTTAATATAAAAGGTCATGGGAAAGCCAGAGGTATTTGATGAGCGGATAATTTATACCCTTTTTTGCATTGTTTTTACATAGTTTTTAGTATGTTTTAGTTACTTTTTATTATATTTTTATTAGTTTTTATTCAAAAATCACATTTCTAGACTTTACTATGAGTTTGTGTGTTTTTCTGTGATTTCAGGTATTTTCTGGATAAAATTGAGGGACCTGAGCAAAAATCTGATTCAGAGGCTGAAAAAGGATTGCAGATGCTGTTGGATTTTGACCCTTCTGCACTCGAAGTAGATTTTTGGGTGCTACAGAAATCCAATTGGCGCCCTCTTAATTGCATTGGAAATTAGACATCCTGGGCTTTCCAGCAATATATAATAGTTTATACTTTGTCCGAGATTTGATGGCCCAAACTGGCGTTCAAAGTCAGCCTAAAATATCTTGGCGTAAAACGCCCAAACTGGCACCAGAATTGGAGTTAAACGCCCAAACTAGCACCAAAGCTGGCGTTTAACTCCAGGAACAGCCTATGCACGAAAAAGCTTCAATGCTTAGCCCAAGCACACACCAAGTGGGCCCCGGAAGTGTATTTCTGCACTGTCTGCACTTAGTTACTCATTTTCTGTAAACCCTAGTTACTAGTTTAGTATAAAAACTACTTTTAGAGATTTATTTAACATCTTTGATCATCTTTTTGACCATCTTATGCTTTTTTTCACATTTGGAGGCTGGCCTCAAGGCCATGCCTAGACCTTTTTCACTTATGTATTTTCAACGGTGGAGTTTCTACACCCATAGATTAAGGTGTGGAGCTTTGCTATTCTTCATAAATTAATGCAAGTACTATTGTTTTTCTTTCAATTCACGCCTACTTTTACTCCAAGATATACTTGAACGAATGGTAGAAGTCGGCTAATTAAGAAGTCAAAACATGGAATACGTTGTGAGTATAGTCTTAACCAGCTAAGATCCGCCTCGTCAATTTAGAAAAGTTGTCACAAATTTTAGAAATAAAAATACTGGGAGTATGAGTCCCAGGTCGTCTCCCAACAAGTTGCAGGAAAGAGTGCTATTTTATTAACTAGGAATTTTCCAAGAGTTTTGAGAGTCGAATAATGATGAGCAATTGAATAATTATAAATTAGAACAATAAGAATAAACTAAGCATAATTATTGATATTCTGAATAAAAGGCATTGACTGGGGAAATGATCAGTTGGAAGTTCTATCCTTTTGGGATCTCTTAAATGTAGTATTAAAAAGACTGTTGTTTTTCCTTAGTTAACCCTTACTAAATAAAGGGAAGTCAAGTGATTAAGCTAACCCTTATTCACAAATCCTAGTCCTCTCCCTTAGGAAGGTCTAGCGTTAGTAAATACAGAACTAGCCAACAATGTTCAATTTAACCGACACTTAAGCCTTCCAACTCAAGTGTCTCCTCTTAATCAACTCCCATGTTCTGTAGAAAAACTACTCCATTGACATGGATATAATACTCATAAAAATATAAGAAGACATAATAAATTAATTAAAATAAAACAGAAAATTAAAATTAATTTAAAAGTAAAAGTAACTCTATATATTAATAAATCCAAAATGCAACATAATTATCTGAATAGGATTAACGAATAACTGAAAAGAGTAAAGGAATAAGGAAACAAACTAAAGTAGTAACTTCAATGGAGGTGATGATTCTTCAACATCCAAAATCCAAAGCAAAAGCATAAACTATGAATGTAAGGCGAATCTAGATTCAGATCTAAAACTAAAAGTAATCATAATATCAATGTATCTGAATGTGTGTTTATGGGTGTTGAGTCTCTGCATGTTCCCTGGATTTATTCTGCGTTTCTGGGCCAAAAACTGGGTTAAAACGCGTCCCAAAATCATCCCCAGCATATTCTGTTATTTTTGCAGATCGTGCAGGTCCTGCGTACGCGTCGTCCACGCGTTCCCATCATTCTGCTATTTTCCTTGTCACGCGTACACGTTGTCCACGCGTTCGCGTCATTCGTGCAGACTCCAATCCACGCGTTCGCGTCGCTGCGATTTCTTCATTTCGCGCGCTTGCATGAGCCATGTGCTCGCGTCAGTAATCCCTGGTCATCTCCTTAGTTTCTTGTGTTCCTTCCATTTTTGCAAGCTTCGTCTCCATTCTCTGAGCCATTCCTGCCCTATGAAGCCTGAAACACTTAACACATGGATCACGGCATCGAATGGTATAAAGGAGAGTTAAAATGTACTAGTTAAAGGTTTCTAGGAAGCAAGTTTTCAACCATAAACAATACTAGGAAGGAATTATAAAATCATGGAATTCATATGAATAAGTAGGTAATGGCTTGATAAAAACCACTCAATTAAACACAATATAAATAATAAAATAGTGGTTTATCAATACTCTCGTACTTAATTCAGTTAAGTTAGAATGAAGGGATGACCCGTGACAATCACCCAATCTTCGTTACTAGCTTAGCCAAGATCCGTGTGCCTGACAACCACAAAGCGGTCTACATGATGTTCAACGTAGTCATTGGACGACAGCCGGAGTATATTCTCTTGGATATCTAATACACGGACCGAGTCCATGAGATTAGTATCTTCGTGGTATAGGCTAGAAATATTTGCAGCCATTCCTGGGATCCGGAAAGTCTAAACCTTGTCTGTGGTATTCTGAGTAGGATCCGGGAAGGGATGGCTGTGACGAGCTTCAAACCTACGAACGTTGGGCGTAGTGACAGTGTGCAAAAGGATCAATGGATCCTATTCCGACGCTAGTGGGAACTGACAGATGATTAGCCATGCGGTAGCTGTACCTGGTATTTTTTATCTGAGACGAGAAATTCGACAGTTGATTAGCCGTGCAGAAACCGTAGAGGACCATTTTTACTGAGAGGATCTTACAGCTTTCCATGGAAGGGAGCACGCATGATTGGAAGAAGGCAGTAGGAAAGCAGAGGTTCAGAAGCAACAAAGCATCTCCAAACGCTTATCTGAAATTCCCACCAATGAATTACATAAGTAACTTTATCTTATTTTATATTTTATTTATATTTTAATTATCAAAACCTTATAACCAATTGAATCCGCCTGACTGATATAAACAAGGATGACCATAGCTTGCTTCAAGCCGACAATCTCCGTGGGATCGACCCTTACTCACATAAGGTTTATTACTTGGACAACGCAGTAGACTTGCTGGTCAGTTACACGGAGTTGTGAAGAAAAAGTGTGAGATCACGATTCCGCGTACCATGTTTTTGGCGCCGTTGCCGGGGATTGTTCGAGTTTGGACAACTGACGGTTCATCTTGTTGCTTAGATTAGGTAATTTTATTTTATGTTTAAGTTTTCTTTTTTAATTTTATTTTCAAAAAAAAAATTTGTGTTCTTCAGAATTTTTAAAGAACGAATTCTAGAGTTTCATAAGATATGTTGAAGCCTGGCTAGCTGTTTAGCCATGTCTAATCTTTTGGACTAAGGCTTCCACTTCTCATTGACATGCTTGTATGTTTTATGCTAAAGCTTGGCTGGCTATTTGGCCATGTCTAAATCTTTTGGACCGAAGCATTCACTTAAAGCTTGGCTGGCCATTTGGCCATGTCTAATTCTTTTGGACCGAAGCTTTAGACTAACATTGCATGATTCCTAGAACTCTTATTAAAAATTTTGTATCTCTTTATTTCTTTTTCCAAATTAATTTTCGAAAAAATACAAAAAAATTAAGAAAATCATAAAACCAAAAATATTTTGTGTTTCTTGTTTAAGTCTTGTGTCAAATTTTAAGTTTGGTGTCAATTTCATATTTTTCTTTTTCTTAAATTTTCGAAAAATTCATGCATGTATTCTTCATGATCTTCAAGTTGTTCTTGATGATTGTCTTTGTTTGATCTTGTGTTTTTTCTTGTTTTATGTCTTTTCTTGTTTTTCATATGCATTTTTGAAGTCTTACTGTCTAAAGTTTCAAAATTTTTAAGTTTGGTGTCTTATATGTTTTTCTTTTCGTAAAAATTTTTAAAAACATGTTCTTGATGTTCATCATGATCTTCAAAGTGTTCTTGGTATTCATCTTGACATTCAAAGTGTTCTTGCATGCATTTTTGTTTTGATCTTAAATTTTTATGTCTTGTGTCTTTTAGTTATTTTTCTCTCTTCTCATTAAAAATTCAAAACTAAAAAAAATATCTTTCCCTTATTCTTCTCATAAATTTCGAAATTTTGAATTGATTTAGTAAAAAAGTTTTAAACTTTAGATTGTTTCATGTTAGTCAAGTCAAAATTTCAATTTAAAAATTCTATCTTTTTCAAATCTTTTTCAAAAATCAAATCTTTTTCTTAATTTTATTTCATAATTTTCGAAATTAATGCTAACATTTAATGTTTAGAATAAAAAATTTTCAAGTTGTTACTTGCCTATTAAGAAAGGATCAATCCTTAAATTCTAGAATCATTTCTTTTAGTTTCTTGTTAGTCAAGTAATCAACTTTAATTTCAAAAATCAAATCTTTTTAATTTCCTATTCAAATATCTTTCAAAATGATTTTCAATCATATCTCTTTCAAAATTTAATTTTAAAATCCTTCTCCAACTTCTTATCTTTTCAAAATTGATTTTCAAATCTTTTTCAATTAACCACTTGACTTTTTGTTTGTTTTACTATTTCTTATCTTTTTCAAAACCACCTAACTACTTTTCTCTTTCCAATTTTCGAAAGTCACTAACCATTTTTTTAAAAATCTTTTTAATTAATTAATTTATTTAGTTTTCAAATTTTATTTATTTCTTCTCTTAATTATTGAATACTAACCAATAATTAAAATAAAAACAAAAATATTTTTCTTTTCTTTTTTACTATTTTTGAAAACTCTGTCTCTCTCTCATCTCTTTCTATTTATTTAATCACTAACACTTCTCTTCTTCTTAAAATTTGAACCCCCTCCATCTCTCTGTGTTCGAATTCTTCTTCTTCTCCCATCTTCATTCTATTCTTCTATTCTTCTACTCACATAAAAGAATCTCTATACTGTGATATAGAGGATTCCTATTCTTTTCTGTTCTCTTCTTTTTCATATGAGCAAGAGCAAGGATAAGAACATTATTGTTGAAGCTGATCCGGAACCTGAAAGGACTCTAAAGAGGAAGCTAAGAGAAGCTAAAGCACAACACTCTGGAGAGGACCTAATAGAATTTTTTGAAAAAGAGAAAGAGATGGTCGAACCCAACAACAATGGTGGAGATGCAAGGAAGATGCTTGGTGACTTTATTGCACCCTCTTCTGACTTCTGTGGAAGGATCATCTCAATTCCTGCAATTGGAGCAAACAACTTTGAGCTTAAGCCTCAATTAGTTTCTCTAATGCAGCAGAATTACAAGTTTTATGGACTTCCATTGGAAGATTCTCATCAGTTTTTAGCTGAATTCTTGCAAATCTGTGACACTGTTAAGACCAATAGGGTTAATCCTGAGGTCTACAAACTTATGCTTTTCCCTTTTGCTGTGAGAGACAGAGCTAGGACATGGTTGGACTCACAACCTAAAGATAGCCTGAACTCTTGGGAAAAGTTGGTCAATGCTTGCTTGGCCAAATTCTTTCCACCTCAAAAGTTGAGTAAGCTTAGAGTGGAAGTCCAAACCTTCAGACAGAAGGAAGGTGAATCCCTCTATGAAACTTGGGAAAGAAACAAGCAATTGATCAGAAGGTGTCCTTCTAACATGTTTTCAGAATGGAGAATCATATGTATATTCTATGATGGTTTGTCTGAATTGTCCAAGATGTCATTGGACCACTCTGTTGGAGGATCTCTTCATCTGAAGAAGACGCCTGCAGAAGCCCAGGAACTCATTGAAATGGTTACAAATAGCCAGTTCATGTATACTTCTAAAAGGAATCCTGTGAATAATGGGACAAATCAGAAGAAAAGAGTTCTTGAGATTGATACCCTGAATGCCATATTGGCTCAGAACAAAATATTGACTCAGAAAGTTAATATGATTTCTCAGAGTCTGTCTAGAATTCAAGCTGCAACAGGCAGTACTTAGGAAGCTTCCTCTGAAGAAGAAGCTTATGATCCTGAAAATCCTGGAATGGAAGAGGTAAATTACATGGGAGAATCCTATGGAAATACATACAATCCTTCATGGAGGAATCATCCTAATCTCTCATGGAAGGATCAACAGAAGCCTAATCAAGGCTTCAATAATAATAATGGTGGGAGAGCACGGTTTGGCAATAACAAACCTTTTCCATCATCTTCTCAGCAACAGACAGAGAATTCTAAGCAGAGCCACTCTGACTTAGCAACTGTAGTCTCTGATCTATCTAAGACCACTCTCAGTTTCATGACTGAAGCAAGGTCCTCCATTAAAAATTTAGAGGCACAAGCGGGTCAGCTGAGTAAAAGAGTTACTGAACTCCCTCCTAGTACTCTCCCAAGCAATACAGAAGAGAATCCAAAGAGAGAGTGCAAGGCCATCTACACGTCCAACATGGCTGAACATGTAGAGGAGGGAAAGGCAGTAATTTCCAGTGAGGAAGACCTCAATGGAAGTTAACTGGCCCCCAAGGAGTTCTGATAAACCACTATTTTATGGTTTATATTGTGTTTAATTATGTGGTTTTATCATGATCTTTACCCACTTATTCATTAAATAAGCATGCATTTATAATTCCTTCCTAAAGTTATTGCATGATTGAAAACTTGCTTCCTAGAGACTTTTAATTATGTATTTTATTTCTCTTTTATAGGGCATGAATGAGTTAGAGATTGGAAAGGGAGCTTGCAAAAATGGAAGAAACACAAGAAATTGAGGAGATGACCAGCGAGAAGCGACGCGGCCGCATGGATGACGCGATCGCGCGGCATGGAATAGCACGAGTGACGCGGCCGCTCATGGATGACGCGACCGCGTGACATGCGCGATCTGCATAATCCCTGGGGGTGATTTTGGGCCTTATTTTAACCCAGTTTTCGGCCCAGAAAAGCAGACTAGAGCCAGAGAACATGCAGAAACCAACAACAACATTCATTCCGCATAGTTTTAGTTTTTCAGATCTAGTTTTACTCCTCCTCTAGGTTTTCTCTCTACACATTCATAGTTTTTAGGATTCGTTATTTTTCATTGTTTTTGCATTGGGATATTGAGAAGAGTTATTGCCTCATCAAGACTTTGACATTCTAGTTCGTTCTCTTTACTTGTCTCTTACTCTTCCATGTTCCTTAATTTACTTAATTTTACTATTGGGTTATTTTAGCATTTATTAATACAATAATCAATTTTATTTTTAATTAATCTTTTGATTATTATTTATCATGTCTTTCTTTAATTCCCTTTTTTATGTTATGAATTTTACATTTACAATGAGCGAGTAGTTCCCTAACTTGATGGGGAGTTGATTGAAAGGAACCCTTGAGTTGGGATGCTCAAGAGAAAGATTGTAATTGGGTTTATTGTTGGATTTCTCTCTAGTCATTAACACCAATCCTCCCAAGAGTGGATTGGAACTTGTGGATAGAAACAGTATTCCAGCTTGTTTGACTTTCCCTTACTTAGTAAGGGACAACTAAACATAATAATCCTCAATTGTCAATTAATCTTGAGAGTACTCCAACAAGAATAGGGCTTCCAGCTAATCAACTCTCAGTCAAGGATTTTATTTAAATTTATATAAATTCTCTAAATTAATTTTTTGCCATTCAACTCAAACCTTTTTGAAAACATCTGATTAATAAAATAGCACACTTTTCTGCAGCTCGTTGGGAGACGACCTGGGATTCAGACTCCCAGTATTTTAATTTTAATTTCTATGACACCCTTCTAAATTGATAATCGGATTTCTGGTTGGTTGAGAACTATACTTGCAACGCATATTTTATAATCATTCTTAACTCGCCAATTTCCGCAAGCATCAATTTTTGGCGCCTTTGCCGGGGAGTTGCAATAGAGTGCTAAAGTTATTAATTGGAATTTATTTATTTGCGTTTTATTTTATTTTGCTACTATGAGCTGCTTGTTTCTCTCGTTAGATGACACGTTCGCTTCCTGATCCAAGCTTGCTAGTATTCAATCTTGAGATTGAGAGAACTATTTCACGAATAAGGCAAGCTCGGTGTCGGTTAGTCCTCTCTGAGGGCGGATCTGAAACGTCACTTGAGAAAGAAACCAGCCCCCGTTCTACTGATTTGGTTGTTTCACGTGCAGGTAACATGGCAGCAGCCAGGAGAGTTACTATCCAGGAGGCTGGAGCCCCTGATTTTACAATGCAACCATTTCAAGCGCATCACCCAGCAGTGGCTACAGACTTTGAAATAAAGACCGCACTGCTCAATTTGATGCCCAAGTTTCATGGCTTACCCGCTCAAGAGCCTATCAAGCACCTGAGAGATTTTCAAGCAGCCTGTTCTACTGTCAGGCGTGATGGTGCAGATGAAACTTTAATTTTGCTGAAAGCTTTCCCATTTTCTCTTGAAGGGAAGGCAAAAGAGTGGTACTACACTCAACCAGCAGCAATTGTATCCAACTGGGATACGCTGAGAAGAGAATTCTTGGAAAAGTTCTTTCCAGCTGAAGTTACTGATAAACTGAGGAAAGACATTTCCATGATTGTTCAGGATGACTCTGAAACTCTTTATGAGTACTGGGAGGACTTCAATAATCTTCTGGAAGCTTGCCTCCACCATATGATTGACAAGATAGTGTTACTCAGTTATGTCACACAAGGCATGAGGCCCCAAGATAAGACCACATTGGAGAGTGCTAGCAATGGGTCTATGAAAAAGTACAAGACCACTGATGAGGTATGGAAATTGTTCAGTGACTTAGCTGAATCTACTAGGAATCACAGGCAGAAACAAGGCCATGCAAAAGCCGTTGCAGAAGTATCCTCTAGCAGAGAGACTACTGCTTTAACTCAGAGTATCTGTGAAATGACAACTTGCTGAAGCAGATGCAATTGAATCAACAACAAGTTCAGCAAGCTCAACCTTCTCCACCACAGCAAAACCAACAGTTAGTCCCACAGAGAGTTTGTGGAATTTGTTCTAATTATAGCCACTATACTGATGAATGTCCGCAGCTCCAGCAAGAAGACAACACCGTGGCAGCCACACATAACTTCTATGACCGCCCCAACCAAGGGCACAATCAATGTGGCAATTACAACCACGGATGGCAAGACAATTCTAACCAAAATTGGAGGGACAACAACAATAGAGGAGGCAGAGATAATCAGGGAAATCAGAGGTGGAATAACAATAACAATAGGCAGCAGAATCATAATCAGCCTCACAGAACACCTCACCTGAGGCAATCCAAAGGACCACAGAATACCCAACAGCAGACTTCTTAATTTACCTATCCTTCTTCTTCTGCCAATGATGACTTACTATAATCTATTGACCGGAGACAGCAGACCATGGAAAATAACATTAATGCCACTCTAAATGGTCTGACCGCTACTTTGCAGGCTCTTGTCTCCCAGATTGGATCAATGAATAACTCCAATAATCAACCTTTGAGCTCTAGTGGAATTCCCTCTCAACCATTACCCAATCCCAAGGGTGGTATTAATGCCATCACCCTAAGGTCCGGAACCACATTGCAGGAGAGGAACCAGGAGGAGCCAAGCTCACCAGAACACGCCTCAGGTGAACAAGTAGTGGAAATAGAAGATGTTGAAGAGGAGGAAGACATACAGGACATAGATGAAAAAGAAGAAGTTCGACCACAGGAGGAAGCATCAAAAGGCGCAGACACTGCAGAAGACACCACTCCTATTCCATTTCCACAACTTGCAAGGAAGCCCAAGAAGCAGCTGGAACATGATCCAAAAATGGTAGAGATATTCAAAAAGGTTGAGGTAACTGTTCCTCTATTTGATGTTATTCAACAGGTACCTAAGTATGAAAAGTTTCTAAAAGATTTATGTATACATAAAGACAAAATTAATGAATTAGAAACTATTCCTTTAGGAAGTTCCATATCTGCTTTAATGGGAGGTTTACCTGAAAAGTGTAGTAACCCAGGTCCTTGTATAGTCAATTGTACTATTGGTGGTGTGATAATTTCTAATTGCATGTGTGATTTAGGAGCATGTGTGAGTATAATGCCTTTGTCTATATATGATGTTTTGAGGCTCCCTCCCTTAAAAAGATCGGCGGCTCGTTTTGTGTTAGCAGATAAAAGCATTATTACAGTGGTTGGAGTTGCTGAAGATGTATTAGTGGGCATTAAGGGACTCATGTTCCCCATTGATTTTTATATCCTGGAAATGCCCCAAAATGACTCAGACAAGCCATCATCAATCCTACTCGGAAGGCTATTCTTGAAGACCTTAAAGTTTAAATTAGATGCTTTTTCAGGAACATACTCTTTTGAAATAGATGGCAGAGTAGTAATCTTCAATCTGAATGGAGTTATAAAGCATCCTCCGGAGGATCATTCTATCCTCCAGTGTGACATTATAGATGAAACCGTGGCTGAAGTTCACCAGGAGGAATTTGAAGAGAAGCACACAGGACAAAGTCCAAGTGTGGGGACATTCTCAGAGGACAATGACAGTGCCTTACCACTATTACCAGCTCCAGACAACCCAGAGCCTGAACAAGATCAGAAGTTGGAATTAAAACCCCTTCCTCCACACCTCAAATATGCTTACCTTGAAGACGGGTAGAAGTTTCCAGTTATCATTGTAAGGGAACTCACTTCTCAACAGGAAGAGCAGCTACTCGGTGTGCTGAGGAGGCACAAGAAGGCAATTGGTTGGAGTTTGGCAGACATAGTAGGCATAAACCCTCAAGTCTTTGAGCATAGAATATTTTTAGAAGAGGGAGCAAGACCTGTCCGTCAACCCCAGAGAAGACTGAAGCCCACTATCCTAGAGGTTGTCAAAAAGGAAGTGACCAGACTACTAGAGGCAGACATCATCTATCCCATCTCAGACAGTGAATGGGTAAGCCCAGTACAAGTGGTGCCAAAGAAGTCTGGAGTCACTGCGGTGAAGAATGAGCATGGAGAGCTCCTGACAACCAGAGTTCAGAACGCCTGGAGGGTCTGCATTGACTACAGACGCCTCAACCAAGCAACCCGTAAGGATCACTATCCTCTTCCATTCATTGATCAAATGCTGGATCGCCTGTCAGGTAAATCGCATTATTGTTTTTTAGATGGTTACACAGGTTATTTCCAGATTCATATAGCTCTTGAGGATCAGGAAAAGACCACTTTTACATGTCCTTTTGGGACTTATGGTTACAAGAGAATGCCCTTTGGCTTGTGCAATGCACCAGCTACTTTCCAAAGGTGTATGATGAGTCTTTTCTCTGATCTTATTGAAGATTGTATGGAGGTTTTTATGGATGATTTTAGTGTATACGGTGATTCCTTTAGCCTTTGCTTAGATGGATTATCTAGAGTATTAGATAGATGTGTCAGTATAAACCTTTATTGAATTTTGAAAAATGTCACTTTATGGTTAAACAAGGGATTGTACTAGGACATGTTGTGTCTAACACTGGCATTTCTGTAGATCCAGCAAAGGTGGATGTTATTTCTAGTTTACCTTACCCCTCTTCTGTGAGGGAGGTCCGTTCTTTCCTTGGTCACGCAGGTTTTTACAGGAGGTTCATTAAGGACTTCAGTAAGGTAGCACTTCTCTTATCCAGACTACTGCAGAAAGATATTGAGTTTGAGTTCAGTAAAAATTGCAAACAAGCGTTTGATAAGCTGAAGACCGCACTAACTCAAGCTCCAATTGTGAGAGGACCAGACTGGAGCCAACCATTTGAAATAATGTGTAATGCTTGCAACCATGCCGTAGGAGCAGCACTGGCTCAGCGTGAAGGTAAGGATCCTTTTGTTATTGCTTACGTGTCTAAAACCTTAGATGCTGCTCAGTCGAATTACACTACTACTGAGAAAGAGCTTCTTGCTATTGTTTTCGCTCTGGATAAATTCCGAGCCTATTTACTTGGTACTAAAGTAGTAGTGTATTCAAACCACGCAGCTCTAAAGTATTTATTAGCTAAAAAGGAGTCCAAACCAAGGCTTATACGTTGGATACTGCTATTACAAGAATTTGATTTAGAAATTAAGGACATGAGTGGTAACCAGAATTTAGTGGCAGACCACTTGAGTCGCCTTGAACATATTACAGATGACTCCACTCCTATAGCTGATAATTTCCCATTTGATAACCTGCAAGCAGTATCTGAGATAGTCCCTTGGTATGCACCTGTAGCTAATTATCTAGTTAGCCGCACCGTCCCTCCGAACTTTTCTAAGCATTAAAGGGACAAGCTGAAAAGCGAGTCTAAATATTATATATGGGATGACCCATATTTATGGAGATGTGGCGCTGACCAGGTAATTAGACGGTGTGTGCCTCAATCAAAATTCCAGTCCATCTTAGAGGCCTGTCACTCATCTGAGAGTGGAGGACATTTTGGCCCCCAAAGAACTGCTAGAAAAATCTTAGACTGTGGATTCTGGTGGCCTACTCTTTTTAGGGACGCTGCTGAATTTTGTAGATCTTGTTTCCCATGCCAGAAATTTGGTAATATATCCAGGAGGGATGAGATGCCTCAACAGATTATGCTTTTCTGTGAAATTTTTGATGTTTGGGGCATTGACTTCATGGGTCCATTTCCAAATTCTAATGGTTATTTCTATATATTGTTAGCTGTGGATTACGTTTCCAAATGGGTGGAAGCAATTCCTACCCGCAATGATGATGCTGACACTGTTGTTTCCTTTGTGAGAAACCATATTATTTGTCACTTTGGATCACCACGAGCAACCGTGAGCGATCAAGGCACCCATTTTTGTAACAGGAGACTAACAGGATTAATGAAGAAGCATGGGATAATTCATAAAGTTGCAACAGCCTACCATCCTCAGACTAATGGGCAAGCCGAGGTGTCAAATAGAGAGATAAAGCGTATCTTGCAGAAGATAGTCAAACCTCATAGAAGAGACTGGAGCACCAGGCTACAAGATGCACTTTGGGCATACAGGACAGCATACAAAACACCCATTGGGATGAGCCCTTTCTGCTTAGTTTATCGAAAAGCTTGTCATCTCCCTGTTGAAGTAGAGCACAAAGCCTTCTGGGCAGTAAAGGAATGCAACATGGGAATTGAAAAGGCCGGAGCTGAAAGGAAGTTGCAACTGCAGGAACTGGAGAGCCTTCGCCTAGAAGCTTATGAGAACTCAAGATTATACAAGGAGAAGATGAAGGCTGTACATGATCAGCACATCAAGAGGAAAGAGTTCCAACCTGGGGACTTAGTCCTCCTCTATAAATCTCGACTGAGGCTCATGCCAGGCAAGTTGAGATCAAGATGGGAAGGTCCATACAGAGTAGAGAAGGCCGAACCGTACGGAGTTTATCACCTAAGTCATCCTTCAAGCTCTGAACTTATCAAAGTTAATGGACATCGTTTAAAGCTGTACCATGGTGAGAAGTTGAAGAAAAACAAGGAGCTTGAGATCTTCCTCTTGGAAGATCCCTACATAGCCGAAGACTGAGCTAGTGGAGCGTCCAACTTACGGACGTTAAAGCAAAGTGCTAGGTGGGAGACAACCCACCATGGTATGATCGTTCTTTTCATTATTTTTAGTTTTCTTATTCGATAACTCTTCTCTTCATTAGTACATTTCGTGCATC
The DNA here is from genome assembly GCF_003086295.3 of Arachis hypogaea. Taxonomy (NCBI): domain Eukaryota; kingdom Viridiplantae; phylum Streptophyta; class Magnoliopsida; order Fabales; family Fabaceae; genus Arachis; species Arachis hypogaea. The sequence continues at coordinate 53,234,068 of NC_092052.1, forward strand.
TGCATTTACATACCTTTATTTTAATTAAAAAAAATCAAAAAATCACGCGACGCGACCGCCTCATTGACACGTCCGCGTCGCAAGGAGATGGGAGACAATAATAATATGAACAGAGAGTTACGCAGGAGTAGGGCTGGAGGCGTGCCAATGGCACAAATCACCCCACGCGACTGCGTCATATGGGAATAATGGCCTCCAAAGCGACCGCGTGCCCCACGCGGCCGCGTGACCAGGGTTTCGACGTCAAAATGGTGGACACCCGAAAGTTGTGCTAGAGTGGTGTTGGACTAGCGCTAGACGCGCAGTCCCTTTCACGCGATCGCGTGCCCTACGTGACCGCGTCGTATCCCAATAATAGACCACTCACGCGATCGCATACCCCATGCGATCGCGTCACCCAAAATTTGGCACTAATATGATTTTGAACAGAGAGTTGTGCGAGTGCGAGGCTACCCTCGTGCCATTAGCCTAAAACGGGTCACGTGACCACGTGACCGACGTAACCGCGTCATTGAGTTTAAGCGCAAGTCGCGCGACCGCGTGCCCCACGCGACCGCGTCGCTTGCGCGGCACAGTTTTCCTAATTTGCCAATTATCATATCTTTTTCTCCCCAAATCCTATTTTTTCTTTTCCCTCCTTATTTCTTCTCCCTCCCTTCCTCCCTTCTTCCTTATTTCTCACTTTTAACTCTCTCTCACCCCCATTAACAAAGTTTTTCTTTCTCCTTCCCTCCTTACTTTTCTATTATTCTTCTTATTTTTATATGTCATCTTCTTTTCTTTTCTTTTTTCCCTTCATTATTCATATTTTCTTTTTCTTTCTTTTTCCTTTTTACTTGGTGTTATCAATTTATGTGAGTCATTATTTATTATTATATGCTTGTGGATTGTTGTAAATTTGTTTAACAATTATATATTTCTTTTTAAGGGATTACTTGCATGTTCAAATTCTTATTTTCAAGAGCTTCTTCTACATGCATGCTATGTGTTTGTGAAAAAGCCCATATGGCACTATGTACTTCTCTACATTTTTCTACTCTAATATTCAATGCTTGCTTTTCAAAAATTCCCTTTACTATTTTATTCATTGAATTTAATTGTCAACACAAACATGATGGTTAGTTACGAGTGATAACATGTTTAAATTGGACATTGAATGCTTGATATATGCTACTCATGCCTTTGCCTGCATGCCAATAAACCCCTTGCATTTATTTGTCCCCATATGCACTTGCTATATTCCCATTGATGAACTTTTCACATGTAGTCCGGACCATGTGTTAACGCCATTCTTCTTTATTGTGCATTGATTATCACTTACATCACCCTCTTCCTTGCTCTATCCCTTTAAATTTAATTTACTTTCTCTTCCCTTTTTCAGGATGGCCACCAAGAAAGGAAAAGAGAAAGCTACTCCCAAACAACTAGCAAGAAGAGGTACAAAGAGAGCATTAGTGGCTGAACCCTCTTCAACTGCGATAAAGCCCTCAACAAAGAAAATTAAGAGGATCATAAAGGTTGATGATAAAGAAAAAGCCTTCTCAGCAAAGGATACTGCGCGATTCCCCAATCGCTACTGTGAGCAGATGTTCCCCATCCTGGCTGAAAGGAGTTACAGCAACGAATACCTTCTTCTCCTCCCGCCAAATATTGCTACCTTTGTTGAGCCGCAAATTGCCCAAAGACAATGGGGTTTCCTACAAAGACAGCCAAGGCAGGTCAATCTTTCTTGGGTAGTCGAGTTCTACTCCAACTTCCACCTGCCAACCCTGCAGTCTGTCTATGTCCGTCAGAAACAAGTCCCCATTACAGAAGAGGCCATTCAAAAAGTTCTAAGTCTTCCCCCTGTTCCAGAAGGACTGGACGCCTTTCAAGAAGCCGTAATCAAGTGCCAGATGTACCAATTGGACTGGGACGCCGTTCTCAGAGTTATCACACTACCTGGCAGCAGATGGATCTACGGATACCATCGTACCCGCCCTAAGGGAATTTCAGCTTCAGCACTTACCTTGGAGGCTCGCGTATGGGCACAGATTATGTCCCATTACGTCTTTCCGAACACTCACGAGTCCTCCTTCACTACGGACATGGCCGTTCTACTATGGTGCATCCTTACAGACCAACCTCTGAATCTACCAAGACATCTCCGGAATGCCATGGGACACGTACAAATCACGGGCAACTTACCTTTTCCCGCCCTGGTCTCAGATCTTGTCTCAAATCTTGTCTCAGCAGCCGGAGTCTCCTACAGAGCTGGGGACACCAAAGCCATGCTTCCACGGGATGATTAGTTTGTCCCCAACGGGAAGTACCTTAGACTTCCAGCAGCCACTATTAGCCAGCCCACTGAACCAATTGAAGATATTCTTTCTTCAAAACTACAGGCACCTACAACAGCCCAACTGCTCCATCAGATACTTGAAAAGTTGGATCGGCAGGAACAGAAAGCTAAGCTGAGATAGCGCCGTAACAAGCACCGATTCACATACCTCAAAAAGCTGATTATGGGAAAATTCAAGGACTCAGACACCCCGGACTCCATTTCTTTTACCAGCATAGGAAGCCATGATGGTTCCGACTGTGGAGATACTGCTACCAGCCCACCTTTGTTCTTAACAGATGGCACCGAGGACGGTGCAAAGCCTTAAGTGTGGGGAGGTCGGTCTGTACCTGACTTCCGGAGGTAATTTCTCTTCCCTAGCACCAATAAATTAGGATATTTAGTTAGATTTTTCTTTTGTAGAATAGGATAAATTGCATAGTAATAGATTAGTTGCATACATGTTCTGCTTGATTAAAAAGACAATAAGTTTCTTCTAAGACCCTATCTTTGGAACAAAATTTCACTAATTTTAATTAAAACTTTTATGTTAAATTTGCTTGAAGTTGTATTTGGAACATGATTTTTGAGCTAAAGAACACACAACCTGTGAGATTTGAGCCTTTATGAATGGTTACATTATTTAACCATAATTATTTTATTCTTGTGTGTTTACTTCTCTATGATTGTAATCTATATTTTGTTTCATCCTATATGCCCAATATTTATTATATTTATATGTTTGCATATAATTGAGGCCATTATTTGTTTAGCTCACTTATCGAAATAAAGCCTACCCTTTCAATTACCTTTGGTAGCCACTTTGAGCCTTTAAATCCCATTTGTTCTATATTTTACCACATTACTAGCCTTAAGCGGAAAAATAAGTATATACCCCAAATTGAATCTTTGGTTAGCTTAAGATAAAATTGTGTGTGTTATTTAAGTATGGGAAATTGTAGGAACAAAGGATAATAAGGGAATGAGTCATGATAATATTATGGGAATTTGGATACCTACTCATGTGAAACTATAAGAATTAAAACTCTATGTGCATTGATAAGCTATGTTATTTTTATGTTTCTATGTTTATGAAAAAAATAAAAAAATAAATATAAAATATATTCAACAAATAAATAAGGGGACAAAATTACCCCAATGCTAAGTCAAGCATTCAAAGATCAATGCATGTATGATAAAATTAAAATAAAAGATTGAAACATGAGTATGGAATGTGAAAGGAAATTTCTGGGTAGCTAGGTATGAATTTTAAAAGTTACATAGAATATATATAGGTTATGTTAAAGCTTGGGTTAATTGAAGATTCAATTTATAAGCTTACTTAGCCATATATGCATCCTTACCCTTGTCTTGGCCCCATTACAACCTTGAAAAGACCTCATGATGTTTGCATTGGTATATTAAATGTTGTTGATTGGTTAGGAGAAGAACAAAAATTAGAGAGCATGATTAGAGAAGGATAAAGTGATGACCTTATACACTAGAGAGACTAGAGTGTACATACATCATCAGTGAAGGTTCCATGCTTGAATTTCTATATTCCCTGCTTTCATGAGCTATCTTCTTGTATTTTCATCTGTTCTTACTGTATAAGAATTGAGTTAGTGGAATTTGATTTGTAATTATTTTGAAGAGCTTATTTACTTTAGATCAAGTGGACAAGAATCATATAGTTGCATTCGCATATATAGGCTGCATTGCATTTCATAGGTTTTACATGTTCTTACTCATTCATTTTGTCTCCTGCAGCTAAGCATGAGGACATGCTAATGTTTAAGTGTGGGGAGGTTGATAAACCACTATTTTATGGTTTATATTGTGTTTAATTATGTGGTTTTATCATGATCTTTACCCACTTATTCATTAAATAAGCATGCATTTATAATTCCTTCCTAAAGTTATTGCATGATTGAAAACTTGCTTCCTAGAGACTTTTAATTATGTATTTTATTTCTCTTTTATTCCATTTGATGTCGTGATCTGTGTGTTAAGTGTTTCAGGCTTTATAGGGCATGAATGAGTTAGAGATTGGAAAGGGAGCTTGCAAAAATGGAAGAAACACAAGAAATTGAGGAGATGACCAGCGAGAAGCGACGCGGCCGCATGGATGACGCGACCGCGCGGCATGGAATAGCACGAGTGACGCGGTCGCATGGATGACACGACCGCGTGGCAAAGCAGAAAGCCGAATGACGCGGCCACATGGATGACGTGACCGCGTGACATGCGCGATCTGCATAATCTGCAGAATCGCTGGGGGCAATTTCGGGCCTTATTTTGACCCAATTTTTGGCCCAGAAAAGCATACTAGGGCCAGAGAACATGCAGAAACCAACAACAACATTCATTCCGCATAGTTTTAGTTTTCAGATCTAGTTTTACTCCTCCTCTAGGTTTTCTCTCTACACATTCATAGTTTTTAGGATTCATTATTTTTCATTGTTTTTGCATTGGGATATTGAGAAGAGTTATTGCCTCATCAAGACTTCGACATTCTAGTTTGTTCTCTTTACTTGTCTCTTACTCTTCCATGTTCCTTAATTTACTTAATTTTACTATTGGGTTATTTTAGCATTTATTAATACAAGAATCACTTTTATTTTTAATTAATCTTTTGATTATTATTTATCATATCTTTCTTTAATTCCCTTTCTTATGTTATGAATTTTACATTTACAATGAGCGAGTAGTTCCCTAACTTGATGGGGAGTTCATTGAAAGGAACCCTTGAGTTGGGATGCTCAAGAGAAAGATTGTAATTGGGTTTATTGTTGGATTGCTCTCTAGTCATTAACACCAATCCTCCCAAGAGCGGATTGGAACTTGTGGATAGAAATAGCATTCCAGCTTGTTTGACTTTCCCTTACTTAGTAAGGGACAACTAAACATAATAACCCTCAATTGTCAATTAATCTTGAGAGTACTCCAACAAGAATAGGTCTTCCAGCTAATCAACTCCCAGTCAAGGCTTTTATTTAAATTTATATAAATTCTCTAAATTAATTTTCTGCCATTCAACTCAAACCTTTTTTAAAACATCTGATTAATAAAATAGCACACTTTTCTACAGCTCGTTGGGAGACAACCTGGGATTCATACTCCCAGTATTCTAATTTTAATTTCTATGACACCCTTCTAAATTGATAAGCAGATGTCTGGTTGGTTGAGAACTATACTTGCAACGCATATTTTATAATCATTCTTAACTCGCTAATTTCCGCAAGCATCAAGTTCCCTAATGAGGAACCAAAGGAATCTGAGGCTCATATAGAGGCCATAGAGATTCCACTGAACTTACTGTTGCCATTCATGAGCTTTTATGAGTATTCTTCCTCTGAAGAGGATGAAGATATTATTGAAGAGCAAGTTGCTCAATATCTAGGAGCAATCATGAAGCTGAATGCCAAGTTATTTGGTAATGAGACTTGGGAGGATGAACCCCCCATTACTAATCAATGAACTAAATGATCTGGTTTAACTGAAATTACCTCAAAAGAAACAGGATCCTGGAAAGTTCTTAATACCTTGTACCATAGGCACCATGACCTTTGAGAAAGCTCTGTGTGACCTGGGGTCAGGGATAAACCTCATGCCCCTATCTGTAATGGAGAAACTAGGGATCTTTGAGGTACAAGTTGCAAGAATCTCACTAGAGATGGCAGACAATTCAAGGAAATAGGCTTATGGACTAGTAGATGATGTCTTGGTGAAGGTTGAAGGCCTGTACATCCCTGTTGATTTTATAATCCTAGACACTGGGAAGGATGAGGATGAATCCATCATCCTAGGAAGACCCTTCCTAGCTACAGCAAGAGCTATGATTGATGTGGACAGAGGAGAGTTAGTCCTTCAATTGAATGAGGACTACCTTGTGTTTAAGGCTCAAGGATCTTCTTTTGTAACCATGGAGAGGAAGCATGAAAAGCTTCTCTTAATACATAGTGAAACAGAGCCCCCACACTCAACTTCTAAGTTTGATGTTGGGAAGCCATCATTAAGCTCTAAATTTCTGTGAAGCTCTCTAAGAGCTCACTGTCAAGCTATTGACATTAAAGAAGCACTTGTTGGGAGGCAACCTAATGTTATTTAATTATATTTATTTGTTTTCCATTGTTATTTTATGTTTTCTTTAGGTTGATGATCATGTGAAGTCACAAAAACAAATGAAAAATAAAAAAACAGAATGAAAAACAGCATCAAAAATAGAACACCCTGGAGGACAGGCTTACTGTCGTTTAAACGCCAGTAAGGATAGCAGAATGGGCGTTAAACGCCAGCATGGGCAGCACTCTGGGCGTTTAACGCCAGAAAGGGCTGTCTGCCATCTGGCTGGCATTAAACGCCAGAAATGGGCATCTGGCTGGCGTTTAATGCCAGAAATGGGCAGCAGACTGGCTTTTAATTCCAGGAAAGGTAGCAGAGTTGGCGTTAAACGCCAGATTTGGTACAGAATGGGCGTTTGAATGCCAGAATGGTGCAGGGACTCAAATTTCTTGACACTACAAGATCTCCACCAACCCCACCTCTTCTTCTCTCCTCTTCACACCTTTCCATATCACTCTTCCCCAAACACCCTTGACCAATCCCATCAATAACTCTTCCCCAAATACCCCTCACCTATCAAATCTTACCCTCTTTTCCATAATCTCTTCACCACTCACTTCCACCCATCATAAAACCTCACCTACCTCACCATTCAAATTCAAACCATTTCCCTCCCAAACCCAACCCCTCATAGACGGCTACCCTCTCTCCCTTACCCTATAAATACCCCTCCTTACCACCTTTAATTTTACACATCATACACATTACACCCCACTTGGCCGAACCCTCTCCTCACCTCCATCTCCCTCATTTCTTCTTCTTCTACTTATTTCTTTCTTCGTTTGCTCGAGGACGAGCAAACATTCTAAGTTTGGTGTAGAAAAAGCATTGCTTTTTTTTTTGTTTTTCATAACCTTTAATGGAACCTAAGGCCGGAGAAACCTCTAGAAAGAGGAAAGGGAAGGCAATTGCTTCCACCTCCGAGTCATGGGAGATGGAGAGATTCATCTCAAAGGTCCATCAAGACCACTTCTATGAAGTTGTGGCCAAGAAAAAGGTGATCTCCGAGGTCCCCTTCAAGCTCAAAAAGAGTGAATATCCGGAGATTCGACATGAGATTCGAAGGAGAGTGGTGCACGAAATTGTGATCTCCAGGCTCGAACAAATCCTGGTAATGGCTCCAGAGCTTGGTGCTCTGATCTTAATTCATAATTGTCACAACTTCGATACAACTAACCAGCAAGTGCACTGGGTCGTCCAAGTAATACCTTACGTGAGTAAGGGTCGAATCCCATGGAGATTGTTGGTATGAAGCAAGCTATGGTCACCTTGTAAATCTCAGTCAGGCGGATATAAAATAATCATGGAGTTTTCGAATAATAAATAATAGAATAGGGATAGAGATACTTATGTAATTCATTGGTGAGAATTTCAGATAAGCGAATGGAGATGCTTTTCGTTCCTCTGAACCTCTGCTTTCCTGCTATCTTCATCCAGTCAGTATTACACCTTTCCATGGCGGGCTTTATGTGATACATCACCACTGTCACTGGCTACTTTCGGTCATCTCTCGGGAAAATGATCCAATGTCCTGTCACGGCACGGCTAATCGTCTGGAGGCATCACCCTTGTCAATGGCTTCATCTTATCCTCTCAGTGAATAATATGCTCACGCACCCTGTCACGGCACGGCTATTCATCTGTCGGTTCTCGATCATGCTGGAATAGGATTTACTATCCTTTTGCGTCTGTCACTAACGCCATGCAATCGCGAGTTAGGAGCTCGTCACAGTCATCCAATCATTGAATCCTACTCGGAATACCACAGACAAGGTTTAGACTTTCCGGATTCTCTTGAATGCCGCCATCATTCTAGCTTATGCCACGAAGATTCTGGTTAGGAGATCTAAGAGATACTCATTCTAGCTTAATTCATGTAGAACAGAAGTGTTTGTCAGGCACGCGTTCATAAGGGAGAAGGATGATGAGCGTCACACATAATCATCACCTTCATCACGTTCTTGGGTGCGAATGGATATCTTAGAAGCGAAATAAGAAGAATTGAATAGAAAACAGTAGTACTTTGCATTAATCTTTGAGGAACAGCAGAGCTCCACACCTTAATCTATGGAGTGTAGAAACTCTACCGTTAAAAATACATAAGTGAAAGGTCCAGGCATGGCCGAGATGGCCAGCCCCCTAAACGTGATCACAGGATCAGAATACAATCCAGGATGCCTAATACAATAGTAAGAGGTCCTATTTATAATAAACTAGCTACTAGGGTTTACATGAGTAAGTATTTGATGTATAAATCCACTTCCGGGGCCCACTTGGTGTGTGTTTGGGCTGAGCTTAAGTGTTGCACGTGCAGAGGCCATTTGTGGAGTTGAACACCAGTTTTTGTGCCAGTTTGGGCGTTCAACTCTGGTTTTGGATCCTTTTCTGGCGCTGGACGCCAGATTTGGGTAGAAAGCTGGCGTTGAACGCCAGTTTATGTCGTCTATTCTTGGCCAAAGTATGGACTATTATATATTGCTGGAAAGCCCTGGATGTCTACTTTCCAACGCAATTGGAAGCGCGCCATTTCGAGTTCTGTAGCTCCAGAAAAATCCACTTTGAGTGCAGGGAGGTCAGAATCCAACAGCATCAGCAGTCCTTTTTCAACCTCTGAATCTGATTTCTGCTCAAGTCCCTCAATTTCAGCCAGAAAATACCTGAAATCACAGAAAAACACACAAACTCATAGTAAAGTCCAGAAATGTGAATTTAACACAAAATCTATTAAAAACATCCCTAAAAGTAACTAGATCCTACTAAAAACATACTAAAAACAATGTCAAAAAGCGTATAAATTATGCGCTCATCACAACACCAAACTTAAATTGTTGCTTGTCCCCAAGCAACTGAAAATCAAAGTAGGATAAAAAGAATAGAATATACTATAAATTCCAAACTATCAATGAAACAGAGCTTCAATCATATGAGCGGGACTTATAGCTTTTTGCCTCTTGAATAGTTTTGGCATTTCACTTTATCCATTGAGGTTCAGAATGATTGGCATCTATAGGAACTTCAGATTTCGAATAGTGTTATTGACTCTCTTAGTTCAGTATGATGATTCTTGAACACAGCTTCTGTATGAGTCTTGGCCGTGGCCCTAAGCACTTTGTTTTCCAGTATTACCACCGGATACATAAATGCCACAGACACATAATTGGGTGAACCCTTTCAGATTGTGACTCAGCTTTGCTAAAGTCCCCAATTAGAGGTGTCCAGGGTTCTTAAGCACACTCTTTTTTTTTGCTTTGGACCTTGACTTTAACCGCTCAGTCTCAAGTTTTCACTTGACACCTACACGCCACAAGCACATGGTTAGGGACAGCTTGGTTTAGCCGCTTAGACCAGGATTTTATTCCTTTAGGTCCTCCTATCCACTGATGCTCAAAGCCTTGGGATCCTTTTTATTTGCCCTTGCCTTTTGGTTTTAAGGGTTGTTGGCTTTTTGCTCTTGCCTCTTGGTTTTAAGAGCTTTGGCTTTTTCTGCTTGCTTTTTCTTTTTCTTCTAAAATTTTTTTTTTCATTTTTTTTTCGCCTATTTTTTTTCTGCAAGCTTTGTTCTTTGCTGGTTTTTCTTGCTTCAAGAATCATTTTTATGATTTTTCAGATTATCAAATAACATGTCTCCTAGTCATCATTCTTTCAAGAGCCAACATATTTAACATTCTTAAACAACAACTTCAAAAGACATATGCACTGTTCAAGCATACATTCCGAAAACAAGAAGCATTGTCACCACATCAATATAATTGAGCTAAGTTCAAGGATAAATTCGAAACTCATGTACTTCTTGTTCTTTTGATTTAAAACAGTTTTTATTTAAGAGAGGTGATGGATTCATAGGACATTCATAACTTTAAGACATAGTTACTACTACTAATGATCATGTAATGAAGACACAAACATAGATAAGCACATAACATAGAAAATGAAAAACAGAGAAAGCAAGAACAAGGAATGAATCCACCTTAGTGATGGTGGCGTTTCCTTCTTGAGGAACCAATGATGTCCTTAAGCTCCTCTATGTCTCTTCCCTGCCTTTGTTGCTCCTCCTTCATTGCTTTTTAGATCTTCTCTGATTTCATCAATGGTGATGGAGTGCTCTTGATGTTCCACCCTTAGTTGCTTCCAATAATTGTGTGGAAGAAAATGAATCCCCTGAGGTATCTCAGGGATCTCTTGATTTGCAGTCAAATGTTCTACCACTGAGCTATAGACCCTTGATGGAAGCTTTTGTCTTCCCTTTCCTCTTTCTAGAGGTTTCTCTGGCCTTAGGTGCCATCAAGGGTTATGGAAAAAACAAAAAAGCTATGATTTTACCACACCAAACTTAGAATGTTGCTCGCCCTCGAGCAAAAGAAGAAAGAATAGAAGAATAAGAAGATATGGAGGAGATGGAGGGATCTGTGTATGGATGTGAGTGGTGAATGGAGAACAGAAGGGATGGTCATAAATGGAGAGAGAGAGGGTGAGGTGGGTGAGGGATTCACAGATCCTGAGATGATCCTGTGGTGTCCACAGATCTTGAGGTGATCCTGTGGTGTCCACAGATCCTGAGGTGTCAAGGCATTTACATCCCTGCACCAATTTAGGCATGCAAAATGCCCTTGCACACAACTCTGGGCGTTCAGCGCCAGGTTGGTGCCCATTTTGGGCGTTCAACGCCCATTTGCTGCCATTTCTGGCGTTAAACGCCAGAACCATGCTTGTTCTGGGCGTTCAGCGCCAGAACCATGCTCTGTTCTGGCGTTTGAACGCCAGACAGATGCTCCTCCAGGGTGTGATTTTTCTTCTGCTATTTTTGACTCCGTTTTCATTTTTTATATTTATTTTGTGACTCCACATGATCATGAACATAAGAAAACATGAAAAACAATAAAAATAAGAATTAGATAGACATTGGGTTGCCTCCCAACAAGCGCTTCTTTAATGTCAATAGCTTGACAGTGGGCTCTCATGGAGCCTCACAGATGTGCAGAGCTTTGTTGAGACTCTCCAACACCAAACTTAGTGTTTGGATATGGGAGTTCAACACCAAACTTAGAGTTTGGTTGTGGCCTCCCAACACCAAACTTAGAGTTTGACTGTGGGGGCTCTGCTTGACTCTGCTTGGAGAGAAGCTTTTTCTGCTTCCTCTCCATGGTTGCAGAGGGAGATCCTTGAGTTTTAAACACAAGGGAGTTCTCATTCCATTGAAGGAATATTTCACCTCTGTCAACATCAATCACAGCTCTTGCTGTGGCCAGGAAAGGTCTTCCTAGGATGATGGATTCATCCTCTTCCTTTCCAGTATCCAGGACTATGAAATCAGCAGGGATGTAAAGGCCTTCAACCTTTACTAACACGTCCTCTACTTGTCCATAAGCCTGTTTTCTTGAGCTGTCTTCCATCTCTAGTGAGATTTTAGCAACTTGCACCCCATAGATTCCCAGTTTCTCTATTACAGAAAGGGGCATGAGGTTTATCCCTGAACCAAGGTCAAACAGAGCCTTAAAGATCATGGTGCCTATGGTACAAGGTAATATGAACTTTCCAGGATCCTGTCTCTTTTGAGGCAATGTCAGTTGATCCAGATCACTTAGTTCATTGATGAACAAGGGAGGTTCAACTTCCCATGTATCAATGCCAAATAATTTGGCATTCAGCTTCATGATTGCACCAAGAAACTTGGCAGTTTGCTCTTCAGTAACATCCTCATTCTCTTCAGAAGAGGAATACTCATCAGAGCTCATGAAGGGCATAAGGAGGTTCAATGGAATCTCTATGGTCTCTAGATGAGCCTCAGAGTCCTTTGGTTCCTCAGAGGGAAGCTCCTTATTGATCACTGGACGTCCCAGAAGGTCTTCCCCCTTGGGATTCACGTCCTCTCCTCTCCTCACAGGTTCGGCCATGGTGCTTATGTCAATGGCCTTGCACTCTCCTTTTCGATTTTCTTCTGTATTGCTTGGGAGAGTACTAGGAGGGATTTCAGTGATCCTTTTACTCAGCTGGCCCACTTGTGCTTCCAAATTTCTAATGGAAGACCTTGTTTCATTCATGAAACTTACAGTGGCCTTGGACAGATCAGAGACAAAGTTTGCTAAATTAGAAGTATTTTGTTCAGAGTTCTCTGTCTGTTGCTGAGTTGATGATGGAAAAGGCTTGCTATTGCTAAACCTGTTTCTTCCACCATTATTAAAGCCTTGTTGGGGCTTTTGATCCTTCCATGAGAAATTTGGATGATTTCTCCATGTTGAGTTATAGGTGTTTCCATAAGGTTCACCTAAGTAATTTACCTCTGCTATTGCAGGGTTCTCAGGATCATAGGCTTCTTCATCAGAAGAAGCTTCTTGAGTACTGTTGGATGCAGCTTGCCTTCCATTCAGACTCTGAGAGATCATATTGACTTGCTGAGTCAATATTTTATTCTGAGCCAATATGGCATTCAGAGTATCAACTTCAAGAACTCCCTTCTTCATAGGCGTCCCATTATTCACAGGATTCCTTTCAGAAGTGTACATGAACTGGTTATTAGCAACCATGTCAATGAGTTCTTGAGCTTCTGCAGGCGTTTTCTTTAGGTGAATGGATCCACCTGCAGAAGTGTCCAGTGACATCTTTGATAGCTCAGATAAACCATCATAGAATATATCTAGGATGGTCCATTCTGAAAGCATGTCAGAAGGACACTTTTTGGTCAATTGTTTGTATCTTTCCCAAGCTTCATAGAAGGATTCACCTTCTTTCTGTCTGAAGGTTTGAACATCAGCTCTAAGCTTGCTCAGCTTTTGAGGAGGAAAGTACTTGGCTAAGAAAGCCGTGACCAGCTTATCCCAAGAGTTCAGGCTGTCTTTGGGTTGAGAATCCAACCACAATCTAGCTCTGTCTCTTACAGCAAAAGGGAAAAGCATGAGCCTGTAGATTTCAGGATCTACTCCATTAGTCTTAACAGTATCACATATCTGCAAGAATTCAGTTAAGAACTGAAAAGGATCTTCAGATGGAAGTCCATGAAACTTGCAGTTCTACTGCATCAGAGAAACTAATTGAGGTTTCAGCTCAAAGTTGTTTGCTCCAATGGCAGGAATGGAGATGCTTCTTCCATGTAAATTGGAATTAGGTGCAGTAAAGTCACCAAGCATCTTCCTTACATTATTATTATTTTCAGCTGCCATCTCCTCTTCCTGTTCGAAATTTTCTGAAAGGTTTTCTCTAGATTATTGTAATTTAGCTTCTCTTAATTTTCTCTTCAGAGTCCTTTCAGGTTCTGGATCTGCTTCCACAAGAATGTTCTTATCCTTGCTCCTGCTCATATGACAAAGAAGAAGGCACAGAAAAATAATAATAATAATAATAGAGATCCTTTATACCACAGTATAGGGATCCCTGTGTGAGTAGAAGAAGAGGGGGAGACAAAGAATATAATATAATGGAAGAAACACAACTGTGAGGAGGCTAGATATGTGAGATGAGATGTTAGGATATGAATGAATAAATAGAGTAAGATGGGGGAGGGAAAATTTTCGAAAATTATTTTGAAAAAGAGTTAGTGATTTTTGAAAATAGTTTTTGAAAAATGTTTAATATTTTTTTCGAAAATTTTTGAAATCAAAAATAAAAATAAAAACAATTAGTTAATTAAAAAAGAAATTTTGAAAAAGAGGGAAGATATTTTCGAAAATTAGAGAGAGAGAGTTAGTTAGGTAGTTTTGAAAAAGTTAAGAAACAAACAAAAAGTTAGTTAGTTAGTTGAAACAAATTTTGAAAAGATAAGAAGTTAGGAAGTTAGAAAAGATATTTTGAAAAGATATTTTTTGAAAAAGATAAGATAAGTAGATATTTTTGAAAAGATATGATTGAAATTAGTTTTGAAAAAGATTTGATTTTTAAAATCACAATTAATGACTTGATTCATAAGAAATCACAAGATATGATTCTAGAACTTAAAGTTTGAATCTTTCTTAACAAGCAAGTAACAAACTTCAAATTTTTGAATCAAAACATTAATTGTTCATGTTATTTTCGAAAATTTGGTATAAAAATAAGAAAAAGATTTTTGAAAAATATTTTTTTAATTTTCGAAAATAACTAAGAATTTTGAAAAAGATTTGATTTTTGAAAAAGATTTTGAAAAAGATAAGATTTTCAAATTGAAAATTTGGTTTGACTCATAAGAAACAACTTGATTTTTTTAAAAATTTTTGAAAAAGTCAACTCAAATTTTCGAATTTGATGAGAGAAAAAGGGAAAGATATTTTTTTGATTTTTGAAATTTTTATGAAAAACATGAAAATTATGCAATGCATGAAATTTTTAGATCAAAACAATGAATGCATGCAAGAATGCTATGAATGTCAAGATGAACACCAAGAACACCATGAATGTCAAGATGAACATCATAGACACAATTTTGAAAAAACTTTTAATGCAAAGAAAACATGCAAGACACCAAACTTAGAATTCTTTAATGCTTACGCACTAAGAATTCAAGAATGCATATGATAAACATGAAAAGACACAAAACAAAAAATCATCAAGATCAAACAAGAAGACTTACCAAGAACAACTTGAAGATCATGAAGAACACCATGAATGCATGAAATTTTCGAAAAATGCAAGATGCACATGCAATTGACACCAAACTTATGATATGACTCAAGACTCAAACAAGAAACATGAAATATTTTTTATTTTTGTGATTTTCTAAATTTTTTTTGGATTTTTATTTTATATTTTTCGAAAAATTATATGAAAAATAAAAAATAAGGATTCCAAAATTTTCAACATGAATTCCAGGAATCTTATGCTCTAAAGCTCCAATCAAAGGGTCAGGCATGGCTTAATAGCCAGCCAAGCTTTAGTATGTAACTCAGACATGACACGCCTGACATTCCTTACATTCAACAGCCAATTGGCTAAGAAAGATAAAGAAGCTCTTCTCTTGAGTATAAGGATTGAGACATGGCTTTACAGCCAGCCAGGCTTCATCATGCTTCATGAAACACTAGAATTCATTCTTAAAATTCTGAAGCCATAGAATAATTTATTTTTGAAAACATTTTTTTTTTCAAAAACAAAGGAGAAAATTTTGAAAGATTTTTGAAACATTTTTGAAAATAAAACAAAAAGAAAATTACCTAATCTGAGCAACAAGATGAACCGTCAGTTGTCCAAACTCGAACAATCCCCGGCAACGGCGCCAAAAACTTGGTGCACGAAATTGTGATCTCCAGGCTAGAACAAATCCTGGTAATGGCTCCAGAGCTTGGTGCTCTGATCTTAATTCATAATTGTCACAACTTCGATACAACTAACCAGCAAGTGCACTGGGTCGTCCAAGTAATACCTTACGTGAGTAAGGGTCGAATCCCACGGAGATTGTTGGTATGAAGCAAGCTATGGTCACCTTGTAAATCTCAGTCAGGCGGATATAAAATAATCATGGAGTTTTCGAATAATAAATAATAGAATAGGGATAGAGATACTTATGTAATTCATTGGTGAGAATTTCAGATAAGCGAATGGAGATGCTTTTCGTTCCTCTGAACCTCTGCTTTCCTGCTATCTTCATCCAGTCAGTCTTACTCCTTTCCATGGCTGGCTTTATGTGATACATCACCACTGTCACTGGCTACTTTCGGTCATCTCTCGGGAAAATGATCCAATGCCCTGTCACGGCACGGCTAATCGTCTGGAGGCATCACCCTTGTCAATGGCTTCATCTTATCCTCTCAGTGAATAATATGCTCACGTACCCTGTCACGGCACGGCTATTCATCTGTCGGTTCTCGATCATGCTGGAATAGGATTTACTATCCTTTTGCGTCTGTCACTAATGCCCTGCAATCGCGAGTTAGGAGCTCGTCACAGTCATCCAATCATTGAATCCTACTCGGAATACCACAGACAAGGTTTAGACTTTCCGGATTCTCTTGAATGCCGCCATCATTCTAGCTTACGCCACGAAGATTCTGGTTAGGAGATCTAAGAGATACTCATTCTAGCTTAATTCATGTAGAACAGAAGTGTTTGTCAGGCACGCGTTCATAAGGGAGAAGGATGATGAGCGTCACACATAATCATCACCTTCATCACGTTCTTGGGTGCGAATGGATATCTTAGAAGCGAAATAAGAAGAATTGAATAGAAAACAGTAGTACTTTGCATTAATCTTTGAGGAACAGCAGAGCTCCACACCTTAATCTATGGAGTGTAGAAACTCTACCGTTAAAAATACATAAGTGAAAGGTCCAGGCATGGCCGAGATGGCCAGCCCCCTAAACGTGATCACAGGATCAGAATACAATCCAGGATGCCTAATACAATAGTAAGAGGTCCTATTTATAATAAACTAGCTACTAGGGTTTACATGAGTAAGTATTTGATGTATAAATCCACTTCCGGGGCCCACTTGGTGTGTGTTTGGGCTGAGCTTAAGTGTTGCACGTGAAGAGGCCATTTGTGGAGTTGAACACCAATTTTTGTGCCAGTTTGGGCGTTCAACTCTGGTTTTGGATCCTTTTCTGGCGCTGGACGCCAGATTTGGGTAGAAAGCTGGCGTTGAACGCCAGTTTATGTCGTTTATTCTTGGCCAAAGTATGGACTATTATATAGTTCTGGAAAGCCCTGGATATCTACTTTCCAACGCAATTGGAAGCGCGCCATTTCGAGTTCTGTAGCTCCAGAAAATCCACTTTGAGTGCAGGGAGGTCAGAATCCAACAGCATCAGCAGTCCTTTTTCAACCTCTGAATCTGATTTCTGCTCAAGTCCCTCAATTTCAGCCAGAAAATACCTGAAATCACAGAAAAACACACAAACTCATAGTAAAGTCCAAAAATGTGAATTTAACACAAAATCTATTAAAAACATCCCTAACAGTAACTAGATCCTACTAAAAACAATGTCAAAAAGCGTATAAATTATCCGCTCATCAGAGAGGTTGGGAAATTCTCACCAACCCCATTCAACAAGTCGGGATCTTAAAGGTTCAAGAGTTCTATGCTAATGCATGGATCACTAGAAACCCTGACCAAGGTGTGAACCCGAACCCAAAGAATTGGCTCACAATGGTTCAGGGTAAATACTTGGATTTCAGTTCGGAAAATGTGAGGCTAGCATTCAAATTGCCAATGATGCAAGGAGACCCTCACCCTTTCACTAGAAGGGTCAACTTTGATCAAAGGTTAGACCAAGTCCTTAGGGACATTTACGTGGAAGGTGCTCAATGGAAGAGAGACTCAAGAGGCAAGCCGGTTTAACTAAGAAGGCTTGACCTCAAACCCGTGGCTAGGGGATGGTTGGAGTTCATCCAACGCTCTATCATTCCTACTAGTAACCGGTCTGAAGTTACTGTAGACCGGGCTATTATGATCCATAGTATCATGATTGGAGAGGAAGTAAAAGTTCATGAGATCATATCCTTAGAACTCTACAAGGTGGCGGATAAGCCCTCTACTTTGGCAAGGTTAGCCTTCCCTCATCCCATTTGTCACCTATGCAATTCAGCTGAAATTGTCATAGAGGAAGATATCCTCATTGAAGAGGACAAGCCCATCACTAAGAGAAGGATGGAGCAAACAAGAGAGCCCACTCATGGACCTCAACAAGAGCATGAGGAAGTTCCTCATCAAGAAATCCCTGAGATGCCTCAAGGGATGCACTTTCCTTCACAAAACTATTGGGAGCAAATTAACACTTCCTTAGGAGAACTGAGTTCCAACATGGGACAACTAAGGATGGAGCACCAAGAGCATTCCATCCTCCTCCATGAAATTAGAGAAGATCAAAGAGCCATGAGGGAGGAGAAACAAAGGCAAGAAAGAGACATAGAGGAGCTCAAGTACTCCATAAGATCTTCAAGAGGAAGAACTAGCCGCCATCACTAAGGTGGACCCATTCTTTAATTTCCTTGTTCTTATTTTCTGTTTTTTTTTTTTGAAAATTATGCTTTATATTTTGTCTATGTTTGTGTCTTTATTACATGATCATTAGTGTCTAGTATCTATGTCTTAAAGTTATGAATGTCCTATGAATCCTTCACCTTTCTTAAAATGAAAAATGTTTTAATTGCAAAAGAACAAGAAGTACATGATTTCAAATTCTATCTTGAAATTAGTTTAATTATTTTGATGTGGTGGCAATACCTTTTGTTTTCTAAATGAATGCTTGAATAGTGCATATTTTTTAATTTGTTGTTTATGAATGCTAAAATTGTTGGCTCTTGAAAGAATAATGAAAAGGGAGAAATGTTATTGATAATCTAAAAAATCATAAAATTGATTCTTGAAGCAAGAAAAAGCAGTGAAAAATAAAAGCTTGCGAAAAAAAATAAAGAAAAAAGGAAAGAAAAAGAAAAAGCAAGCAGAGAAAGCCAGTAACCCTTTAAACCAAAAGGCAAGGGTAGAAAAAGGATCCAAGGCTTTGTGCATCAGTGGATAGGAGGGCTGATGTGTGAACTTTTGTTGATATAGAATTCCTCAATTGAATTCTCATTGCAAGTATAGTTCTAGATCAACAAAGAGTCCTCACATACAAAAATTTTTGGTTGTCACAAATAACAAACCCCAAATAAGAATTAACCGGAGTATTTAGACTCCGGGTCGTCTCACAAGGAATTGCAATGAAGTGGTCAATTATTGGCTATGAAGGGGTAAGGGGGTTTTTGATTGATAAGAGGGCAAGAAATCAAATGACAATAAAGTAAAATGAGCAAGTAACTAAAGAAAACAAGTAATAAAAAGAGACATTCATGGCAAAGATTGAGATAATAGGCTTTCTATCCTAGTCATGCAATGATTAATTCATCTTATTTAGTTAACTCCAACAAATAGGGAGAATGTCAAACAAGATTAATCAATCATACCACAATAATAACAAGAATTTATCTTATTACGTCATCTCCAACATTGGAAGAAGGTATCATATTATCTTCCATGAGAGAAAGTCTAATAAGACTAGCTAATCTCAATCCAAAAGTCCTAATCAACTTACTAATTAAATTTGCAAAAGATTAGCATCAATGGAAACAATATTAGCTAACAACTCTAGATCACTAACATAAGTTGGGTTTTCATGACTCAAGATTGCCCAATTACTCTCTCCAAAGCCAAGAATGCTCAAAATCTACTCTAAAGCCCAACCAAGCATTTTATCAATCACTTGGAAGGCATAAAAAGAAAGCATGGTAAATGTGCAAGAATAATAAAATCTACCAACTACCAATTTCAAGAAAAGTAAATCAACAACTCAAATCATCAATAAAAGAACATCAAACATTAAATTTCATTAAAGAAAAGATCCAATTCCAACAAAGGGCTCATGAACATAAAAAAAGACATAAAAGTAAAATTGACAAGAGAACTAAGAAGAATAGAGTAGTAGCAACAAGAAATTAAAAGGAGAAACTAAATTAAAACAAGAATTAAAAGTTGGATTTAAGAAAACTAAACCTAAACTACCCTAAAATCTAGAGAGAGGAGAGAGCCTCTCTCTCTAGAATTCTACCCTAAAACATGATGAAAAACTAAAAATATGACTACTTGGTTCCTTCCCTCTTCAATCCTTGGGTTCAATAGCATCAGAAATGGGTTGGATTGGGCCCAAAATGAGCTGCAAAATCGCTGGGGGCGATTTCATTAAAGTGGACCCACGGGCAGAATCAGCGCGCACGCGTACATGGAGCGTGCGCGCCCCTGAGCGCGAAGTAACATATGGCATATTTTATATCATTTCGAAGCCCCGGATATTAGCTTTTCAACGCAACTGGAACCGCCTCATTTGGACCTCTGTAGCTCAAGTTATGGTCATTTGAGTGCGAAGAGGTCAGGCTTGACAGCTTTACGGTTCCATCATTTCTTCATGAGTTCTCCCGCTTTGCATGCTTTTCTCCTCACTTCTTCCATCCAATACTTGCCTTATGAACCTGAAATTACTCAACAAACATATCAAAGCATCGAATGGAATTAAAGTGAATCAAAATCACCAATTTTAGGGCCTAAAAAGCATGTTTACACATTTAAGCACAAATCAAGGGAGAATTGCAAAACCATGCTATTTCATTGAATAAAAGTGAGAAAAGGTGATAAAATCCCCCAAAATAAGCACAAGATAAACCACAAAATCGGGGTTTATCAAGGGCCCACAGGAATACAATCTTGGCCTAAGCGGCTAAATCAAGCTGTCCCTAACCATGTGCTTGTGGCGTGAAGGTGTCAAGTGAAAAGCTTGAGACTGAGCAGTTAAAGTCGTGGTCCAAAGCAAAAAGAGTGTGCTTAAGAGCTATGGACACCTCTAACTGGGGACTCTAGCAAAGCTGAGTCACAATCTGAAAAGGCTCACCAGTTATGTGTTTGTGGCATTTATGTATCCGGTGGTAATACTAGAAAACAAAATGCTTAGAATCACGGCCAAGACTCATAAAGTAGCTGTGTTCAAGAATCAACATACTGAAATAGGAGAATCAATAACACTATTTAAATTCTGAGTTCCTATAGATGCCAATCATTCTGAACTTCAAAGGATAAAGTGAGATGCCAAAACTGTTCAGAAGCAAAAAGGCTACTAGCCCCGCTCATCTAATTGGAACTAAGTTCAGTGATAAGTTTGGAATTCATTGTATATTCTCTTCTTTTTATCCTATTTTATTTTCAGTTGCTTGGGGACAAGCAACAATTTAAGTTTGGTGTTGTGATGGGCGGATAATTTATACCCTTTTTAGCATTGTTTTTACATAGTTTTTAGTATGTTTTAGTTACTTTTTATTGTATTTTTATTAGTTTTTATTCAAAAATCACATTTCTAGACTTTACTATGAGTTTGCGTGTTTTTCTGTGATTTCAGGTATTTTATGGCTGAAATTGAGGGACCTGAGCAAAAATCTGATTCAGAGGCTGAAAAAGGACTGCAGATGCTGTTGGATTCTGACCCTCTTGCACTCGAAGTGGATTTGCGGGAGCTACATAATTCCAATTGGCGCGCTCTTACTTGCGTTGGAAGGTAGACATCCTGGGCTTTCCATCAATATATAATAGTTTATACTTTGCTCGAGATTTGATGGCCCAAACTGGCGTTCAAAGTCAGCCTAAAATATCTTGGCGTAAAACGCCCAAACTGGCACCAGAATTGGAGTTAAACGCCCAAACTGGCACCAAAGCTAGCGTTTAACTCCAGGAACAGCCTATGCACGAAAAAGCTTCAATGCTCAGCCCAAGCACACACCAAGTAGGCCCCGGAAGTGGATTTCTACACTTTCTGCACTTAGTTACTCATTTTTTGTAAACCCTAGTTACTAGTTTAGTATAAAAACTACTTTTAGAGATTTATTTAACATCTTTGATCGTCTTTTTGACCATCTTATGCTATTTTTCATGTTTGGAGGCTGGCCTCACGGCCATGCCTAGACCTTTTTCACTGATGTATTTTCAACGGTGGAGTTTCTACACCCTATAGATTAAGGTGTGGAGCTCTACTGTTCTTCATGAATTAATGCAAGTACTATTATTTTTCTTTCAACTCACGCCTACTTCTTCTCCAAGATATACTCTCGTACTTAATTCAGTTAAGTCAGAATGAAGGGGTGACTTGTGACAATCACCCAATCTTCGTTACTCGCTTAGCCAAGATCCGCGTGCCTGACAACCACAAAGCAGTCTACATGATGTTCAACGTAGTCATTGGACGACAGCCAGAGTATATTCTCTTGGATATCTAATACACGGACCGAGTCCGTAAGATTAGTATCTTCGTGGTATAGGCTAGAATTATTGGCAGCCATTCCTGGGATCCGGAAAGTCTAAACCTTGTCTGTGGTATTTTGAGTAGGATCCAGGAAGGGATGGCTATGACGAGCTTCAAACCTATAAATGTTGGGCACAGTGACAGTGTGCAAAAGGATCAATGGATCCTATTCCAACGCTAGTGGGAACCCACAGATGATTAGCCATGCGGTAGCTGTACCTGGTATTTTTCATCCGAACGAGAAATCCGACAGTTGATTAGCCATGCAAAAATCGTAGAGGACCATTTTCACTTAGAGGATCTTACAGCTTGCCATAGAAGGCAGCACGCATGATTGGAAGAAGGCAGTAGGAAAGAGAGGTTCAGAAGCAACAAAGCATCTCCAGACGCTTATCTGAAATTCCCACCAATGAATTACATAAGTAACTTTATCTTATTTTATATTTTATTTATATTTTAATTATCAAAACCTCATAACCAATTGAATCCGCCTGAATGAGATTTACAAGATGACCATAGCTTGCTTCAAGCCGACAATCTCCGTGGGATCGACCCTTACTCACGTAAGGTTTATTACTTGGACGACCTAGTGCAATTGCTGGTTAGTTGTGCAGAGATGTGAAAAGTGTGAATCACGATTTCCGTGCACCAGCATTCCTGGAACTTAACATTCAGAAACAAACTTAAAGTTAATACTAAACCCAAATGTTTGGTAATCTAACTAAGGAAATTCAAATTCTAACCTAACTCAACACCTTCTGTTTCCTCAACCCCCCTACTTATGGTGGAACAACCCCCTCTCTCAAAAACATGCACAAACAAGCCAAATGAAGAAAGCACAGATAGAAATAAGATACAACAAGTAAACAAGTAGCAGATAAACATGGCTAAGCAGTTAGACAATCTAAAATAAATGCACACTCAAGCAAAACATTCAAATGCATATGATGCATGCCTGTCCTATGGATGATGATATCATCTATCAGTTACGAAGCAAGCCCGATATGTCGCTAACCTTGGACAGTCCCTCTGTACGCGCATCCCCAAACTCAACAATATCCATGGGAAAAATCCCAAGCTCATCCATGGGAGAGACAAAATCCCAAGCTCAAATTTATACATGGGGGTGACACCCCAAGCTCAATTTATATATATATGTGCATGCCCATGGGGGAACCCAGGGAGTTAAAGTGTCCGGTCACATCTTACGTACAGAGGGTCAACAATTTGTCTCAAATATATAAGCCATATATTCTTTAATTTCATCATTACCAATATCATTATCATCGTCAATTCATATCTCATTTCATCTCAAATTCATCATTATTATCATTATCAATCATATGTCATATATTATTCATCATTCCTTGCCTTAACCACCACTCAACCCTTCACTTCTAAATATCTTTCCTAACTTACTCAACATGTTCACCCTTGTTCTAAAGCTTAAAAAATCGCTAACGAACTTAAACAGATGCTAAAAAGGATTGGAAAGCTAGAGAATAGGTTTAACACTAAAAAATGTAACTTTTTCAAAATAGGATGGTCATACGTACGCATGCCACTCTCTACATTCGCATGGATGTGTGTTTTCCTAATCTCGCATACGCGAGCACCTCCCACTTACGCAGTACTCAAAATAGAAGGGTCACTCACGTACGCACACATTCAAAACTTGGCCTTTCATGCGTATGTATGCTTCATGCGAACACATGATTGTAAAATTTGACAAATTCGCTGATAAACCCCATTTTTAGGGTTTATCTTGTGCTTAATTTAGAGGATTTTATGACCTTTTACCCACATTTATTCAATGGAATAGCATGGTTTCATGATTGTCTCCTAATTTGTGCTTGAGTGTGAAAACATGCTTTTTAGGCACTTAATTGCTAATTTTGATTCACCTTTGATTCCGCTAGATGCCTTGATATATTTGTTAGTGATTCCAAGTTGAAAAGGCTGGGAATGGATCAAAGGAATGAAGAGAAAAGCATGCAAAGTGGAGAAATAATGGAAAATCAAGGATTGGGAGAAATTCACTCCACGCGCACGCGCAGCAGACGCGCACGTGTGAAACGATGAGGTCGCATGGCGACGCACACGCGTACATGACGCGTACGCGTGGATAGGAAATTGCCAAGCAACACGTACGCGTGACCCACGCGTACGCGTCGGTGCTCGCACGTGACCCACTTAAAGTGAATCCGCTGGGGCAATTTTTGGGCTTCCCAAGCCCAAATCCATTTCATTTCTGAGGCTATTTAAGGCAGAATTCAAGGGGGAGTCAACACCTTCCACACCTTAGAACACATTAGTTTAGTTTTAGTTTAGTTTTGGAGGGAAAGTTAGTTTCTAGAGAAAGAAGCTCTCTCTTCTCTCTAAAATTAGGATTAGGTTAGATCTAGGTTAATTTCATGTTTTGATTTACTTTTCCTTTATCAATTCTTGTTCTTTTACTTCTCCTCTCTCTAGTTTAGCATTTAATTCTTGTAATTCTCTACTTTTATGATGATACATTTTTGTTTCTTCTATTTTCTCTTTAATGCACTTCATGTTTTGATTTCCTTCATTGTTGATTTGCTTTATTGTTGTTTAATTCCTTGCAATTGAGTAGTATAGATTTACTTTCCTTGCAATTTTACTATGCTTTCCTTTTGTGCCTTCCAAGTGCTTGACAAAATGCTTGGTTGGATTTTAGAATAGATTTTTCCCCTTTTGGCCTAGGTAGAGTAATTAGTGACTCTTGAGTTATCTAATTACTTTGTTGATTGATGATTAGAAGTTGCTAATTGACTTGAATGCCGCTAAAGCTAGTCTTTCATCATGATTAGGCTAGGACTTGTGGAATCAAGTTAATTCATCCACTTGACTTTCCTTCATAGTTAGAGGTTAACTAAGTGGGAGCAATGGACAATTCTCATCCCAATTGATAAGGATAACTAGGATAGGACTTCTAGTTCTCATACCTTGCCAAGAGCTTTTCTAGTTGTTAGTTTATTTCTTTTGCCATTTACATTTCTTGTTTCTTATTCCAAAAACCCCAAAGATACTTCATAGCCAATAACAAGGACACTTTATTGCAATTCCTAGGGAGAATGACCCGAGGTTTGAATACTTCGGTTATTTTTATAGGGGTTTGTTTTAGTGACAACCAAATTTTTGTATGAAAGGATTATTGTTGGTTTAGAAACTATACTTGCAACGAGAATTCATTTGTGAAATTCTAAATAAACCACACAAAAATTCATTCATCAAAATGGCACTATTGCCAGGGATTTGCAATGGTGTTATGTTATTGGTTATTGTATATATGTGAATATTGTGAATAGCTTGATTTTTGGACTGCTTGTTAGTTTTGCTAGTTTTAGGATTTTGTTTCATTATCTCTTATTAGCTTTTGTTTCTATTTTCTCTTTTCCTTATGAATTCTCACTTTGGCTATGAGTTTGGTTTTAACTATGTTGTAGGAAATGGAAGCTACAATGAGGATATGTATCAAAGATGGGACACTCAAAGGTGGGAGGAGCCCTATGTATATGATCAATCTTCATGACAACAACCTCTACCAATACACTATGAACAAGAGTCATTCTATGATGCATATCAATCCAATGGTTATGGTGAATCTCCTTGTGACTTTCAAGAACCACCACCATATGCCTATGAGCCATACTCTCAACATAACCCTCAACCATACTCACAAGCCCCTTTTCACCAATTACCTTTGTATGACTGAAGAACAGATTTCTGTCCAGTAAAGAATTTTTACAAATATAATCGCGTTGTAAGTATAGTTTCTAAACCAACAGAGAATCCTTTCGTACAAAAGTTTTGTTTGTCACTAAAGCAAACCCAATAAAATTAATAACCGAAGTATTAAAACCTCGGGTCGTCTCTCAAGGAATTGCAGGGCAGTATGATTTATTATTGGTTATGTAAAAAGATATATTTTTTGGGTTTTTGAAAATAAGGGGTAAGTAATTTAAATGACAAGGAAAATAAATTGATAATAATAAAAATCTCTTGGCAAGGTATGAGAAATTGAGGTCCTATCCTAGTTATCCTTATTAGGTGTGATGAGAATTGGATTCTGCTCCCACTTTTAATTAACCCTTGCTAAACAAAGAAAAGTCAAGTAGACAAATTAATTTGATCATCAGGTCCTAGTCAACTCCTATGGAAAGACTAGAGTTATTGGAGTACAAATTAATCAGCAAAGAATTCCAATTTCAATCAACAGCTGATTTTGATAACTCAAGTGTTGCTAATTACTTAACCAAAGCCAAAAGGGGAAAATAAATCTAAATTGAATTGAAAGCATCATAAATAAAACAATCATTAATCTGAAATACCTCAAATTGCATTTAAACATAAATTCAAATCATAACATGAAAAGTTTGTAAAGCAATAATGAAAAGATAAATGACAATTAAAGTAATGGAATAAATAAAAATAGAAAATAAATTAAAGGAATATTGAACTTGTGATTGTAGAAGCAATCCTAAAATAAGAGAAATCATAATCCTAAATCCTAAGAGAGAGGAGAGAACCTCTCTCTCTAAAACTACATCTAATCCTAAAATTGTGAATAATAATTAAAGCTTTTTTTTATGAATAAATGGATTCCCCCACTTTATAGTCTCTAATCTGTGTTTTCTGGGCCGAAAACTGGGCCAGAAACAGTTCAGAAATCGCTGGGGGTGAAATCTGGCATGCTGATTTTCGTCACTGCGACGCATCCGCATGGAGCACGCGTTCGCGTCGCCTAGATGTATGATCACTATAGCAAATTTTATATCAAATCGAAGCCCCAGACGTTAGCTTTCCAACGCAACTAGAACCACGTCATTTGGACCTCTGTAGCTCAAGTTATGACCGTTTGAATGCGAAGAGGTCAGGCTGGATAGCTTAGCAATTTCTTCAACTTCTTGTATTCCTTCCATTTTTGTATGCTTCCTTTCCATCCTTTGAGCCATTCCTGCCCTGTAATTTCTAAAATCACTTAACACACATATCATGGCATCAAATGGTAATAAGAGAGGATTAATATTAGCAAATATAAGGCCAAAGAAGCATGGTTTGAATCATAGCACAAAATCAGGAAGGAAAAAGTAAAACCATGCAAATAGTATGAATAAGTGGGTGAAGAGTTGATAAAAACACTCAATTGAGCACAAGATAAACTATGAAATAGTGGTTTATCAACCTCCTCACACTTAAACGTTAGCATGTCCTCATGCTAAGCTCAAGAGAAGCTATAAAGGAGTGAAGAGGAATAGTAAAATGTATGAAATACAACTATATATGCTAAGATGTTTCTATCTACTTGATTAAAAGTAAACAAGTTCTCCAAGACAAATATAAATCAGATTTTACTAATTCAAATTATACAATAAAAGACAAGTAAACTTGTAAGAAGATAGCTCATGAAAGCAGGGAACATAGAATCAAGCATTGAACCCTCATTGGTAGTGTATATCACTCTAATCTCTCAAGTGTCTAGGGTTAATCACTCTACTCTTCTCTAGTAATGCTTTCTAAACTTTGTTCTTCAACTACCCAATCAACAAAAATTTAGTGTACCAATGCAAACATCATGAGGTCTTTTCAAGGTTGTAATGGGGCTAAGGTAAGGGTGACGGTATATATATGGCTAAGTGAGATATAAATTGAATCTTTAATTAACCTAAGTTTTCACCTAACATACATATACTCTATATAATTCTAATTCAGTAGTAATTCATGCCTAGCTACCCAAAATTTCCACTTTTGCATCACATACTTGTAACAACCCTGATTTTCGAGTATGCGAGATCTTTTCCGAACCGGAAGATCAGTAAGGGGAGAACCTCTGATATATCATCAAGTATCTCAATCCTCATTGTCATTATGTCATCTTTAAGATAGAACCTTTTCTGAGGCACGCTCGATAACGTAGTCACGAAAAACCCAGTTTTTGAACCGTATCGGTTAAGAGTTTTAATTCTGTTTTTCGTAAATAGTCTCAGTTTGACGAACCGGACTCGATTCATCAGACAAGAGAGATAATAAGATAATATTATCATTATATTAGTATTAGAAGCTTCTTGAATGATATTATAAGGTTACCTGGTCAGTTTTAGTTAAAACCAGAAAATCGGTTTAACCAAGTTCATAGTTTACTGGTGCAGCTTAGCACCGGAACTCTCTGATGAATTTAGCAATGCTAAGGCCTCATTATACATGTTTTATTCTCATAATAAATATGTTACTAGTGTTATTTATACTAGTAGCTCAGAAAATAATTTTTAGAGATGTTTTTACAAGTGTTCTGATACATCTAGTTTTAGTAGTTATACACCTGGGATATTTTAATATTATTTTAATCCACATCCAAGCCAACCAATCACAACTCACCTTACACCCCCAAGACACTCCAAGGCTGGTCATTTACTCCCTTTGGCCGAAAATAACAAGAGAGAAAAGAGAGAAGCTTTCATGAACACTTAATCTTCAAAGCTTGATTTCTTCTGAACTAAAACTCAAATCAAAACTCCGATTTCACCAAAATGATCCTTTATTCTTTCTCTACATGATCATATGACTTATCAATGCTGGAAATAAGGTGATATGGCTGTCTCCCTCCCTCTTCAATTCGGTTTTCATGGAAAACCATGCAAAACATGTGTTTTCTTGATGTTTTTCCTTAGGAATCATGCTTAACTTGACTTGAGGGCCAAGAAACGTGAATTTATAGCAAGTCTAAGGTTAGAAATCAGTTCCTAATAAGCTGAGTGAGATTTGGTTATTTGAGGGTTTTTGGATTTAAAGTTGTTCTTGATGTGATTTAGGAGGAAAAAGTGCTTAAGGACCACCTGAAAGTCTAACCAAATTAGGAGCAGCAAAACCAGGAAGGGTGTGACGAATTTAATCTTGATTGATTGTGTTTGAGATGTGTGATTATGATATGGTTTGGTTATGCTTGAAATTGATTGTTTATATGAGTTATTCTTGGTGAAAGTTTGTTGAAATTTTGATGAAATTTAATGATATTCAAGCTATGAATGTTGTTCTTGAGGGCTGCTGGAAAAACAAACACTAGGCCTTAAATTGGGGTTCAATTTGTGTTAAAATCATGTAAAAAAGATGGGGTTTTAGTGGTTGGAAATTTATTATGAATTATGGTAAAAATCGGTTACTGAAAAGACTGAATAATGGGTGAAAACAAAGAAAGAATCTGAAGTATTTATGAAGAACATGAAGAACAGCTTTTAGATCTTAAAAAGGGCAAGGTTGTAATTATTTTGGTGTTTGAGGGGTTATTTGGTAATTTCTGAAAGTTAGTGTGGTTAAAGTAGAAATATTAAAAGTTACCAGGGTAAAAAGTTAATTTTAAAGGTTAAAAGGTAAAGGCAAGGTAATTTTCAAAAATTTAATGATAAAATAATAAATAATAATAAAATATTAAATAATAATATTTAATTAAAAATAATATTTTAATAAAAATAATAAAATAATACAAAAATTGCAGTTTTATGTAAAAGCTTTAGAAAGACAACTTTAAGCACAGAATCTCATAATTACCTTCATAAAATACTTAGGGAGTGGTAAGAACATATTAGTGAGGCAAAGATAAAGGAAAGATAAAAAGTTGAAGAAAATATAAGAACCAAAGAAAAGTCTGTAAGGTTTTAATGTCAGAAAAACAGACAGAGACTAGTGAACGAACTAGGGCAACATAGTTAGTTCTTGAGTTGCGACTAGGGTTAGGTATAATATGAAAAGTTAAACTGTTTCAGTATAGACTTAATGAACCTATACTTGGGACAGACTAACTATTCATACCGAAATTTACATAAGCTTTAAATACATATGTTAAGCAAAGAAATCAAAGTAGAGTAACCAGAGTAAAGTAAAACCATAATAGAGAAAAGAGATATAAGGAGAAAAGAGTAATATGATAAAGAGAATAGAGAACAAGCAGAAGGCCTGTTGAAAGTTCATTTGTTGCATTAAGGCAACTCCAGAGTTATTTGTATGATCATCTGCTGCACTGAGGCAGTCAGATAGATGGTGGTACAACCACTGAGAGTGCTTTCCTGGGATGCCTTACTATAATACTTTGCTGTATGACAGAGGTTGCTTACAGAGGTATCAAGATTAATGTGCTCCTGTAAGACAGAGGTTGCTTACAGTGATTGTGTTGTTGCTCCTGTAAGACAGAGGTTGCTTATAGTGAGTGTGTTGGGCGTATATCGGCTAATAAGTGCCGCCCTGCAAGACAAAGGTTGCTTGTAGTGGGTATTAACAACAGGAAAGCCTTATCTAGACAGAGGTTGCTGGGTAAAATCGGGAGCGGGTATGTAACCGACAAATGAGCTTATTACCTGCACTAGGACTAGACATGCATCATATTTGGTTGCGCATTTCCTCTGTTATGATTGTTGTTTGAATGTATGCCTTCTTTGTTTTCATTCTATTCTCTGTGTCTCTGTTTTGTTTTCTTGTATTCTTTTGTTTGTGTTTTGATTTTTGCTTTCTCTATTTTCTCTATTTATCTGTTTCTTCTGTCTACTGCTTCTTGGTATTCTACTATTTATCTGCTAACCAACACGGAATTAATGAACGTAACTAATAACCCCGGCCCTACTAAGAACTCCCCAGTTCTTACCCCTTCTCTCTCCCTTCCCCCTTCAGATGGAAGCGTAAGTACCCTTCCATAGTTTGCTGATGACAGTTCTGCAAAGAGGATTCCGCTGTAGGTAGTCTTTTGAGTCTAGAGTGAACTCTGTTACCTGTTTATATGTATATACTGTGAGGCCAGCCAATGTCTGCACCCTGCTTATCTACAAACTTTAGCCTAAGTCCTCCGTACGATGTTGCTGTTATGTGGCCACTCGATGAAGTACTTGAGAGACGCTCTTTGATGACATAAGATCGTGCAGAGGAATAGTAGACGACCTTCCACCTTTTGATGACGTTCCACATGACTTGAGTTTTGAAGACCTAGAACGTACTTTCCCTCGCTTTAGTAGTTTAGAGGGACTAGGTGAGTATAGAGTCTAGGCTAGCCTGGGCGCCAGCTTAGGGACTTCTTGAACAGGTCAGGACCTGGGATGTTGTATGTATATATATGTATATAGATATTATTTAGCTATATCTAGGGGTGTTCTAACTAAAAGGCTATACTCTAATAAATGCTGGATCACGGAATGATATCAACTGCTTGTGATATATTTATGTATGGTTGTTTATAAATTTTTTATCTGTTACTATTTGTGGATTGATTATAAATAATTCTATTTTTAATCCAAACGTTTTTTAAAAAAAAAAGTACCTCGTAAAATAACTACGCTTTTAACAACGAATCAGGCTCATATAATAAATAATAGATAATAATTAGGTAGACAAGTTGGTAGCGCGCAGTTTCTAGTATGATCATGACGTACCAGAAATTGGGTCATTACAATTTGGTATCAGAGCAGTTCGTTCCAAGTAGAGCCTGGGGTGTGGACTGACTATGCTTCATTGCATACTCTGCTTGTGTGTCTCATGCCGTTAGGGTATCTTTAAGATACATTTGGCATGAATGTCTATGAGTGCTCATTTTGGGAATGTTCGTACTTTACTTGAGATATTAAGACTGATCACCTTAATGTTGATTGTTTGGTGCGGATAAGACCTCAATGACTGTGAATAGGCATGGTTTAATCGAGATCCGAACGACGAATCGATGTGAGACCAGCTATCCAAATAGCTGTTATGATATACATGGCAATGACTATGTTAGATTTGGATGCTATAAGGAACGGACCTACCTCTTTGTCAGGATGGCTTGAAGAAAGTAGATCGCTTGAAGATGGATTCTGCACGTGGCTGAAATTTTGAGGGCAAAATTTTCTTTTAGGAGGGTAGAATGTAACAACCCTGATTTTTGAGTATGCGAGATCTTTTCCGAACCGAAAGATCAGTAAGGGGAGAACCTCTGATATATCATCAAGTATCTCAATCCTCATTGTCATTATGTCATCTTTAAGATAGAACCTTTTCTGAGGCACGCTCGATAACGTAGTCACGAAAAACCCAGTTTTTGAACCGTATCGGTTAAGAGTTTTGATTCTGTTTTTGTAAATAGTCTCAGTTTGACGAACCGGACTCGATTCATCAGACAAGAGAGATAATAGGATAATATTATCATTATATTAGTATTAGAATCTTCTTGAATGATATTATAAGGTTACCTGGTCAGTTTTAGTTAAAACCAGAAAATTGGTTTAACCGGGTTCATAGTTTACTGGTGCAGCTTAGCACTGGCACTCTCTGATGAATTTAGCAATGCTAAGGCCTCATTAGAAATGTTTTATTCTCATAATAAATATGTTACTAGTGTCATTTATGCTAGTAGTTCAGAAAATAATTTTTAGAGATATTTTTACAAGTGTTCTGATACATCTAGTTTTAGTAGTTATACACCTGGGATATTTTAATATTATTTTAATCCACATCCAAGTCAACCAATCACAACTCACCTTACACCCCCAAGACACTCCAAGGCTGGTCATTTACTCCCTTTGGCCGAAAATAACAAGAGAGAAAAGAGAGAAACTTTCATGAACACTTAATCTTCAAAGCTTGATTTCTTCTGAACTAAAACTCAAATCAAAACTCCGATTTCACCCAAATGATCCTTTCTTCTTTCTCTACATGATCATATGACTTATCAAGGCTGGAAATAAGGTGAGATGGCTGTCTCCCTCCCTCTTCAATTCGGATTTCAAGGAAAACCATGCAAAACATGTGTTTTCTTGATTTTTTCCTTACGAATCATGCTTAACTTAACTTGAGGGCCAAGAAATGTGAATTTACAGCAAGTATAAGGTTAGAAATTACTTCCTAATAAGCTGAGTGAGATTTGGTTAGTTGAGGGTTTTTGGATTTAAAGTTGTTCTTGATGTGATTTAGGAGGAAAAAGTGCTTAAGGACCACCTGAAAGTCTAACCGAATTAGGAGCAGCAAAACCAGGTAGGGTGTGAAAAATTTAATCTTGATTGATTGTGTTTGAGATGTGTGATTATTATATGGTTTGGTTATGCTTGAAATTGATTGCTTATATGAGTTATTCTTGGTGAAAGTTTGTTGAAATTTTGATGAAATTTGATGATATTCAAGCTATGAATGTTGTTCTTGAGGGCTGCTGGAAAAACGAACACTAGGCCTTAAATTAGGGTTCAATTTGTGTTAAAATCATGTAGAAAAGATGGGGTTTTAGTGGCTGGAAATTTATTATGAATTATGATAAAAATCGGTTACTGAAAAGACTGAAAAATGGGTGAAAACAAAGAAAGAATCTGAAGAATTTATGAAGAACACGAAGAACACTTTGAGTGTGGTGAAGAACATTAAAGAACACCTTTTAGATATTAAAAAGGGCAATGTTGTAATTATTTTGGTGTTTGAGGGGTTATTTGGTAATTTCTGACAGTTAGGGTGGCTAAAGTAGAAATATTAAAAGTTACCAGGGTAAAAAGTTAATTTTAAAGGTTAAAAGGTAAAGGCAAGGTAATTTTCGAAAATTTAATGATAAAATATTAAATAATAATATTTAATTAAAAATAATATTTTAATAAAAATAATAAAATAATACAGAAATTGCAATTTTCTGTAAAAGCTTTAGAAAGATAACTTTAAGCACAGAATCTCATAATTACCTTCATAAAACACTTAGGGAGTGGTAAGAACATATTAGTGAGTCAAAGATAAAGGAAAGATAAAAAGTTGAAGAAAATATAAGAACCAAAGAAAAGTCTGTAAGGTTTTAATGACAGAAAAATAGACAGAGACTAGTGAACGAACTAGGGCAACATAGTTAGTTCTTGAGTTGCGACTAGGGTTAGGTATAGTATGAAAAGTTAAACTGTTTTAGTATAGACTTAATGAACCTATACTTGGGACAGACTAACTATTCATACCAAAATTTACATAAGCTTTAAATACATATGTTAAGCAGAGAAATCAGAGTAGAGTAACCAGAGCAAAGTAAAGAGATACAGAGAAAAGAGAAACCAGAATAGAGAAAAGAGATATAAGGAGAAAAGAGTAATATGATAAAGAGAATAGAGAACAAGTAGAAGGCCTGTTGAAAGTTCATTTGTTGCATTAAGGCAACTCCAGAGTTATTTGTATGATCATCTGCTGCACTGAGGCAGTCAGATAGATGGTGGTACAACCACTGAGAGTGCTTTGCTGGGATGCCTTGCTATAATGCTTTGCTGTAAGACAGAGGTTGCTTACAGAGGTATTAAGATTAGTGTGCTCCTGTAAGACAGAGGTTGCTTACAGTGAGTGTCTTGTTGCTCCTGTAAGACAGAGGTTGCTTACAGTGAATGTGTTGGGCGTATATTGGCTAATAAGTGCCGCCCTGCAAGACAAAGGTTGCTTGCAGTGGGTATTTCCAACAAGAAAAGCCTTATCCAGACAGAGGTTGCTGGGTAACGTCGGGAGCGGGTATGTAACCGACAAATGAGCTCATTACCTGCACTAGGGCTAGCCATGCATCATATTTGATTGCACATTTCCTCTGTTATGATTGTTGTTTGAATGTATGCCTTCTTTGTTTTCAATATATTCTCTGTGTCTCTGTTTTGTTTTCTTGTATTCTTTTGTTTGTGTTTTGCTTTTTGTTTTCTCTATTTTCTTTATTTATCTGTTTCTTCTGTCTACAGCTTCTCGGTATTCTGCTATTTATCTGGTAAACAACACGGAATTAATGAACGTAACTAATAACCCCGGCCCTACTAAGAACTCCCCAGTTCTTACCCCTTCTCTCTCCCTTCCCCCTTCAGATGGAAGTATGAGTACCCTTCCGTAGTTTGCTGATGATTGTTCTGCAAAGAGGATTCCGCTCTAGGTAGTCTTCTGAGTCTAGAGTGAACTCTGTTACTTGTTTATATGTATATACTGTGAGACCAGCCAATGTCTGCACCCTGCTTATCTACAAACTTTAGCCTAAGTCCTCCGTACGATGTTGCTGTTATGTGGCCACTCGATGAAGTACTTGAGAGACGTTCTTTGATGACATATGATCATGCAGAGGAGTAGTAGACGACCTTCCACCTTTTGATGACGTTCCACCTAACTTGAGTTTTGAAGACATAGAACGTACTTTTCCTCGCTTTAGTAGTTTAGAGGGACTAGGTGAGTATAGAGTCTAGGCTAGCCTGGGCGCCAGCTTAGGGACTTCTTGAACAGGTCAGGACCTGGGATGTTGTATGTATATATATGTATATAGATATTATTTATCTATATCTAGGGGTGTTCTAACTAAAAGGCTATACTCTAATAAAGGCTGGATCACGGAATGATATCAACTGCTTGTGATATATTTATGTATGGTTGTTTATAAATTTTGTATCTGTTACTATTTGTGGATTGATTATAAATGATTCTGTTTTTAATCCAAACATTTTTTTAAAAAAAGTACCTCGTAAAATAACTACGCTTTTAACAACGAATCAGGCTCATATAATAAATAATAGATAATAATTAGGTAGACAAGTTGGTAGTGCTCAGTTTCTAGTATGATCATGACGTACCAGAAATTGGGTCGTTACAATACTCATGTATCAACTTTTCTTTAATTTTATCACATATGCATTGATTTTTCATTAACTTAACATTGGGGTAATTTTGTCCCCTTATTTATTTACTTATTTATTGAATATTTTATTTTTTTTGATTTTTTTTCTTTTTTTCTTTTTTTATATATTTTTAAATAGAAAAATAAACATAAATCATCAATGCACATGGATTTTTTATTTTTATAGTCTCACATGAGTAGGCACCCAAATTCTCAATATTTTATCAAAGTAAAAACATAACACATTCTCTTATTAACCCATGTTCCCACAGTTTCCCCACACTTAATTGTTACACAATCCCTATCTTAAGCTAACCAAAGATTCAATTGGGATATTTAATTATTTTTTTGCTTAAGGCTAATGATGTGGTTATAGAATAGATTAAATGGGGATAAAAAGGCTCAAGGTGGCTAACAAGGGTGATGTAAAAGGTAGGCTTATTTGGGATAAGTGAGCTAATAACAAATAATGGCCTCAATCATACACAAGCATGTAAATACACTAAATAGTGGACATATAGAATGGAACAAAGCAAAGATTGCATTCATAGAGAGGTAAACACACAAGAATAAAAATTTATGGTTAAATATTGTAACCATATAAATAAGCTCAAAATCTCACAGATTGTGTGTTCTTAGCTTTTTAAACTATGTTCCAAATACAACTTCAAACAAATTTTAACAGAAAAAATTTTTCAATTTAAATTAGTGAAATACTATATAAATTTCTTGAAAAAGAAAATATTACTTCAACCAAGTAGTAACTAAATGCGTAAAATCAAGAAAACATGTAATCAAATATGCAGATGCAACAATGAACTAATAAGAAAATAAGACATTGGTGTTGAGAAGAAAATAACTAACCCATGGAGATCGGTATCGACCTCCCTACACTTAAAGGTTGCACCATCCTCGGTGCATGCTAAGATGTGCAAGTAAAAGAGTTGCTTCAACTAATGCTTTTCTCTAAAGATTGTGCTGATGGACTTGTTTGTCTCCCCATTTAGAAGCTTTCCCTTTCTCTTCTTTGGTGGCCAGCCTAAAAGAAGAGGAAAAAGAAGAAAAAGTAACCCAGAAATAAAGATAAGAAAATAAATAAAGTCTTGGTGGTTTAATGCCAAATAATGAGGGTCTCAATTACATGGTAGCTACAACATGCAAGTGAGAAAATAATAGAAGCACATGGCATACCAGTGGTGCAAAAGTTGTAACAATGGGGAAGAGTGTGGGTAATGAAAGACAGTGTAAGTTCATATCAATGCAAGAGGAGTGCAAGTATCATAAAAGATTATCATTGATTTAATTAATATTACCCAATCAGAATAAAACAAGTCATGAAGAACCAAAGTAATATCAGAAAAGATGTAACAGTTGAATAAAAAAATTTAACACCAATGGAAAAATAATAAATTTAGAAAAGAAAATAAAAATATGCACAAAATTAAAATGCAATGAATGAAAGTATGCAAATAAATTAAGTAAAAATAGAATGAAAGTGAAGAAAGATGAGAAGTTAAAGAGATGAAGAAAAAGAAAATAAGAAAGAATAAAGAAGAAAGAAATAAGAAGGGAGAAGTAAAAATTAGGATTGGAGAAGAAAATAAAACATAGTTGGCGCTGCTCTTGATAAATTGTGCGTCGCATGCGATGCAGACGCGTGGATCACGTGTTCGCGTGATTGGCAGTAATTTCAAGTGACGCGGACACATGGGGCACGCGTTCGCGTAACTTAAGTTGTGCTAGTGGCGCGAGAGTAGCTTCGCGTTCGCACAACTCTCTGTTTAGTTTGCTTATTGCCAAAATTTGGGGTGACACGATCGCGTGAATGCCTGATTTTGTAAAATGACGCAAACGCGTGGGGCACACGTTCGCATAGTAGGGCTTGTGCTTCTAGCATGGTTCCAGCCCAGCTCCATCATAACTCTCTGCCGTACACCCATTTACGTCGATTTCACAAGGCCACGCGTTCGCGTGGGTGACGCAGACGCGTGGGGAGGCTATTTCACAAATGATGCGAACGCGTCAGCGACGCGGTCGCATGGTCATATTTGTACCTAAGGCACGCCTCCAGCCACGCTTTCGCGTGACTTTCTGTTCAATTTTATTTTCTTCCCAACGCACCAGTGACGCGGATGTGTCACGTGCGTGTTTTGTTTTTATGCAGGATGGAAAATGCAATGATACTGTGGATGCTATGAATAATTCCAGGTTCAATGAAAATAGAATAAAATAAAACTCAAAAACAAATAAAACGAAATAAAATCAAAATTGAAGAAAAGGAACGATCATCCATGGTGGGTTGTCTCCCACCTAGCACTTTTAGCTAAAGTCCTTACGTTGGACATTTGGGGAGTTCTTTGTTATGGTGGCTTGTGCTTGAACTCATCCAGGAATCTCCACCAATGTTTTTGATTCCAATGGCCTCCGGGATCCCAAACTAGTTGCATAAAGCCTTCAAGCAAGTTAAAGCAAGTGACAAGGCCCCATGAGTGTTGATTGCTGGAATGAATTCCGGGGTCCCAAACCTTGCTTTTGCACCCGTCTTCTTGTTCATCATCATGATTCCATCCGGGTGGCACGCAATTGAAATTCTCATTGAGACATCCAAACAGCTTCCTAGACCCATTCAATTGAAAATTGTACCAACCTTTGTACTTCAATTTGGAGCATGCAACCATATTGAACCTTGAATGACAACTCATGCAACCACTAACCATCTTCCTCTTGCTCTTATAGCCACAAAGAGCTCTAAGTTGACCAATTGTCTCAAGTAAGCCATATCCAAGTGGAATGAGAAAGCTAAGGGATATGAATTTTACCCACTTGAATGTTGTATTGGGTGGTAATGGCCTTTGGGGAGAGGTCTCTAGCAACTTTGTCAAGGTGATTTTAAGATCCACTCCCTTTTGCTCTTCTTGGACAACTTCCACCTCATTGTAAGCTTCTTCAATTTCAACCTCTTCCTCTTGGTAGCTTTCTTCCAATTCAATCTCCTCTTCATTGCTTTCCAAGGGCATGGAAGATTGTGCTTATTTTTCTTTAATCTCCATCTCTTGATCAACCTCTTCAAAGTCTTTAGCCATGATATGCTTTGGAGGTTGTACACCCTCTTTGGCATCAAATTCAAATGTCTTGGAAGGAGGTTCTTTAACTGGACTTTCTCATGGAGGTTCTGCATCTCCCAAGTCTTCAACCTCTTCTTTTTCTTCAATAATTGCTGCTTTGCCCAGTTGTTTTAGTATAAAATCGTACTCATCCTTGATGATTTCTCTTTCATGACAGCTCCTTTCAACTATTCCTTCATCTGCAAGGGTCTCTTCCACCTTCACCTTTTGGGCCTCCTCTTGCTCTAAGATAAGATCAGACTCCTCCTTGATGTCTTCCTTCACTAATTCTTCAATCACTCCTTCGACTTCAAGGGTTTCTACTACCTTCATCTGTAGGGCCTCCTCTAGCTTCTTATGAAGTATGGATTTGCGAAGATGATTCCTTCCTTCTTGTTCCATATCAACAGCATAATTGGGATCATCTTGCTCTTGGATTGATGGATGTGGGTGCTCTTCCATGGAGGGTGGTGATGGGATGGAAAGATTATTATGTGGTTGAAAAAGAAGTGCACTAACTTAGTTAACGTGACTCTTAACATGGGCTATGATGGCTTCAAGGGCGTTATTGGCGATTACTTTTCTAATTAACTTTGCAAGTTAGCACATATTCCACGTTAGAGGTCACGTTAGTGGGACTAACGTGACTGCTAACGTGGTTCTTCTTTGCTTCCTTTGTCCTAAAATCATGCAACAAAGTGCATCAAAGTTCTAGTCCAAGTCATGAGTCATGCATCATGCAAATTGTCATATAATTTATGCAAAATTCTCATAAAGTCATGTAAAGTGCACAATGTATGCTTGAATCAAGATGTAAGTGAATATCTACCCAAAACTAGCTTATTTTCTAAGAAAATGCATGAAACTACCTTAAAAACAGTAAAGAAAAGGTCAGTGAAACTGGCCAAAATGCCCTAGCATCATTGACTTTAAATTTTAAAAGTTTACTTTGTCTTCAATCTTCCTTTCTTTTAATTTTGAATTTCAAAATCTTTATTTAATCTTTTCTCTTTAAAATTTTCGAAAATCTTCAACAACTTTTCTATCTTTATTTTAAAATTTTTTTAATTAATTGTTTGAAGTTATATTATTTAGTTTGGTGTTTCTTTAGTTTCTCTTTATTTCAATTTTAATTTCAAAATCTTTAAATGTTTTCAAATCTTATCTTATCTTGTTTCTTTCTCTTGACTTTTTCTTTCATTAATTTTGAAATTCAAAATCTTTAATTGACTTATTCTTTTTAATTTTTGAAAAAAAATTTAATACTAAATCTTCTATCTTTATCTTCAAATCTTTTTAAATTAATTATTTGCTTTATCTTGTTTTAATTTTAAAATTTAGAGTTTTTTTTAGTTTTTCTTTCTTTCTTTCTTTTTGAATTTTGAAAATTTTTAAACTTCTTTCTTTCTAATATTTTTAAAATTTTTAAAATTTTCTAATTATTTCTTTTCTATTTTTTTTTTTACTTTTGAATTTTTTCTAAAAAAAATTATGTTCTTTATTTCTTGCTTTTATGTTTGCCACCTGGTGCCTTTAATTTTATTTGGTGTTTTGTGTTGAGGAACAATCATGGAGAAGGATCACATGGGTTACTACTCACACCCAAGGAATGATTCAAATTACTATGGATGGAGGAATTATCAGAATTTTGGTTGGCAAGGTCAAGAGCAAGGAGATGTCAATGTTCCATATTCCGTCTATCAAGAACCATCATCTCCTTACTCATATCAAGAACCATCATCTTTTGATCTTGCCTGTCAAGAACTGGAGCAAATAACAGATGAAATTTTGTAAAAATTTTCATCTTCATTCCCTGCATATTCATACCGAAAACCACCACCTCTCTATCCATACCAAGAACAATGCTCCTTTTACTCATATCAAGAGCCACCATCTCATTATTCATATCAAGAATCATCGTCTCCTTATTCAAAACTATCAACTTTAGAGCTTACAGTGAAAAAATTAGGGGAGGCTGCTCAAGATTTCATACAAGATATGAGAATGAGTGTCAAGAATGTAGAGGGGCATGTGGAGGTGATTACCAAGCGTTGGGCAGAGGAACAAGAAAACTCCCTCACAAGAGAAGCAATATAAATTCCAGTAAAAGAATGTGAGGAAATCATTCAAAGGAGTCCATACCTTAGTGAATTAGAGAATTTTCCACCCTCACACATGGAAGAAGCAGAAGATGCACGACTAAAGGAGGTTGTAGGGGAGGAAAATATTTATGGGAGATTACACTTCAAAGAAGCAGAGAAAGCCATAGAGGGTGAGCTCTTTGAACCACCAATTCAAGCGGTTCTTAGTGAAGGGTACATTCCACCCATCACACAATACCCAAGTCCTGAATTCAAAGTGGTAGAGATAATCAAGGAATGTACTGGAAAGGAGATTGTGACCAAGGAACAAAAGATGATATCCATGAAAAAGAGAAGGTCAGCA
Source organism: Arachis hypogaea (assembly GCF_003086295.3). Lineage (NCBI taxonomy): Eukaryota > Viridiplantae > Streptophyta > Magnoliopsida > Fabales > Fabaceae > Arachis > Arachis hypogaea. The sequence continues at coordinate 53,275,393 of NC_092052.1, forward strand.
AGAAACAATACAACCGCTACCCTAACAAGCAAGGAGAATCAAGCTAAAAACAAAAAAAGAAAACTTGTTAGGAGGAATTCAAATCTGAGGGCACTAATCTCCTCCTCTTTCCCCTTGGAGTAATTTCTTTTAACGAACTGGAAGAAGAAGAAGAAAATTCAGTAATCAAGTGTCAAGCTAATGACTTCAAAGAAGTGCTTGTTGGGAGGCTACCTAACGATAAGTGTCCTATAGTATTTTCTTCTTTTCTATTTTCCTTCTGTTATTTTATTTGATTTCATATTATTTTATTTTCTATTATTTTTCATAGTTTTCTTAGTTTTTCTAATGTTTGTGATCATCTGTAGCCATTAGAACAGAAACAAGAATGCATAGGAGAGAAACAGAATACCCTGGAGGGTGCCCCATACTAGTGTTCAACAGCAGAAGGGAGAGAAGAGCATGGGCATTCAACGCCCATAAGGGAAGCAGTCCTGGCATCTAAACGCCAACAGGGGACCAAATTTTCTTTGCTTGGGGACAAGCAAAATTTTTAAGTTTGGTGTTGCAGAGCGAGCTCTAGGTATATATTATCATCAATGGCACCAAACGGAGGTAATCATCTTCACAGAAAAGTATAGCCTAAGCAACCATTAGCACTGAGGTGGTTGAGTTTCATCCCCCTTTTTTCTTTCTGTTTTTCAGTATTTCATTCTATTTTCTGTTTTCTATTCTAGCTTTTGCATGATCACTCTTAGGATTTCGCTTTAGTTGTTTATTTTCAAAACTTTTATGGTTAAAGATGTCTCATGAATTCCCCACCAAGGATAAAAAGAAAATTTTTGAGAAAGAAGTAGTAAAATGCATGAGATTTTGAGTTATATATTATGAGTTATTCTGATTACTTTGATGTGGTGGCCTTACCTTTATTTTCTTAATGTATAAATTAACTGTGCATATTTGATATTGAAGTTGAGTATATTAGCTCTTGAAGAACTGTGAATTTAGAGAAGTATTATTGATTCTTTGAAAAATCAAACAGATTGATTCTTGAAGCAAAAGAAATTGAAAAAATAAAAAGAAAAATAAAAAGAAAAAAATAAAAAGAAAAATAAAAAGAACAAGGGTCCAACGCTTTGAGCATCAATGGTTAGGAGGGTCAAGAAAATCCTGAGACTGAGCATTTAAAGTCGTGATCCAATGCTACAAAGAGTACGCTTAAGAACTCTGAGCACCACTATTTGGGAATTTAAGCAAATACTTGTGACGTTTATGTATCAGGTGGTAATACTTGAAAACAAAACGCTTAAGTCACGGCTAGGCTCAAAAGGTGCAAATCACTAAAAAGAAAAAGCTGTGTTCAAGAATCAAGAAAAACTAAAAGAGGAGAATCAATAATATCATCCGAATTCTAGTTCCAAAGGATGCCAATATTTTGGAGCTTCAAAGGAAAGTGAGATGCCAAAGCTGTTCAGAAATAAAGAGCTAATAGCCCCATTCAGTTGTTAGAACTGAGCTTCATTGACAACTCTAAAACCTGATGTATTTTTCTCTTCCATTTAGTCCTATCTTGTTTTTGGTTGCTTGAGGACAAGCAACAGTTTAAGTTTGGTGTTGTGATAAGTGAATATCTTATACCCTTTTTCACCTTATTTTCTAGTTGTTTTTAGTTAGATTTCATTAAGTTTTATTATGTTTTTAGTGCAAAATTCATCTTTGAATGCTACTTTGAGTTTTTGTGTTATTTCAATGATTTTAGGTAATTTTTGGGCAAATTTGGCAAAATCTTGTTTAGAGACGAAGAAAGGATAGCAGATGCTATCAGATCCTGACCTCTGTGTATTCCAACAAGCGTATCTTGAGCTATAGAGATCTAATTGATGCGATCTTGACGGAATTTGAAAGCTAACTTCCAGAGATTTCCATCAATATATAATATTTTATACTTCTTTTCCAGAATGATTGCCAAAACTGGCGTTGAACGTCGATATCTAGAGTTTAACGCCCAAGAAAACTATAAAAAATGTTGGTAAAAATGGCACTAATTTTATGGCGGGTTAAAAAACCTGCCATTATGTTTGTTAACTTTGGCGGTGCTAACTTATGCCATAATTCTCATGGTTTTTGTGGCGGCTTTTATTGACTGTGGCATTTGGAACCGCCATAGAATTTTTGTTTTCTATTTTAGTTTGAGTGATGTTGCATATGAGAGTGTGATTAGTATTGTTGCATATGAGAAAGTGTGGAGGATGTCAATAACGAACCCTTATTTTTTACCATTGTTCATCCCACTGATTTGTCATTCAACTCTTCACTGTCACTCATCCCCTTGTTGCAGCTCAACTCCTCGTTGTTGCCAGCAACGCCGTTGTCGCTGCCTTTATTGAGCTTCTACGATTTGACTTTGATCTGAAGACTTGTCAGCATTTGTTAGAGCTTCGATTTCTATGTTTCTTCAATTCACAGATTCCCTCTCTCTGACGTTTAGCTTCTTCTCCTCGGAGCTCCAAAAAAACCACCACAATCAGCACCAGCACTGAATGCCACCATGGAAGGCGGCGGAGCAACGCTATCAGATGTTTATCAAAGTGCGAAGAAGCTCCTCCTGAATACGTGCGACTGTGTGAATGCATCGAGCGCCTCGACTACTCCGCCTCCTCTGATCTCTCCCTCTCCCTCTCCAACGACATCTCTCAGATCCAATCCTTATGCGTCTAGAAAAGGTTTGGGACGAGCAGTATGTACTTGAAGTTTTATCATGCTTTGGTTTTGGTGATTCTATCTATTACTATTTTTATGTTCTTGCTTGATTTTGATGCATGCATGATTGATTTGATTTTTGTTAATTTGATGTGGCAGAATGGGATTTCAGCCATGTTTTGAGGATCTTACACGAAGAGGCACAAGCTATACAATCGGTTCAAAACTCAAGGCTTGAGCTGCAGAATTCTACTGCACTTGGGAAAACCATCCTTTCATCAATACATGGGCAAAGGGAATGCTTGAAGGTATCTTCATTCTTCCCTTGCCTTCCTTTTATAAATTTAATAAGAGGGAGAGAGAATGTGTAGTATCTGTGTTTGTTCATGTTGGCTTAGTTAACTTATGTGATTTACTAGTGTATGTACTACAAATTTACAAGTGTATTAATTTTTGTTAATTAGAGATGGAGCATGTGTGAATTAATCATATCTTAATTTACTAGTTAGGATTCTTATTCATCAAAAAAATTTTTGCTAATGTTATTAATGCTAACATTGTTCAAAAGCTAGGCCTCTCTGTTCTAGAGAAGTTAAAGTGGGATGGGTTGGAGTTTCTAAATAAAATTGGCTCACAGTCATAAAATATTGCAGAATATATATATATATATATATATATATATATATATATATATATATATATATATATATATTCAGTGTGCACTTGCATTACCAGGAGGCACGGATGATAAAGATCAAACGAGTAATAAGGATAATACAAGGGATAATGATAAAACAAGTGATCAGCCTGCCATCGCTGTAATTCGATCTTCACTTCCAGAGGTCAAGAAATCAACAGAAAATTTAATTAGACAGGCTGATTCAATTTTAGGTGGTTTGATTCTTCTGACTGCAATAATTTCAAAATGAAAAATGAAGCACGTTCTTTGGAAGAGAAAGAAATCAAAGAAGATTGTACTAAAGTAGGAGGTGATGACACACAATATTCTACTAGTCTGGAGTTTCTTCCCACATAATGGATTACTGTTGGATGAGAAGAAAGCTGAAGAGATGAGAGCACTTTTTTCAACTACAGAAAGTGTTATGGAGGATTGGGTAATGCTGGCCACTTCGTTAAGTTTGAGTTTGAAAAAGTATGTTTCTTAGATAATGAATCCACATACACGCATGTCTTTTCTTATCTCCTCTAAAATATGTATGCTACATTGTTACTCTAACAATTGTAGTGTATCACCCCAAATACCATTTATGCAGATATCTCATTCAATACACTTCTTTCAATTAGCTAATAATTGAACCTTCAGGTTGCAATTTGGCATTTAGGGGAATAGAATAGGTAGTTCTTACAATTGCTATTTGATATGAAATATGGTTTCTGGTATGTCTAAAAGATGCTTATATTTGATTTTTCAATCTCAACAGAAGGACTTAAGAACTGATCTAATGCTTGACCAACTACCATGTTTATTTATCTCATTTTGGATGCTATATATTAACTATAATTTGTAGTTTCTTTTTTGGCTTTCTTTTTTGTAGTTTCTTTTTTGGCTTTCTTGAATCTATCTGAACAATATAAGGGCCTTAGCAGAATATTTTGAATTTTTACAGCAACAGGATAGCTTATCTTTTGGAGAAGGTAATTAAATTTTCTGCCTTGCCTCTTCTTTAAGCAAACAAAACAAAATAGGTACTGCCTTGCCTCTTCTCACATTGCTATTTATTATTTATTGCTACTTTCTCTTTGCACATTGCTAGATGACAACACCAAGCTAAGGTCTATTATTACACTTGAAGAAAATAGAGATCATAACTAGTTAATGATTAATACAATAATGTAGAAACATATTTAATTTCTCATTAATCTCTCATTATACAATGATGATCAATATGGGAGCCAGCCACATAAAACATCTCTGGTATTAAATGATATTACATTCCTCAATAGAGAGATACATATTGAACATAAGTGCAAGAAAAGAAAAGAAAGAGTGGTGCCATTTTAAGTCATTGCTTCTTTTCCTAGTTTTCCCATAATAATAGTTCACTTATTTTATGGACTTTTCCCAATTTTCTATGTGTTTATGTCCTTTTTCTTTTATTCTGTGATGGGATAGATTTGACAAGATCATCAATAAAAAAATTCTTTCTACTGTGGATTATGTCTTTCAAACTCAAAGGGAGGTTTTTCTTTACTTAACACCCTGTATCTTACTGCATGTATGCTGTCTTTCCATGCTAGAAATAGTATTATAACTTGTGCAAGCATTCATTGAGGAACTTTTGTTTTTAATTTCTTGGAACCGTTAAGTTTAGTGAATGATAACATCTTGGAAACCTAAGCTTTTATTTACGTGATAAATGTGAAACCAAATTCAGTACTTTTGATTCTTGTCATTTTTATACAGCATATATATCATGGCCTTTTTTTGTGTTCTGTTCCATCTAGTTACTGCCTAATTATGATTAGTACTTTTAATTTAGTCTTGTCATCAGGGACATCTTATATAAAGCTATAAACTATATATGAAATTAATTTCATTCTTTATGCTTGTGTGTTTCTCTTACCAAGTATATATAAGCTTTTAACATGCTTTAACATGATTTTGTTTTATTTGTAGAAGATACAAATTTTGTGTCAATATCATTAATTACCATTTCCAATAATCCAGATGTTTAGTTCTTTGTTTTGTTAAACAGGCAATGTCATGAATAGAAACCTATCTCGACCTTTGATATCTGCATATAAAACTTTGATGATTGAATAATTTCAGATTAATAGTTTCAGATTCAGTTTTCTATCCTTTTTTATTGTGCTCATAATTATATTTTTGTTGTAGGGATTACATCAAGAGAGTGAAATTCCATCACCAAAAGAGTTAGGAAGTAGGTCTTCTGGAGCGAGCAACAAAGAAGCATGATCTTGCATGATAAAGATTTTATGTATTAAGGATATATATATTTTGAAGACGGATCGTTGAAAAATGTTATTTTGATACTTTATTTTTGGATTATGACTTTTGATTTTCGGAGGCCATGTATGAATTAAAAATATTGTTATAATATTTGATTTAAGAGTATGGCTTTTGATTATTAATAAATTTTAAAGTTTGAGTTCCAAAAATGTTACTTCAAATAGGTAGTTTCAAACTCATTTTTAAAAAGTATAAAATTTCCATCAAACTGATGTAAAAACAACGGTTAAAAATCGCCCTTTTAAACGAAAACGGTGCCATTATATCCTGGTAAAAACATATAGCAGTTAGAAATCATCATTTTAAATGAAAAGGATGCCATTAAACCCACGTAAAAACGGCGATTAGAAACCTCCATTTTAAACTAGAAAGATGCCATTAAACCCTAGTAAAAACGACAGTTACAAACCACCATTTTAAACAACAACAAAACTGTTATTTTATTTGATTAAAATGGCGGTTAAAATTGCCATTTTAACCGTAAAATAATGCCGTATTATCCACTGGTTATTATGGCAGTTTTCAAAAAACTGCCGTAATAACCAAAGTGGCACCCAGAATACCAGCGTTTCTTGGAGTTGCCATTTTTGGTAATAATGGCAGTTGTAACCGCCGTATTTTTCATAAAAACCGCCATTTTAACCCTTTTTTTGTAGTAGAAGGAACAACCTCCCAAGCTAAATGCCCAAAATTAGCGTTCCACACCAGCTAGGGAGCAAGGACTAGCATTGAACGTCCAGAATCCAAGTTGAACGCCAGGCATCAGACCAAACACTCACCAAGTGGGCTCCATAGTGGATTTTAGCACTCCTTAGGGTTTTTTTATTTTCTTTTTGTAATTTTTAATTAAAAATAATATCTTTTAGGTTTATTCTTAGAGGTTTTAATATAAATAAGAGACTTCTTTCCTCTTGAGGATCACACCTCCCGGGAGGGGAGGATGAGGCACATTACTTTACACCTTCTTCTTTAGTTTTCTTTGTAAATTATGAGGAACTAAACCTCCTAGGTTAAAGTTAGGAGCTTTGCTTGTCCTATGGATTAATATTTTTACTTCTCTATTTTAATATATGTTTGATTCTATTCTATGATGTATTGCCATTCTTCATCTAAATGAATCTGGGCCCCTTATTCTACATGAGTTCTCGCGAGTCCTAACTCGGATAGTATTGAGCTACAGCTTGAGAATACATCACCTAAACTAACAAGTTATCTGGGCTAATTGGGATATGTGACATAAAATCTCATTAGTTATGGGTAATAAGGTTTCTGTGGCGCTAAGGCTAGAATATTGAGCATCATTCTCCTATCCAAAAGATCTAACCTTATCTGTGGCACTTTAAGTAGGATCAAGTGAGAGTGAATTACGTGAGCTTCATCCGTGTTCATATTAAATGACCATTGACAACGGCATTTGATGTAGATTAGAGGAGATTAATTGCCACGACCAATGGCGTTAATCACTTACAGCTTTGCCATAGAATGAATTATTCATTGTTAAAGTAGTTAGTAAGAAGTATTATTCCGAAAAGATAAAGCATCTCCAAAGCCTTAACTGATTTCTCATTATTGTTTTTACATCAATTCCTTATTGCTTTCTTTACTATTTTGTTTTATGCGCCTACAACAACAACTGATGAGGGAAAAATGATTCCACACAAACTCACCGGCAAGTGTACCGGGTCGCATCAAGTAGTAATAACTCACAAGAGTGATGTCGATCCCACAGGGATTGATGGATCAAGCAACTTTAGTGAGGTGATTAGTTTAGTCAAGCAGACAGTAGTGAATTGAATGAAAATTGGAGCAACAGAAAGTAAATTACAGAAAATATAAAGTGCAGAATGTAAATTGCAGTGAAGCTTAAATGACAAGAAAAGTAAATTGCATCGAATGTAAAGGGAATTAGGTGCTAGAAATTAAATGAAGCAGTAGATCAAAGCTCAGAACAATTGCAAAAGAATTAAATTACATGAAAAGTAAATTCATATCACAGCAAACTCAAATGTAAAGCTTCAGAAAGTAAAATTGCAGAAGAGAATTGCAGAAATTGAAATTTCATAAGCCAAATTGAATACTGAAATGTACCAGTGTAGAAAAATAAAAGAGTATCAACTTTGTTAAGCTAGCTGGAGTCTCTAATCCTCCAGCCTGAGCCTCTATCTACTCCTACTCTTACTGTCTGTCTTTTTTGAAATGAAACTGATGCCTTTATATAGGCTTTACAAAATGAAACAAATTACAAATCAAATGAAATTTCTATTCTAACTATCTCTTGTGCCTTTGAGTGATGATACTGGGATCTGCTTGCTTTGAATTTTAAATTGGGCATGGAATCAGACAAATTGAGCAGAGTTGCAGCTTCCAGGAGAGCGTAGCATTCATTTAGAGAACGGAGCGTTCGGGCACGCGTGCGCGTGCTTTTGCATTTTTCGCCCACCGACGCGTACGCGTCATTATCAATCTTCAGCTCCCAAAGCTCGCACGCTCCTTTCACGCGTACGCATTGTTGATAGCATTTTCTTATCGAACGCTACGTTAGCTTAGTGAATGCTACTCCACGCGTGCGCGTCAAGCACGCGTGCGCATCGTTTGTAAAACTTTGCCTCCAAATTATAACTTGCCCGAAAACGCTGGCTTAGTGAACGTAGCGTTCTTTGTGCAAATGAACACTGATTGTCAAACAGAGCACGCTTCCTTGATTTAGTCATGGGCCACACTTTTAAAAGCATGGCCTAAGGCTCCAAAGTGTGCCTAAACTCCAAAATATGCCCCAGAATTTCTCTTTTCTACTTTTTAGTTTATTTTGTGCTTTTTTGCTTCTTTTTCTTCTTATTTTCTACAAAGTTTATAAAATCAAAAGATCAAAGAAATATACAATTTAAGTATAAAAGCATTCAATATTTAAGCACTAATCATCAATTTCTTGTATGAAAAAGCATAGAAAAACATGACATGATGACATGTCATCAACAACCACTATCTTTCTTTTCACCTGACTAAGATCTGTAGGATAACCATTGCTTGCTCAATCCAACAATCCTCATGGGATCGACTCTCACTCACCTGAGGTATTAATTGGACGACCTCGTGCACTTGCCGGTGATGTTGTGCGAGTTCAATTTCGCGCACCACATCTTCAAACCACCACTTATGTTGAACAATCCCACCAAGTTGGAGGAATACTAAGTTGTAGATAATGAAGCTTCACGTTTAAACCCTCTGAAGTTAAATAGCAACCTTCAGAATTGAAAGAATTGAGTACCCTATTGATAAACCACTATTTTATGGTTTATCTTGTGCTAATTTGAGTAGTTTTTATCAATTCTTTGCTCACTTATTCATATAATTTGCATGGTTTTATGAATCCTTCCATATTCTGTGATATAGCTGAAAAAATGTTTTCTAGGCCTTTAAACTGTTAATTTTTATCCTTTATTACCATTCGATACTGTTGATGAGCGGATAATTTATACCCTTTTTGGCATTATTTTTACATAGTTTTTAGCATGTTTTAGTTACTTTTTATTATATTTTCATTAATTTTTATGCAAAAATTACATTTCTGGACTTTACTATGAGTTTGTGTATTATTTTTATAATTTTTCAGGTATTTTCTGACTGAAATTGAGGGACCTGAGCAAAAGTCTGATTCAGAGGCTGAGAAAGGACTGCAGATGCTGTTGGATTCTGACCCTCCTGCACACGAAATGAATTTGCTAGAGCTACAGAAGCCCAATTGGCGCATTCTCAATTGCATTGGAAAGTACACATCTTGGGCTTTCCATCAATATATAATAGTCCAAACTTTGCTCGATATTTGATGGCCCATACTGTCATCTAAACGCCAGCTAGAGACCCTTTTCTGGCGTAAAACGCCAGAACTGGAACCAGAATTGGAGTTAAACGCCCAAACTGGCATCCAAGCTGGCGTTTAACTCTAGAAAAGGCCTATGCACGTGTAAAGCTCAATGCTCAGCCCAAGCACACACCAAGTGCACCCCGGAAGTGGATTTCTGCACTATCTACACTAAGTTACTTATTTTCTGTAATAATTAGTAACTAGTTTAGTATAAATAGCACGTTTTACTATTGTATTCGTATCTATCTTTTGATCGGGATCAATCTGATCTTTAGACTTTTATGTTACATTTGGAGAGGCTGGCCATTCGGCCATGCCTAGACCTTTTTCTCTTATGTATTTTCTACGGTGGAGTTTCTACACCTCATAGATTAAGGTGCGGAGCTCTGCTGTTCTTCATGAATTAATGCAAGTACTATTGTTTCTCTTTCAATTCATGCTTACTTCTTCTCCAAGATATACTCTCGTACTTAATTCAGTTAAGTCAGAATGAAGGGGTGACCCATGACAATCACCTACTATCTTCGTTACTCGCTTAGCCAAGATCCGCGTGACTGACAACCACAAGCGGTCTACATGATGTTCAACGTAGTCATTGGACGACAGCCGGAGTATAATCTCTTGGGTTTCTAATCCACGGACCGAGTTCGTGAGGTTAGAACCTTTGTGGTATAGGCTAGAACCAATTGGCAGCGTTCCTGAGATCCGGAAAGTGTAAACCTTATCTGTGGTATTCCGAGTAGGATCTGGGAAGGGATGACTATGACGAGCTTTAAACTCGCGAATGTTGGGCGCAGTGATAGTGTGCAAGGATAGAGAGATCCTATTGTAACGACCCAACTTCCAATACGTCATGATCGTACCAAAAGTAAGGCGTTACTAACCTGTTTTCCTTATTAACTATTTAATATTAAGCCTTTAGTTCGATATCGTGTTTCAGTTTTAGTAGAAAATGCCAGAAAATTTTGTTTTTATTTATCAAATTATATATCAAGCATCACCAAATAATAATAATCATATAATTATTAGTAAATATTATACAAACAAATTCAAGTGTAACTCAGATACAATTCCTATCCCTCTTTATAAAATAAAATCTTAAGCAACAAATGCGAGCGAATTCTATGAAAGCAACTCAATTCAAAAACTTAACTCATAAATAAGGTCTAACAATCGCCCGCAGCTTCAAACTGAGTCTTCGAACCTGTATCACTGAAAGGGTGGAAGATTTTGGGGTGAGAACAAACCACACGTTCTCGGTAGGGAATGGAAATGCCGTAAAAGTAATGATTAACATGCAAATAATTAACCTACTTAGGGAAACTATATTTTTATCAAACTCTCATGAAAATACTATTCTTGGTTTTACTTTAACTAATTATTTACCTCTTCCAAAGAAAATCTCTAAGCCCAAAACAAATTCCAAAATATAAAAATGGTCACATTAAGCATTTCTCAACCACACAATTAATTTTCAATCACAACGTCAATTCTTACTCACCATCATACATTCACCAACTAATAGCACTAACAAAGATTCAATTCAACACACAAACAAGTCACAGCAAGGCAAACAGCACAATCACAGGGAAGTACAACGAGCAAACCCAATTAAATACAAATGCACACACAAGGATGATGCATGTCTAGTCCTAGTGCAGGTAATGAGCTCATTTATCGGTTACATACCCGCTCCCGATGTTACCCAGAGTCCTTTGACCAGGTAAGGCTTCCCCATTGGCAACACCCATCGCAAGAGTCCTTTGACTTGCGGGGCAAACCACTGCAAGAGTCTTTTGACTTGAAAGGCGGAGCTAGTCTGCCCAACACACTCACTGTAAGAGTCCTTTGACTTATAGGAGCATATGCTAGTTATGTATTTTCTCGATACCTCTGTAAGAGTCCTCTGACTTACAGAATAGCATTATAGCTAAGTATCCCAGGGAAGCGCTCTTAGTGGTCGTACCACCATCTATCTGGCTGCCTTCACGCAGCAGATCATTACATAATCATTCTCATTATCATCATTCATTATCATTCTCATTATTCATCATTACTTTCACTTTCTTATGCAGTACCACTTTCTTTCTCTATTCAATCATACTATACAAACTTTACATCTTTCACTTTTGTAATATCTTGACTCAAGCCATTTCTCTTTACCATTCGTTCATAAAAATCTCAATCATCAATTCAGTTCATAATCTTTGCTATGGCAATCTTGAGTCAAGCCAACTTTAAAACTATCTTTCATTCTAGTTCTCTATCAAAGACTAAAGAAAATCATTTATTTTTAAATTCATTAAACACTTTTCAAAACATAATCTTTCATTAGAGGTAATCAAATAAAACTCTTTCTCAAGTTTACTAACTTCACAAAGATTCAAAAGTAATCTCTCTTTACTATTCAAAATCAAATATTATTATTTCACCAAACTTCTAAAAAGATAATCCTTTATTTCAAACCCAAAACATAACTCCTTTCATATTAAATCAAACTCGAAACATAATTATTTCTATTCTTAATAAATCAACTCAAAATGGAGTCCTTTTCGTATAAATCCAGCTTAAACATAATATTTTTTCTCAATGAATAAAACTGAAAAACATAATTCATTTCTTTTCTTAGCAAATCAAAATCAAATAATATAAACTCCCAAATCCAAATCTTTTAAAATAACATTTCAGACAAGGCCTCAGTTTTTATAAAATTTCGGCAGCACCTCCCCTAAAACTCAGATTTAACCACCCTTACGGGTTCTCAACAATTTCTCTACCTTTTCTCAACAAGTATCAAATTAAAGGTTCTCAATCAATCAGAAAATCCACAACTCGCAATTCCCACATAATCCATCAATCCAACTTCAAACTCATCAATTCATAAATTATGTTAACCAAAAGACTAATAGTTCCTCATTCCCAAATATTCAAACACATTATCACCCAACTTAACCAGAATTTTAGCAACATTGACACCAAAACACACAAAAATATGTATTATTCACAAAATCTTGATTCTCCTATAATCAACTATTATGTTCACCCAAGAATTCAGCTTCATATAGTTTCCAATCATTTCAAATTATCTTTATACTTTTTTTTTTAAAATAACTGCATTAGTTACAATTCAGATTTTAAGGAATTAATTTAACAATTGATTTACGTTCTCTTTATAATTCACGAGTTCAAACCTAGCTTATCAAAAATCAATTCAACATCCAATGTATTGCCTACAAGCAAAATCAGAATCTCCAGCAAACGTTCACCAAGCGATCCTCAATTAACATTTTGCTATAATCAAAGCACAAACATAACATACTCATAGCTAGCCCAACTAATCAGGATTAAGTAAAATAATCAAACCACTGATCATTATCATAACAACCACAAAAGTAGTCACAATTCACAGCCACAACCAGAATCAATAAATCATGACACAGAAAATTAGTCCAGCCTTTACATAATTAGTTATATACCCTTAAAGTTACTATATTATTTCAGAAAATCAGGTTCTCAAGACAGTTTATTCCTTTAAGTTCTAATCCTTCAATAACCACCAAAACGAATTTCAGCCAGTCACAAGTCAATTTCACAGCCATTCCAATACATTAGATAACTAAAATCAACAGCAAGCACTTATTCTCAATAATCATAATATAGCCACAACTCAACCAATTTAGAATAATCACATAAAATTAGAATTTTCAATAATTACATCAAAATCAAAAAACCAATACTAATCACAGCCTCAACCAGAATTTATCTTATCAATTAATCAATCACTCACAACAAGAACACCCAATGATATTCACAGCCACACTCTAAAATCAATAAATTAATTGAAATACTAGAAAATCATCTCAATACTAAACTTAATCCAAATTTCACAACCTCAAATCAATCAAGCTTATTCCTATCAATTAGTCATAATTATGAATTATTTGCAATTACTCACTAAACCTCATTGGCATTCATAAGTTAAAACTGTTAGTTTTGAAATAAATCCCCTACCTCGATTAGCCAAAATTCGATATTCAAACGCAACAAAACCTTCTTTTATTTTTAATTCGCAGTGGCAACAACTTTGAACCGAACTAACAGCAGCGGCATTTTTGATCACTTCTCAGCAGCAGCAGTGGCATGAACTAATCAATTCAGAACCAGAATAGTACTATTGATAAGCACCAACGACTTCAGTGGCAGCTGCGGCGGTGTAGAGTAACTTAAAGTGACAACTTTATTTAATACAAATAGTCTCAATGACAGGCTTCACAATAGAGACAAATTGGGTGACAAGGAAGAATCAAAAACAGGGTGAAGCTTACCAAAATAGTAGTGGTTCTAATGGTGGTTTCCTGGGCAGCTCGAATGTTGGTTCCTGGTGGCAGAAGGCGCCGGCAACTTGCAGAATTCAGAGGCAGAGGCAAAACAGGAGATAAAGATGAATAGTGACATGGATAAATTGCTTCAGAATCAGAACAGTATCATCAGCAAGCTCCAACAACCTTCCCGGTGACAGCTACGGCGGCGCGGTGGTTCGGCGACAGTGCTATAGCCCTTGTCGAGCTTTGGCATCATCAGCGGTGATGCCTCTCAGTACCATCGCGTTCTGTTCGGCGACGGCCAAGCCTCCTTCCCAGCGACGGCGTTCGGGCTCCCTTCCTTAGCGGCGGCTCTGATGGCAATAGCAAGGCAGAGCAACGGTGATAAACCCTAGTGGCAACAGCGATGGTCAGCGGCGCTCCTTGGACGACTATGCGTGCATGGGTCCAACGGCGGTGGGGTCAGCCGAGACGACGGTGACCGTAGCGGCTCAACGACCCCTCGGGAGCTCCACCACCTTTCTCGCGTGATGACGGCAACCGCTCAGGGGAGGCGACGGCGCAGGCGAGACGCGGCGGTGGCGGCGAGCTGGACAGCACAGAGTGCGGCAGTTCGGTGGTCACGTCACGACGACAGCGGAGCAGCATCTCTTCCCTCTCTCTGTTTCTTTCTCAATTGTGTGTGTGATGTTTACGTTTAGGAAAGGAAAGGGGGTGGGGTGCGGTTGAGTGTGGTGAGGGAGTGAGGGTTAGGGTTTCTCAATTTAGGAATTTAGGGTTTCTGAGTTTGATTTGGGAATTAGGGTTAGAAATTAGGATTTTATAAAAGAATAATGGATAGCTATGAATAGATATTTTGATAAAATTGAAGGGTAGAGTAATTTTAAAATCAAATATACTCTATTAAAAATATTTAAGAACATTATTTATCAACATATTACCAAGTTCAATCAATTATTTCTAATTTAAATTATAAAATGAACAAGTTAATTATATTTTGTAAAGTACAATTTAAGTTCAAATATCAATTTTCTAGATTAAATCATATAAATCTCTATTATTTTTCTATCTCCGAAACTTTAATTTCAATTCATAAAATAATTAATTATAATAAAAATTATAGATAAACATTAATTGACTTAAACTTAAAGTATTTATAAATATCAATCTAATTTCTAATAAAATAATTTCTAGGAGTTCAAATTAATAACATAATTCATTCAAAATAGAATTTATTTAAATTAAATTATACAATTCTTTCTTATTTTTCAATTATCAAAATTATAATTTCAATTATACCAAAAATAACTAATAAATATTATATAAAAATTCTAATTAATTTAAACTCCAATTATCATGAAACTCCATTTAATTACCTTTACTAAAATAATTTTCTTAAAATAAAATTATCAACAAATGAAATAAATCTCAAATAACTATTTTATTTGATTTTCAAAAACTAGGGTTGTTACATTCTACCCACCTTAGAAAAATTTTCGCCCTCGAAAATTTCTAGAATAAAATAAGTTCAAACTGAAATCAAAGAAAATAGAATATATGAACAGAAACATAGGCATTATCAAGGATGAATATTCAAAGAGTCAGATTCATAGGCAAGCAAAGGTATACAAGAATGACAAAGTATGGTTGGAAACAATCAAATCACATTCTAAGGAGGAAATTCAAACAAGAGAATTCCAATGAAAGCAACGAAGAAAAAGATGCACGAGTTTGCATGGCACGAATAAAGATTACACGTCAAAACAAAGCTAACTTTATAACTTCTAACGCTCCCAAACCCCGTAAATCGCATTACCTATTCTTCTATTTCGTCTATGATAACCCATTAGTGTTGCCATATACATAAATCATTAGTATTAAGTTGGCCAGACCTAATACCATGAGGAATGCAATGGTAAACTAACAGCATTAATCATCAGACAGTCATGCAAATAAAACACAAACTCTTGTTTTCAGAACAAGTCACAAAGCATGACAGACAATCAGAGTATGCAGCATAGTCAGTCCATTCCCAAGGCTCTAACAGGAACAAACTGCTCTGACTCCATTTGTAACGATCCAACTTCCAATACGTCATGATCGTACCAAAAGTAAGGCGTTACTAACCTGTTTTCCTTATTAACTATTTAATATTAAGCCTTTAGTTCGATATCGTGTTTCAGTTTTAGTAGAAAATGCCAGAAAATTTTGTTTTTATTTATCAAATCATATATCAAGCATCACCAAATAATAATAATCATATAATTATTAGTAAATATTATACAAACAAATTCAAGTGTAACTCAGATACAACTCCTATCCCTCTTTATAAAATAAAATCTTAAGCAACAAAGGCGAGGGAATTCTATGAAAGCAACTCAATTCAAAAACTTAACTCATAAATAAGGTCTAACAATCGCCCGCAGCTTCAAACTGAGTCTTCGAACCTATATCACTGAAAGGGTGGAAGATTTTGGGGTGAGAACAAACCACACGTTCTCAGTAGGGAATGGAAATGCCGTAAAAGTAATAATTAACATGCAAATAATTAACATACTCAGGGAAACTATATTTTTATCAAACCCTCATGAAAATACTATTCTTGGTTTTACTTTAACTAATTATTTACCTCTTCCAAAGAAAATCTCTAAGCCCAAAACAAATTCCAAAATATAAAACTGGTCACATTAAGCATTTCTCAACCACACAATTAATTTTCAATCACAACGTCAATTCTTACTCACCATCATACATTCACCAACTAATAGCACTAACAAAAATTCAATTCAACACACAAACAAGTCACAGTAAGGCAAATAGCACAATCACAGGGAAGTACAACGAGCAAACCCAATCAAATACAAATGCACACACAAGGATGATGCATGTCTAGTCCTAGTGCAGGTAATGAGCTCATTTCTCGGTTATATATCCGCTCCCGACGTTACCCGGAGTCCTTTGACCAGGTAAGGCTTTCTTGTTGGCAACACCCATCGCAAGAGTCCTTTGACTTGCACGGCGGCACTAACAACCCACTGCAAGAGTCCTTTGACTTGCAGGGCGGAGCTAGTCTGCCCAACACACTCACTGTAAGAGTCCTTTGACTTACAGGAGCACACTCACATACACTAATTGTAAGAGTCCTTTGACTTATAGGAGCATATGCTAGTTATGTATTTTCTCGATACCTCTATAAGAGTCCTCTGACTTACAGAATAGCATTATAGCTAAGTATCCCAGGGAAGCGCTCTTAGTGGTCGTACCACCATCTATCTGGCTGCCTTCACGCAGCAGATCATTACATAATCATTCTCATTATCATCATTCATTATCATTCTCATTATTCATCATTACTTTCACATTCTTATGCAGTACCACTTTCTTTCTCTATTCAATCATACTATACAAACTTTACATCTTTCACTTTTGTAATATCTTGGCTCAAGCCATTTCTCTTTACCATTCGTTCATAAAAATCTCAATCATCAATTCAGTTCATAATCTCTGCTATGGCAATCTTGAGTCAAGCCAACTTTAAAACTATCTTTCATTCTAGTTCTCTATCAAGGACTAAAGAAAATCATTTATTTTTAAATTCATTAAACACTTTTCAAAACATAATCTTTCATTAGAAGTAATCAAATAAAACTCTTTCTCAAGTTTATTAACTTCACAAAGATTCAAAAATAATCTCTCTTTACTATTCAAAATCAAATATTATTATTTCACCAAACTTCTAAAAAGATAATCCTTTATTTCAAACCCAAAACATAACTCCTTTCATATTAAATCAAACTCGAAACATAATTATTTCTATTCTTAATAAATCAACTCAAAATGGAGTCCTTTTCGTATAAATCCAGCTTAAACATAATATTTTTTTCTCAATGAATAAAACTGAAAAACATAATTCATTTCTTTTCTTAGCAAATCAAAATCAAATAATATAAACTCCCAAATCCAAATCTTTTAAAATAACATTTCAGACAAGGCCTCAGTTTTTATAAAATTTCGGCAGCACCTCCCCTAAAACTCAGATTTAACCACCCTTACGGGTTCCCTCTTTCTCAACAATTTCTCTACCTTTTCTCAACAAGTATCAAATTAAAGGTTCTCAATCAATCAGAAAATCCACAACTCGCAATTCCCACATAATCCATCAATCCAACTTCAAACTCATCAATTCATAAATTATGTTAACCAAAAGACTAATAGTTCCTCATTCCCAAATATTCAAACACATTATCACCCAACTTAACCAGAATTTTAGCAACATTGACACCAAAACACACAAAAATATGTATTATTCACAAAATCTTGGTTCTCCTATAATCAACTATTATGTTCACCCAAGAATTCAGCTTCATATAGTTTTCAATCATTACAAATTATCTTTATACTTTTTTTTAAAATAACTGCATTAGTTACAATTCAGATTTTAAGGAATTAATTTAACAATTGATTTACGTTCTCTTTATAATTCACGAGTTCAAACCTAGCTTATCAAAAATCAAATCAACATCCAATGTATTGCCTACAAGCAAAATCAGAATCTCCAGCAAACGTTCACCAAGCGATCCTCAATTCACATTTTGCTATAATCAAAGCACAAACATAACGTAATCATAGCTAGCCCAACTAATCAGGATTAAGTAAAATAATCAAACCACTGATCATTATCATAACAACCACAAAAGTAGTCACAGTTCACAGCGACAACCAGAATCAATAAATCATGACACAAAAAATTAGTCCAGCCTTTACATAATTAGTTATATACCCTTAAAGTTACTATATTATTTCAGAAAATCAGGTTCTCAAGACAGTTTAATCCTTTAAGTTCTAATCCTTCAATAACCACCAAAACGAATTTCAGCCAGTCACAAGTCAATTTCACAGCCATTCCAATACATTAGATAACTAAAATCAACAGCAAACACTTATTCTCAATAATCATAATATAGCCACAACTCAACCAATTTAGAATAATCACATAAAATTGGAATTTTCAATAATTACATCAAAATCAGAAAACCAATACCAATCGCAGCCTCAACCAGAATTAATCTTATCAATTAATCAATCACTCACAACAAGAACACCCAATGATATTCACAGCCACACTCTAAAATCAATAAATTAATTGAAATACTAGAAAATCATCTCAATACTAAACTTAATCCAAATTTTACAACCTCAAATCAATCAAGCTTATTCCTATCAATTAGTCATAATTATGAATTATTTGCAATTACTCACTAAACCTCATTGGCATTCATAAGTTAAAACTGTTAATTTTGAAATAAATCCCCTACCTCGATTAGAGGAAATTCGATATTCAAACGCAACAAAGCCTTCTTTTATTTTTAATTCGCAGTGGCAAGAACTTTGAACCGAACTAACATTAGCGGCTTTTTTGATCACTTCTCAGCAGCAGCAGTGGCATGAACTAATTGATTCAGAACCAGAATAGTACTATTGATAAGCACCAACGACCTCGGTGGCAGCTGCGGCGGTGTAGAGTAACTTAAAGTGACAACTTTATTTAATACAAACAGTCTCAACGGCAGGCTTCACAATAGAGACAAATTGGGCGACAACGAAGAATCAAAAACATGGTGAAGCTTACCAAAATAGCAGTGGTTCTAATGGTGGTTTCCTGGGCAGCTCGAATGTTGGTTCACGGTGGCAGAAGGCTCTGGCAACTTGCAGAATTCAGAGGCAGAGGCAAAATAGGAGATAAAGATGAATAGTGACATGGTCCACCTCCTTTCTCAATTGTGTGTGTGATGTTTACGTTTAGGAAAGGAAAGGGGGGTGGGGGTGCGGCTAAGTGTGGTGAGGGAGTGAGGGTTAGGGTTTCTCAATTTAGGAATTTAGGGTTTCTGAGTTTGATTTGGGAATTAGGGTTAGAAATTAGGATTTTATAAAAGAATAATGGATAGCTATGAATAGATATTTTGATAAAATTGAAGGGTAGAGTAATTTTAAAATCAAATATACTCTATTAAAAATATTTAAGAACATTATTTATCAACATATTACCAAGTTCAATCAATTATTTCTAATTTAAATTATAAAATGAACAACTTAATTATATTTTGTAAAGTACAATTTAAATTCAAATATCAATTTTCTAGATTAAATCATATAAATCTCTATTATTTTTCTATCTCCGAAACTTTAATTTCAATTTATAAAATAATTAATTATAATAAAAATTGTACATAAACATTAATTGACTTAAACTTAAAGTATTTATAAATATCAATCTAATCATTTCTAATAAAATAATTTCTAGAAGTTCAAATTAATAACATAATTCATTCAAAATAGAATTTATTTAAATTAAATTATACAATTCTTTCTTATTTTTCAATTATCAAAATTATTATTTCAATTATACCATATATCTAATAAAGATTATATAAAAATTCTAATTAATTTAAACTTCAATTATCATGAAACTCCATTTAATTACCTTTAGTAAAATAATTTTCTTAAAATAAAATTATCAACAAATAAAATAAATCACAAATAACTATTTTATTTGATTTTTAAAAACTAGGGTTGTTACACCTATTCCGACACAAGTGAGAACCGACAGATGATTAGTCGTGCGGTAGCTGTACCTGGTATTTTTCATCCAATTCGAGAAATCTGACAGTTGATTAGCCGTGCAGAAACCGTACTTGGACCATTTTCACTGAGAGGATCATACAGCTTCCCATGGAAGGGAGCACGCATGATTGGATGAAGACTATAGGAAAGCAGAGGTTTAGA
The DNA here is from genome assembly GCF_003086295.3 of Arachis hypogaea. Classification (NCBI taxonomy): domain Eukaryota; kingdom Viridiplantae; phylum Streptophyta; class Magnoliopsida; order Fabales; family Fabaceae; genus Arachis; species Arachis hypogaea. Next base: position 53,296,031 of record NC_092052.1, read on the forward strand.
AGCAACAAAGTATCTCCAAACGCTTATCTGAAATTCCCACCAATGAATTACATAAGTATCTTTATTTTAATTTATGTTTTATTTATCTTTTAATTATCAAAATCTCATAACCATTTGAATCCGTCGGACTAAAATTTACAGGATGACCATAGCTTGCTTCAAGCCGACAATCTTCGTGGGATCGACCCTTACTTGCGTAAGGTTTTATTACTTGGACGACCCAGTGCACTTGCTTGTTAGTTGTACTAAAGTTGTGAAAAGTGTGATCACAATTCTATGCACCAGCCGTGATCTATGTGTTGAGTGTTTTCAGGCTTTATAGGGCAGGAATGGCTTAGAGGATGGAAAGCAAACATGCAAAAGTGGAAGGAACGTGAAAACTGAAGTTTTGAGAAGCTGGCAGCGACGCGTACGCATGACTGATGCGTACGCATGACAAGGAAATTCACCAAAAGATGTGCACGCGTGACCTACGCATATACGTGACATGCGCCACGTGCAGAAAGTTGCAGAAAGTGCTGGGGGCGATTTTTGGGCTCTGTTTTGGCCCAATTTCAAGCCCAAAAACACATAATAGAGGCTGCAGAATGGGGAAATCATTCATTCATTCATCAATTATTCACAATTTAGGTTTTAGGATTTCTCTTAGTTTTAGGTTTATTTCTTCTCAATTCCAGGTTCAATGTTCCTTTAATTTAGTTTCTCTTCTACTTTTATTTGTTCCAGCATTCTAGATTATTTATTTTTTCTTGTTGATTCTCTTTTTTTCCAATTGGTTTATGAACTCCATGTTAGATTTGATTTCTTTATTTAATGCAATTTAAGGTATTTCATATTTATGATTTTAATTTAGCTTTTTACATTCTTAGCATTGGTTGAGTAATTGGAGACGCTTGAGTTATCAAACTCCTTTGTTGACTGATAATTGAAATTTGCTGGTTGATTTGGATCGCTCTAAGGCTAGTCTTTCCTTAGGAGTTGACTAGGACTTGAGGAATCAAATTGATTAGTCCACTTGACATTCTTTTATTTAGTAAGGGTTAACTAAGTGGGAGCAATGAACAATTCTCATCACAATTGATAAGGATAACTAGGATATGATGTCCAGCTCTCATACCTTGCCAAGAGCCTTTCTTAGTTATTAATTTAATTTCTTGCCATTTTATTTCCTTGTTCAACATTTAAAAACCCCAAAAATATACTTTTCCATAACCAATCATAAGCATACTTCCCTGCAATTCCTTGAGAGACGACCCGAGGTTTAAATACTTCGATTATCAATTTTATTAGGGTTTGTTACTTGTGACAACCAAATTTTTGTATGAAAGGATTTTAGTTGGTTTAGAAACTATACTTGCAACGGGAATTTATTGTGAATTCTTTACTAGAAAAAATCCGTTCGTCACCCGTAAACATTCAAAGGCTTCAATTTAGGACTATACACCCTGAAATCAACATGTAACTACTCGACGTATAAATTCGAATAAGCATTGACTACTTTAGGTTTTCCATCATCTGTCCGCAGAAGGACACTTTGATGCACAGTGGATGGTACAACCCCAACACCATGGATCCAATCATGCCCCAACAAAGCATTATAACTAGCCTTCGAAGACACTATCACTAAGACAGTGTTTCAATTAGAAGATCCAACTCTCACTCCAAGAGTAACCAATCCTTTCGTAGGGGCCAAAACACCACTATAATCTGTAACAGAAATATTGGTATGAATTAAGTCATCAGGGTGTTTCCTTACCTTTATCAGCATTTTCTTTGGTAGAAGGCTAATAACTGCTCCTCCATCAATCAAGACTTTATTTATCTTGATCCCACTCATAACTGCTGTGATACACAATAAGCACAAATGGGATTTTTACTTTTCGGAAGGCCTTGGAAAGTAACCAGGTTCATCTTTATATCGAATGAACGTAAAGGCTTTCGCATCATCAACATCATATTCCTCTACTAGATTACCTTTATATTCTCCCAAATACTCAGTTGGGATAATCGAAATGGTACTGACTATCTCGTCTTCTCCTTCTTCGAAATACTCCTCATCCAAATCAACAACATTGTCTTTATCACCTTCAGAAGCAACAACCACAACTTTACCCTTATCTAACTTTGCTAGAGAAGGAATACACTTTGGATGAGTTTCTCCATAAACTGGAAACACTACCCGAGAGTGCACAGAAGGGGTTGCCCCCTTGGCTTTGTTGTCCCAAGACACTTTGGACAATGGATGTCCTCTTCTTCCTCTGCCCCTATAGTATCGCCTGGCTCGGCCATGGAAATAAGGGTATCGACCTCGAGGAGGACCTCTATGTCCCTACTGTGGATTACGCTTATGTAAGCATCCCTGTTCTAAAATTTTTGATAGTTTTGAATCCATTGTACACCCATGGCTTGAGAAGGGTTTATGGGTGCAACAACATTCCTCTGAGGACCACTAGAGCTTTGTCCCTCTGTTCGTGGAACAGGTTGTTTCTGACGGGCATGCTCTTCTCTGTGAGACAATTCCTTCTTCATCCTTTCCTTTTTGAAAATTGCTGCAGCCTTAGCATAAAAAACTGCACTGCATCAAGGACACAGAGACACGTCCCGATCCTTTAATTTTTGCTGCACCAAGAAATCCAACAGCCCATTTCCTGCCCCAGGGTAAACAGATCGGACATCTGACTCTAAGTTTCCAAGGGCCATATCAAAGTCATAAGATATCCCCACCATATTCACGCCAAAATATGGCTCAGCAAAACCGGCCTCACTAACAAAGGGATCAGAATCAACCTTCATCTCATTTTTTCCATCATCGAATTTTAATCTCCCTTCCATGATAGCCTCTTGTATCAAGTCCCTAAAATGGACACAGTTATTCGTCGAATGACTAGTTGCTTGATGAAACTTACAATAAGGTTTCCCTTTTAAATCTTTTACCGAAAGCAAAATTTTGCCTTCAGTTAAAATTAACTGTTTATCTTTAAGCAACACATAAAAAATCTGATCAGATTTCGAAATATCAAAATTATATCTCTTTCCACTTTTCTGTTTTGAATCATTTGACTTCTCACTATTGGGGATTTTCTTAAGTAAAGATCAAATGTAAGGTGTGCCTTTCCTAAGTTCGGCCAAATCAACTTCTGCCTCTAAATCGAACTCCTCATCGGAGGACTTCATTGCCACATAAGAGACTTTCTCTTTTCGAGGAAAGGGTTTACTCTTCAACCTCCTTTCATCATTCTTATATTTCTCTTTTTCCTTCCTCAGAATCTCAACCTGCCAAACTCTCTCAGCTAAATGAGCAAAGTCAGGTATATAAACTTTAAGCAAGTTTCAACGCATATAAAATCCTAATCCCATAACCGCTATTTTTACCATTTCACCTCTAGGGAGAGACACAGAGCATCTACTCCTATCATTTTCGAAACAAATCATATAATCATCAATGGTTTTACCGTCTTCACATTTCAAAGCCACTAGATCAGTAACTGCCACATTTATTTCTCCTCGGTAGAATTGGGCATGAAAAGCAGTTTCTAACTGAGCCCATGTTGTTATCAAATTTGGTCTAAGATTCAAAAACCAAGTAAATGCATTCTTCGTTAATGAAGAAGGAAAAAACTTCATTTTCAAATTTTCAACATTGGTTAGAGTTCCAATCTCAACCAAATATCGAGCAACATATTCAGTAGTCGATTCCCCAACTTCTCCTGCAAACTTTGTAATTATTTTGGGATTTTTTACTCCTCTTGGCACTTCAGCCATTTGAACATTATGAGGAAAAGCTGACACAAAGTGAGGTCGATTCATGAATCCTATATTGAATTTAACCATATGAAGAACATCTTCCACAATCCTTGTAACCTGATAATGTTCACCGACTTGATTAGCATGTAATCGAGCCAGAACATCATCGGCATTTTTACCACGAGGAATTAACTGAGGGTTTTCTCTGCCTCTAAAAACATCATTTTCATTTTGAAATAAATTTTTAAATCCCTCATTATTTTCTCTTACATCCTGTCTTTCTCCTTCATCATAATCAACTATTCAAGCAATTCGCTAGACTTGCCTTGCAAGACGATCGAACTTTATTTCGTGATCAGCCATCATAGGATTCAGAATTGTAGTCATTTGTTGAGTCAATAAATTGACCAAATTATGATGACTTTCTTCTACATATTGTCGAAATGCTGCTATTGAATTAGAAACATTCGATGTAGAACCCACATTAATATCTCGAGAATACTCGGAATGTGGTTGTGGAATTTGAACATTATTTATTCCACTTGCACCTCCAAATTGGATCAAAGGGCCAAAATCACTTACTGGTCGTGTATAACCTGGAGGAAGGCTATAAGGAGGCCAACCAGCAGTTACTTGGGACTGAATTGGTATTGAATTACCACGTGGGCAAATATTACGCCCATTATTTCCAGCCTGTACACTGGTAGCCGCTACACTTTCAGTTACAATAACACCTTCCGAACGTGATGTAACGTCCAAAGATTGTACAACTACTGGTGCATTATCATTTGTGGATGAACCACCATTCACATTTGAAACTTCATCAACCATGCAAATAATTCTTTCACTCCTTAATTGCATACAATAAGTAACACCAAAATCATTTGACACACTTAAATTTAAAATTGTCCCACTGGGCGTGCCAATTTATTGTTAATTTTTAGCAAATCGATGGTGGTTTGATATCTAATGGTCTAGGAGCGAAACCTACTCCTCTTTGCGAGTACCAGTTTTCTAAAAGTGCATCAAAGACCCTTTAATTAGGCAAGATTTAAAAAAAAAAAAACAGAATTCATCCAATGAAAAAACAAAAAAATAGAATGGAGATACAACCTTTGTTATTAGTGTTTTTTTTCTTTGTTCATTGATTGTGTTCTATTTTTTTATTGCCTAATTTGATTTTACATTGAGAGAGATAAAAAGTAAAGAGAGATAATTTACGTAAAAGCCAAACTTCTTTTTCTTTATTTCTTGATTCGAAGATGTGTACTAAGTGAGAGTACATATGGATTCTTTTTTTTTTAAGTTGGGTTAGTACTTAAGGATGTATTAAGTTAAATGTAGTTTAGGTGAGTGAAGAGTGGTGAGATTTTTTGTATTAGTAATTATACTAAAGATTGATTATAATAAAAATTTTACTGTGCATAGTTTGTGGTAAAAATTGGACATAAATCACATTATACTTAATAGCTAAACTAAGATATATTAGGATGCCTTTTTTCTTATTCCTATCTCTTTCTATTACTACGAGATGAGACAAAATTTAAAATAATTTCATGATTTATGAGTTCTACATTTTTTTTATTCTACACACATGCATAATGCATTACCCTGCTTTGGCTCTTTTTCTGCAAAAACACACATATACACAAGTGATGTTCACCGTAATTTTTTCTAATATCCAAATTTCATTTGTCAATTTGAAATATAAAAGTGAATTAAATTTAAATAGATGTTTTATTAGTATAACTATAAGGCAAATTCTCTGGTATGGATGCCCAAAATCATGCATACGTCTGGATCATGTGTGTCAATCTGCAGATTCTGACACATGTATGAATTGAAAGGACTGCATTCTGAGCGTCCTGAATGCAAGATAGTGACAGGAGCAGGAAAGAGTAGTGCTTCTCAGAAGTGGTCGCCTTTTGGTTGGAGTGATTATGTTGCTAATGACAATTTATAGTTGTTAATCTTTTTTGGCAAGTAGGCCAAAGGATGAGCTGGATGATTTTTGTAGATGACAATGTGGGCCGTTAATGCTTGATTTTTAAAGTAGTAATGAAATTTTCAAAGTGCTGCATTATGTTTTGTGTTTAATTTGGTTGTTATTTTGGAGGTGTTCTTCTGTATGTCCAAAAAGAAGTCATAGCAATGACCCAAAAAAAAAAAGAGAAGTCATAATATTACTTCGTTGACAAATTCTATTTTTCTTATTCATGAAGTTACTGGAGGAATGTAAATATATCTTTGATTGCATTGTTATCCACAACTTACTAAAAAATACTAACCATAATATTAGTAATTATATCTTAATGATAGATTTGTTTGAATGTTTTAAAGAAGAATGTCAAGGAAAAAGAAGGAAAGGGGACAATGAGCCAAAAGCAATGAAAATCAAACTCTCCATTTTGCTGACATAAAACTTGCTATAATTTTCTTCAAAAAAATAAATTAAGAATTTTCATCAACTCCACAGGTATGGGAAGTCAATGTATTGAACACCCCAAACAATTTTATCTTTAAGATGATTCAAATAAACTATTGAAAAGATTAATGTTAAGGACTACTAACAAGAGTTAATTACTAAAAAAGACTAATTATATTAAAATTATTATAAAGGATATATTTAAATAAAATTTAAAAAAAAAGACCAAAGAATTTTTAAATAGACAATAATATCCTTGATCAATCTTTAGCACTAAAAATGTTAGAAAAAATAAATAAGACATCTAATCCAAAAATTTTAAAACTCTAAATTCCTAAATTCAATAATCCTAAATTTCATAATATTGCTTTATCAATATGGTAATATTTTGAGTATTACTCGTCTAACACCATTGAAAATATCGATACACATACATTTTTTGTAAGGAGACATATTTCAATTATTTTTATTGTAATTTAGACATTAGTAGTTGAAAATAGAAAATTGAAGGAATTTAATTGAGAAATAAAAAGAGAGATCACTAGTCTTCAAATTGAACTTATGCTATAATGGCCTAGTTTGGAGAGTCTAGTAAGTAATAATAGTGTTTCTTCTACAAATTTATTTTATCTTAGTGCTTGGTGGTATTGCCATTAATTGCACTAAAGCTATGGTTGTTATTTGTATTATTTATGGAAATTGTTTCTCATACGTAATGTCTTTTCTATGAAAAATAGAAAATAAAATTAAACTTGTACCAGAAATTCAAAAGATGAATAAACTCATGCGGGAAAGAGTAAAATGAATACCTTTTTTTTTATTAAAAATAACCATAAAAAGAATTAGAATAAGAGAATGACTAATGGCATTACTGTAACACTGCCGAAAGATCCAACGGGCCCACCGAGTATGTTTTCCAAAAAATATTTAACCACAGCCTTCCATGGACAATAACACATTAACAATTAGGCTAAAATTTATTATGAATAACTGATTTTGACATTCGTTTACTAAAATTTAAAATAAATTAACGTATATAATTTCTTATCTAATTATGTGTTAAGTCTGTTATTCGAATAGAAATAATTAGTTTTTTATACTTATTTTTTGAAAGTAAAATTTTATGCCTCTGCGTATGTAAAAATACAGTTAGAAATTAGCATAAAAAAATTATACTGATAATTATAAAATTAACTGCAAATTGAATTTCTTAAAACAATTGAATTTTGAGTCCAACTTTTAATTATCACACTCGTATTCTCTGCAACATGTATATAATTTGAAAGAAGAGAAATGAAAAAATGAATTAGAAAGATAAGCGTTGAAAATTTAAAACTAAATTAAAAACTAAAAAATTTTGTATATAATAATAATAATAATAATAATAATAATAATAATAATAATAACAACAGCAACAACAACAATAACAACAACAACAACAACAATAATAATAATCATAATAATCTTTTTTATTTGAATTATATTATGTTGTTAATCGTGTTTTTTTTTTTTTTTTTTTGTAGAATGGAAAGATGAAAAAGAACAGAGAATGAGAGAAAGGAAAAAGAAAGATAAAGATGAATGATAAGAGTGAGAGTTAGAATTTGTTAATTTAGCAAGAAAAATTTTATTTTAATTGTAAAAAAATATCGGATGACATAGTTTGATTTGTTAAATTACTGATATAAAATATAAGTTACATAAGGAGGCAAAATATTAGAGAGAAATATAAAATGAAGAGAGGTAGATGAGAAAATTTAGGAAGGAAGTTTTATTAATATTTTAAAAAAATATTTTCTCTCACTCTTAAGAAGAGAGTGTCATGTTTTTCCTTTGATTATTAAATCCGATAGTAATATATGATACGTAATGTAGGTATAATTCAATTTCAATTTTATTGCAACTGCTAGAATGTTATGTTGCACATCTTGGTTAGCAAATTAGTTATTAGTTGCTGATATTGATAATGATATATACACTAGATAGAGTGGTCGAAGAAATGATAGACTTAGAGAAAGGAAAACACAGATAAATATGGTATGAGAACCGGAGGTTCTCAGTATGGTAACAGTACCCAATAATGTAGGATATAAAACCCCGGGATGCCGAAGGCAATCCTAGGCTTCACATCCACCACTAGATTTATCTTAAAGCATACTAAAACATTAAAACATAACTTAAAACTATAACATAATAATAGGGTAATCTAACTTAAGGGATTTCTATTCTAACCAAACACCGCTGTCCTACAGCCTTCGCTAACCTACCCTCCGCACGATCCTGTCCCCACCGCCTACCTAACCCCCGTGCACCAGACAATCACAATTAATGCAAACAAGTAAAACATAGATAACGTTCATATATAACAAGTAGTTCAAGAAGCAAGTAGGCATGTTATACAATTAGGCAAACTCAAGTTATCAAAGCAATCAAGCACATAAGAGATACATATGATGAATGTCTATCCTATTGGCTCGTGATATCACTTGTCAGCCTATAAATGCCACCGGACACATCCTTTCGGATGTCGCCTTTTCTGCCACTTCCGAGGATATAGCGCCTAGCACGCCTTTGTTCCGAGGATATAGTGCCTGGCACACTACCGTTCCGAGGATATAGTGCCTGGCACACTTGCATGTTCAATCCGAGAATATAGTGCCTGGCACACTCTTGCTGGCAGAGAAGGAAAACAACAACAACACATAATTCATCACAAATCATTCTAAGGATATAGTGCCTGGTACACTATCATTCCAAGGATATAGTGCCTGGCTCACTATCCACATCCACAAGTCCATCAGCCTCAATTCATCATCATTTCTCATCTCAAATCACTTCCAATTATCAACTCTCAACATTCCAAGGATATAGTGCCTGGCACACTCTCAACATTCATCAAGATCATCATTCCATTAAAATCCTTAAACATTCATATTTCTCAAACTCATCATAAGCAGTTCCATTCTGAACTCATCAATTCACCAATTTCTCACATCCATTGTCAGTAATCACCAAGTTCACTACTCTTCCATCTCTTTCAACCAGACTCATCCTCAATACACCAGAATCCTAAACCTCCATTCGCTAACTTTTCAAATGAACACCAAATAAATTCTCCTAAGGCCCTTCCCATGTTCTAATGCCCAAAAATAAGCCCAAGAGTCTTTAAATGGTGTCCTAGAGGTATACAATCTTGTTGGGAAAGTGAAATAGTTTAAAAACAAGGTTTAAGTTATAAAACAGGACGTGTGTGTATGCACAGGGAAATGCATGCACACGCCCAGAAGATTTTTAAGATGTGTGCGTACGCATAGGCATTAACTTTTCCAACTAGTGCGTGCGCACAGGTTGTAAAATCTCATTGGTGTGTGCGCGCACAGGCTGTGCTAGCGCTGCAACCAGTAAGCCCTTTCCTGCCTGTGCATACACACAAGGCTGTGCGTGCGTACAGCATTGAAATTTTACAGGGTTGTGCGTGCGCACAAGGCTGTGCGTGCGCACATACCAGAAATCACAAAATTCTGCAACTTTGTAGAATTTTAGATTTTTAACACCAACTTTGAATGATCATAACTTCCTTTACAAAAATTCAAATTTTATAAACTTCGTATCAATTTGAAGAGTTTTCAATAAGCTTTAATTTAAATAAAATCCCAACCAATTTTGAAAACCGAGGCTCAAGTTATGATCCGTCAAAGTTCACCAAAAATCCATTCTTACCTAAAATCTCAAAAACTCAATTTAACCAAACCTCAATCCAAAATCAATTCAATCACATTTCAACCATACCAAAATAGCCCAAAATTCATACCAAACACTACTTCAACCCTTTTCTCAATCACACAACCTTCTAAACCATTTATCTAAATCCAACCTAATCCGCATTTTCCACTTTCCATTAACCTTATTAACATCAACATAACCACTCACCATTACCATTCATCATCAATGTCACATAAATCCAAACTCCCATCCAATAAACACATTATCATCAATTCATCATCATCATCTTCATCATCATCATCATCATCATCATCATCATCAATACTCAGACTCATTATTCACAATTCTCAATAATACATTCATCTTCATCATATCGCCATCAATCATCATAATTACTCAATTTCATCAACCCATCATAAATCCTCATACATTACCATTCAACAACTCAACACCCAATACAACTCCTCATCAATTTACCTCAACATTATCCATCATTATAAACATTCATATTACCACAATCAACATACACACTTATCAACATCAACCAATATCATAATATATCATTAACACCAATAACTCTCATCAACAAAAATTAACCACAACACTCATCATCCGCCTCCATACAACTTATCATCAAACATCAAATTTGCATACAATTAAACATACACCCAACATTCAATCCTATCTTAGGGTCAACTAGCCTATGTGTCCATGAATATTATATAATACCTAGAGGAAACCGAAACCATACCTTGGCTAATTTCCAATATGAACCACAACCCCAAAAGAGCACAAGTTGAGCTTCTAACCACAAGCAAGCCTAGAAAAGGACTCCAACAAGCACCAACAAGCTTCCAAAAGTTCCCAAACTCACAACTACCAAGCTATATATGCATAAACCATCACAAATCAACCTAGGACTCAAGATAAACATAACTTCACAAGAGTTTCAAGAGCTCTTACCTTATCCAACAATTTTGGAAGCCAAAACCAAAAATAATCAAGTTCTAGACTTAACCTAAAACATCCAAGACACAAGATTTCACTCAAAACCAAACCCCAAAACTCGAAATGCACAAGGGCACAAAAACTGGGCAGGGAAACTCGAGAGACTTACCACAAAGCTTGGATAGAAACGATGGGCTCGGCAAGAGCTTCGCGTAGCTGCTGACGACACGCGAATCGGAGCACTGTAGCCCGTTCGGCCCAACTTTGGGCCAAACCTTTAACACTAACGTCCGGTTTTCTATTTCTAATATTTTTCTAAGGTTTTCAACTGTTTTCACTTTTTCTTGTGTAGTACCGGGCAGACTTGAACCGGTTCAACTGGTTCAACTGCCGGTTTACAGTTTTTTAAGGTTTTTTGCAGAAAACACATTTTCTGACTCAGAAAAATCTACTGAGTCCAAAACTCATATTTAAATCCCCGAATTCTCATCCTAACTTTCTGGAATCTAATTTGGGCATTTAAATGATTTTATTTGTGAAAACTCTGGTTCTTACAGTTTCTCTCTCAATTTTTTTTTAATTTAGTGTCATTTGATTTCAAAATTTTTAAGTTTAGATGTTCCTTTAGTGTTTTTTTTTTAATTTTAAAAAAACTCTTCTTTGAAATTTTTGAAAATATTTAAATTAAATCAATATCTTATAGATGAGAGGATATTTTATACGCTTTTTGGCATCATTTTCATATAGTTTTTAGCATGTTTTATTTAAGTTTTATTATCTTTTCATAGGTTTTAGTGTAAAATTTACATTTTCTTATTCTACTATGAGTTTCTGTATTTTATGTAATTTCAGATATTTTCTGGCTGAATTTAAGGAGCTGGAGCAAAAGTCTGATTCAGAGCCAGAGAAAGCACTGCAGATGCTGTCAGGATCTGACCTCCTTGCACTCGAAGGAGCTTTTTTGGAGCTAAAGAAGTCCAAATTGAGCGTTCTCAATGTCTTTGGAAAGCTAACATCTAGGGCTTTCCATAAATATATAATAGTCCGTGTTTTGCTTCAGAATTAAAGGCCCAAAATAGGCATTCAACACCAGCCATCTACCCTAGTCATGGCGTCCAATGCCCAGAGAAGAATGGCTAGCGTCCAACGCCCATAAAGGTGTCCCTAGCCACAGTGAGGCTTTTATCGGACAATGATGAACCACTAGCTTGATTATACATCTCTTAGACGGCTAATCTACAACTTCGTTGGGGATTTCTCGAGACACCAGTTCAGCCGAGGTATGGGAAGATTAGAGTCTTTGTGGTAAAGGCTAGAACCAAAGGCGCAACATTGTCTGATCTAGAAGATTCGACCTTGTCTGTGGCATTTTGAGTAGGATCATCAAGGGGAATGGACTGCAGGAGCTTTACCCTCAATCAGACTGGATGCGCACTATCCCTGGTGTTCAGTTTTGGAGGAGAATCCGCGACCTCTCAAGAAAAGCGTTGATCACATACAGCCTGCCATAGAAGAAATCATTCACAGTTGGAGGAGACAGTAAAACCAAATTGATCCAGAAGAATAAAGCATCTCCGAAGCCTAAACCATCTTCTTATCATTACATTCACCATCAACTGAGTAACGTTATCTTTATTTTACTTTTATTCGTTTTAAACAATCAACCAACTTTTTCTATCCGGCTGACTAAGATCTACAATTTAACCATAGCTTGCTTCAAATCAAAATCCTCGTGGGATCGACCCTGACTCACCCATGTATTACTTGGACGGCCCAATACACATGCTGGTTCAGTTGTGCGAAGTGTAATTTCGTGCACCAAGCTATTGGCGCCGTTGCCGGGGATTATTCAAGTTTGAACAAACTAACGGATTATTTTGTTGCTTAGATTAGGTATTGTCTTTAATTTGTTTGAGTCTTTTATTTTCTTTTTTCGAAAAATTCAAAAAAATAAAAAAAATTTCAAAAACCTTTTCTTTTCTTTATTAATCTTGATCTTTGCTTTGAGTCTTTTGTTCTTGTTCTTGTTAAAGTTTGAATTTCTTGCTTTCTTTTTCCAAAAATTTTCAAAAATAGTGCCTTTTATTTGAGTCTTGTGTCAAATCTTAACTTTGGTGTCTTGTGTGTGTTTTATGTTTCTTTAAATTTTTGAAAACATGTTCTTAGTGTTCTTCTTGATCTTCAAATTGTTCTTATTTTTCTTCTTGTTTTGATTTTTAAAATTTTAAGTTTGGTGTCTTTAGGTGTTTGTCTTTGAAATTTTCAAAATCTTGTGTTGTTAGATCTAAAAATTTTAAGTTTGGTGTCTTTTGGTTGTTTTTATCTTTTTTCATTAATTCAAAAAAATAAAAAAATATATTTTCTATCTTTTCTATCTTAATTTTCGAAAATAACAAAAATTTTTCAAATTTTAATTTGAAAAATCATTATCTTATCTTATCTTAGTTTTAAATTTCAAATTTAAATCTTTTCAAAATCAAATCTTTTCAAAAATCATATCTTTTTCAAATTACTATCTTATCTTTTTATCTTTCTTTAAAATTCAAAAATCTTATCTTATTCTTATCTTATTTCGAATTCAAATTTTAAAATTCAATTTCAAATTTTAAAATTTCAAATTTCAAATCTTATCTCTTTCAAATCTTTTTTTCAAATTCTTATCTTATCTTTACCAATTTCAATTTTCAAAATCAAATCTCTTTCAAATCTTTTCAATTTCTATCTTATCTTTTCTAATTTTAAATGTTAAATTCAAATCTTTTCTAATCTTCTATCTTATCTTGTTTTCAAATCTTTCTTAATTAGTTACTTGTTTTCTCTTTATTCGTTTTCAAAACATCCTAACTAATTCTTCTCTCTTCTAATTTTCGAAAATATCTTCTTAATGATCGGATTTTTGACGGTTTAGAATTCACAAAAAATCCTCATTGTAAGTATAGTTTCTAAACCAAACAATAATCCTTTCATACAAATAATTGTTCGTCACTAAAAAAAACTCCTAAATTTATAAACCAAAGTATTGGAACCTCGTGTCGTTCTCCCTAGGAATTACAAGAAAGTGTTCTTGTTATTGGTTATGAGGTATGTTTTGGGGTTTTTGACAAGAGAAAATGAAAAGTAAATGGCAAGGAAATTCAAATAACAAAAAGGTCTTGGCAAGGTTTGGTGGTCAAGAATCTCTATCCCTATCACTAACCACAACATGAGAATTGGCAAGGATTAATCCCATTAAGTCATCCTCTAACTAGGTAAAGGAAAGTCAAATGAGCTATATCAATCCAAGTCCATATGTCCTAGCTATCCACCAATTCAATTAGTGAGACCTGGAGTTAATGGCTCCCAATCATCAATTACTTGGACATTAGTAACTCAAGAGTTCCTAAGTTACCTTCCCAAGCCAAGAGCATAGAATTCTACTCTAACATCCTTCCAAGCATTTCATCAAACACTTGGAAGGCATAAAAGGAAAGCATAGTAAAATTTCAAGGAAAGTAAATCTACACTACTCAACTGCAAGGAATTAAACAACAACAAATCAAATCAACAGTAAAGGAACATGAATCATAAATTGCATTAAAGAGAAATAGAAGAACAAAGTGCATCAACATAAAAGTAAAGAATTACAAGAATTAAATGCAAAACTAGAAAGAAAAGATGTAGAAGGAGAAGAATTACAAAAGAAATGGTAAATCAAAGCATGAAATTAACCTATATCTAAGAATTCCTAATCTAGATCTAACCTACTCCTAATTCTAGAGAGAAGAGGGAGCTTCTCTCTCTAGAAACTAACTAAAGCATGATAAAACTAAAATAAAACTCACTAAATAACTAGATGCCTTATCCCTCTTTATTCCTTGGGTTAAATAGCATCAGAAATGAGTTGGATTGAGCCTAAAATGCACCAGAAATCGTTGGCCACGAGTTACACTTAAGTGAGTCACGTGCAACATCGGCGCGTATGCGTACAGTGCGCGTGCGCATCCCTAAACGTGATGCAACTATGGAAAATTTTATATCATTTTGAAGTCCCGGATGTTAGCTTTCTAACGCAACTAGTACTGCCTTATTTGGACTTCTGTAGCTCAAGTTATGATCGATTAAGTGCGAAGAGGTCGGGCTTGACAGCTTTGTGATTCCTTCATTTCTTCATGAGTTCTCCATTTCTACATGCTTTTTCTTTATTCCCTCAATCAAATCTTTGCCTCCTAAATCTAAAATCACTTAACAAACATATCAAGGCATGAAATGGAATCAAGGTGAATTAAATTTAGCTATTATAAGATCTAAAAAGCATGTTTTCACTCTTAAGCACAATTAAAGGAAAAAAGTTGACAAAACCCTCTAAATTCAACACAAGATAAACCCTAAAAATGGGATTTATCAACCTCCCCACACTTAAACAATAGCACGTCCTCATGCTAAACCAAGAATGAAACAAGGGGTATGACATTTATTCAATGCAAATAACCTAAAAGCATCTATCTATATGAATGCAACTAAATGCAAAATGATTCTACCCACTTGGTTAAAAATAAATCAATCCTCCAAGAGCATGTATAAACGGGTAGGGCTAAGGTCATATGACAACTCATGAATCCTGCCAATTTAAGTATAAAAATGAAGTTCAAGTAGACATGCAAGAAGAACGCTCATTAAAGCCGGGAATCAAGGAATTGAGCGTCGAACCCTCACCAGAAGTGTGTAGGGTCGATTCTCTCAATTCTCTCCTAATCATGCTTTCCAACATTTGTTTTTCATCTAACAATAAACATTTATTTCATGCATGCATACAACTATCATGAGGTCTTTTCATAGGTTGTAATGGGGCTAGGGTCAAGGTAAGGATGCATATTTGGTCAAGTAGACTTGAAATTTGAATATTTGATTACCTTAAACTTCCCACCTAACCTATATAGCAACCTATACAATTCTAAACAAACCTAACTACCCATTATTCACTTTTTTACATACTCATGCATTTTCTTTTTCATTTCACAACACTTATGCATTGATTCTTTTATTGAATTTTACTTTGGGGCATTTTGTTCCCTTTTTATTACTTTTCTTCTTCTTTCTTTTTCTTCTCTTTCTATTTTTTTTCTTTTTTTTTTTGATATCTACATATATATTTTTTTCTTCTTTTTATTTTTTCATTTTTATTTTCTTTTTGCAACAAAGTATATACAAAAGTATCAATGCATATGGTTTTATATTTAATTAACACATGAGCATGTACCCAATTCCCAATATTACCAACAATAATACAATACACCCTTTTATCCCAACCAATGTCCCAAGTTTTCTCACACTTGAATGATACACACTCACACTAGCCTAAGCTAATCAAAGATCCAAATTAAGGACATTTATTATTTTTCGCTTTAAGGCTTGTAATGTGCTAAATTAAAGAACAAAGTAGGTTAATCGTAGGCTCAAAGTTGGCAAACAAAGGTTGATAAAAGGTAGGCTATTTGGGTAAGTGAGCTACATGAAATGATGGCCTCAATCATATAAATGCATGAATACACAAAATAATGGACAGAAAGAATCAAATAAATCAAAGATCACAATCATAGAAAGAGAGCAATGCACACAAGAAGGAAAAATAAGTGGTTATAAGATGTAACCACACAATAGACTCAAATCTCATAACCTTGTGTTCATAGCTCAAAAACCATGTTCTAAAATAAATTCTTAAAGCAAGCTTATCACAAAAATTTCAAATTGGTAGGGTTGCCCAAAAATTATAATTTCTTGGAAGGAAATCATTACCCTAACCAAGTAGTCCTAATAAGAAAGAAGTCGTAAAAATATGTACAACTTCTAACTAACATGCAACCTATCATGCAATGAAATAACTAATTTAACAAAGAAAATCAAGAATTGGTGTTGAAAGAAAATTTTTACCCATGGAGATCGGTCGGACGACCTCCCCACACTTGAAGATTGCACTGTCCTCAGTGCATGCAAAGAAGAGCAAGGTGGATGGGTTACTACAACTAATGAGCTTCTTAAAAAGATTGTGCGGATGACTTGTTCGTTGCCCCATTTAAAAGCTTTTCCTTTCTTCCTTCTTGGTGGTCAACCTAGAAGGAAAAAAAAAGAAAGAAAAATTAAGCCTATAACAAGGATATCAAAGCAAAGAGAACATAGGCAGGGGCTAATGCCAAATAAGAGTAAAGTTCTCTACTACATGGTAGCTAAAACATGTGAGTGAGAAAATAATATAAGCTAAGGCATATCATCTACTACTTGATGCAAGAGTAAAGTCAAAGCATGAAGAGCATATTGAGCATCAAGTTCAAATAAGAAAAAGTGGATCATGAAAAATAATATGAGTTCATATCAATGCACAAGGGATACAAGGGTCATAAAAGATGAAGCATTGATTTAAAAGTTTCATCACCCAACAATATCAAACAAGTCAAGAAGCACCAAAGCAATGCAAGGAATTCTCAACAATTGAGTAAGAGAATTCAATACCATTATTAAAATAAAAAACTCGAAAAAAAAAGTAAAAACAAGCTATAAAAACAAAATGAAAACGCAAAGAATAAAAGTATGCGAATGCAATGGACAAAAGAAAATGGAAGATGAGAAAAAAACTTTTTTTTACCGATGCGAACGCGTCATGCACGCCCACGCGTCGATGCGGAGTTTGGCAGAAGGACGCGTACGTGCCAGGTGTGCGCAGGCGTGGGTTGAATTAGGCGTAGGGCACAGCATTAGCCCAAGGTTGGCCCAACTCTCTGGAAAATGTACCAGGAGGGCAGGTGGCGCTATCGACGCGCGTGCATACGGCGTGCGTACGCATGCATTGCACAATTAGAATCAGGTGCGCGTACGCGCTAGGTGCGCGTACGCGCGAGTTGGTTTGTGCCTTAGGCCCAATGTTCGCACAGTGCAGGCCTAACTCTCGGGTTTTTGGGTGGGGATGGAATTTTTTGCATCCACGCATACGCACCATGTACGCGTGCACTTGGATGGTCGAAAATGCTTGGGTCACGCGTACGCACCAAGTGCACGCACGCGTAGGTTGGTGCCCTGTTTTTCAAAATTTTTCCAAGTTCTTGCACCAAACCAAGCCTTCCAAACCTCCGAACAGCTACCAAAACACCCTAAAACCTTATTTAACATATTATACTACCAAATATACTCAGCTAACTAAACTAAACATGAAATCAAAGCTATTCTACCAATATTTACAAAAGAGAAAAATGAAAAGAGTTTACCATGGTAGGGTGTCTCCCACCAAGCACTTTTGTTTATTGTCCTTAAGTTGGACTTATGGGGAGCTCTATCAAGGTGGCTTGTGCTTGAAACCATCCTTGAACACCCACCAATGCTTGCATTTCCAACAAGCTCCATTCTTCAAGTTCAATTTTCCCAAGCTTTGATGGAGTTCTTCATAGATTATGGGCTCCCAAAATTGATCCTCATGTATTCCCGGATCCCATATCTTGTTGCCACACCCATCTTCAAGTTGATCATCATTATTCCATTTGGGTGGTAAGCAAGATGAATTCTCAATAAAGTCACCAACAAGCCTCCTAGACCCCTCTATTTGAGCACTACTCCAATCTTTGTATTTCATGTTTGACGCATCTACCATAATGAGCCTTGATTTACAATGCCAACCATGAAACATCTTTCTCTTACGCTTCATCCTACAAAGCATCCTAAGTTGACAATCCGTTTCAAACAAGCCATACTCAAGTGGGACGATAAAGCTAATAGAAATGAATTTTACCCACTCAAGTGAAGGAGTAGATGACAACCTAGGTAAAAAAGCTCCCAAGGGTCTTGACAAAGTGTATTCAATTCCCATCCACCTTTTTTCTAAGGATCTCTACCTCCTCACAAGATCTCTTAATCTCAATCCTTTGTTCAACAATTTTATCTAAGCCTTTTTCCCTTACTCAAATCATAAATGGGAAGGTGAGAGAATTTTACCTCCACATTACTTTCTATCTCATCGGGAGAAGGTTCTTCAGGTTCAAAGAATTCTTCACCACTAGGATTTGATTCTTGATCTTTATCACCAATGGAACTTGATTCTTGCTCTATCCCATCCAATTCTTCATATGGAATATGCTTCGGAAGATGTGCACTTTCCTCTTTAGCATCAAATTCAATCTTCTTGGAGGGGTTTTCTTCAACTCTATGTTCCCATGGAGGCTCCGCATCTCTTAAGTCTTCAACCACTTCTTCCTTGTCTTCAATAATTATAGCTTCCTCCAATTTTTCCAAAACAGAGCAACACCCCTCATTCTCCACCAATCTCTCTTTCATGTTATGCTCTTCATTTGATTCTCCACATGTTTCCATGGGAGTTCCTTGAGTGTTTAAGCATTGGGATGCTAGCCGGTTTACCACCTCATCCAAGGCAGCCGTGAATTATTCCACATCCCTTTTCATCTCCTCTTGTCCTTGAATAAGAACATCAAGGATGTCATACATTGGAGGTTGGGGTAGATGGAATGGTTCATCATTTTGAAGGAAGGACTCGTAGTAGGAAGGTGGTTTCTCTTGGTAGAGTTGTGGTGGTTCAATACTTTCCACTCTTTCCACTTGTTGCATAACACGCTCCGTGGTTGCTTGAAGTTGATCCAATGTTTCCTTGAGACGATCCCTTGACTCTTGTTCCTCTTGGATAATCTAATTGGGATTATACAGCTCTTGGATCGATGGACATAAGTATTCTTCCATGGGAGGTTGTGGTGGAAATTAGAATTCATCTTGTGGTTAAAAATTTTCATACATTGGAGGTGGTTCTTGAAATTATTGATGTTGGAATGGTGGTGGCTCTATATGTGGTTCATATGGCTCATATGGTTGTTGGAATGGTGGATATGGATTAAGGTCATATGAAGGTGGTTGGTAAGAAGGGGCTTGTGAGTATGGTTGAGGGTTATGTTGAGGATATGACTCATAGGCATATGGTGGTAGTTCTTGAAAGTCACAAGGAGATTCACCATAACCATTGGATTGATATGCTCATAGAGTAGTTCTTGTTCATAGTGTATTGGTGGAGGTTGTTGCCATGAAGATTGATCATATGCATATGGCTCCTCCCACCTTTGATTGTCCCATCCTTGATACATATACTCATTGAAGCTCTCATTTCCTATAACATAGTGAGAACCAAACTCATAGCCAAAGTGAGAATTCATAGTGAAAAGAGAAAATAAATTCAAACGCTAATAGAAAAATAGTGAAACAAAGTCCTAAACTAGCAAAGACTAGCAAGCAATCCAAAAATCAAGCTATTCACAATAATCACATATATACAATAACCAATAACATAACACCATTGCAATTCTCCGGCAACAGCACCATTTTGATGAACGGATTTTTGACGGTTTAGAATTCACAATAAATTCTCGTTGTAAGTATAATTTCTAAACCAAACAATAATCCTTTCATACAAAAGATTGTTTGTCACTAAAACAAACCCATAAATTTATAAACCGAAGTATTATAACCTCGGGTCGTTCTCCCTAGTAATTGCAACAAAGTGTTCTTGTTATTGGTTATGAGGTATGTTTTGGGGTTTTTGACAAGAGAACATGAAAAATAAATGGGAAGGAAATTCAAATAACAAAAAGGTCTTGGCAAGGTTTGGTGGTCAAGGATCTCTATCCCTGTCACTAACCACAACATGAGAATTGGCAAGGATCAATCCCATTAAGTCATCTTATAACTAGGTAAAAGAAAGTCAAATGAGCTATATCAATCCAAGTCCATAAGTCCTAGCTCTCCACCAATTCAATTAGTGAGACCTGGACTTAATGGCTCCCAATCATCAATTACTTGGACATTAGTAACTCAAGAGTTCCTAAGTTACCTTACCAAGCCAAGAGCATAGAATTATACTCTAACATCCTTCCAAGCATTTCATCAAACACTTGGAAGGAATAAAAGGAAAGCATAGTAAAATTGCAAGGAAAGTAAATCTACACTACTCAATTGCAAGGAATTAAACAACAACAAATCAAATCAACAGTAAAGGAACATGAATCATAAATTACATTAAAGAGAAGTAGAAGAACAAAGTGCATCAACATAAAAGTAAAGAATTACAAGAATTAAATGCAAAACTAGAAAGAAGAGATGTAGAAGAAGAAGAATTACAAAAGGAAAAGTAAATCAAAGAATGAAATTAACTTATATCTAAGAATTCCTAATCTAGATCTAACCTACTCCTAATTCTAGAGAGAAGAGGGAGCTTCTCTCTCTAGAAACTAACTAAAGCATGATAAAACTAAAATAAAACTCACTAACTAACTAGATGCCTCATTCCTCTTCATTCCTTGGGTTAAATAGCATTAGAAATGAGTTAGATTGGGGCCAAAATGCACCAGAAATCGCTGGCCACGAGTTGCACTTAAGTGAGTCACGTGCAACATCGGCGCATACGCGTACAATGCGCGTGCGTGCCACTAAACGCAATGCAACTACAGCAAATTTTATATCATTTTGAAGCCCCGGATGTTAGCTTTCCAACACAACTAAAACCGCCTCATTTGGACTTCTGTAGTTCAAGTTATGATCAATTAAGTGCGAAGAGGTCGGGCTTGACAGCTTTGCGATTCCTTCATTTCTTCATGAGTTCTCCATTTCTACATGGTTTTTCTTCATTCTCTCAATCCAATCTTTGCCTCCTAATTCCGAAATCACTTAACAAACATATCAAGGCATCTCATGGAATCAAGGTGAATTAAATTTAGCTATTCTAAGACCTAGAAAGTATGTTTTCACTCTTAAGCACAATTAAAGGAGAATTTACAAAACCATACTATTTCATTGGATAAATGGGGGAAAAGTTAACAAAACCCTCTAAATTCAACACAAGATAAACCCTAAAAATAGGGTTTATCACTTCTCTCTTTCTCTCTCTTCTTTTTTGAATATTCATTCTATAATTTTCAAATCTTTTTAGTTAATTAATTTTGTTTTCGAATTTAATTAATAAATAAAAATAAAAACCAAATATTTTCTCTTCTTACTTCTAATTTTCGAATTCTTCTCTCCTCATAGCCGAATTCTTTCTCTCTGCTCTCTGTTATCATTCTTCCTTCTTCTTCACATCTCACAGGGAGTGGTGCACGAAATTGCAATCACACCTTTGCAACTCCGCACAACTAACCAGCAAGTGCACTGGGTCGTCCAAGTAATACCTTACGTGAGTAAGGGTCGATCCCACGGAGATTGCAGGCTTGAAGTAAGCTATGGTTATCTTGTAAATCTTAGTCAGGAGATTAGTGATAAAAATGATTTTGTTTATGAAAAGTAAATAACATGAAATGAATGATACTTGTGATTCAGTAATGAGGAACAGGTTGAGGTTCAGGAGATGCTCTGTCGTCTGAATCTCTGCTTTCCTACTGTCTTCTTCTGCAAACACGCATGGCCTCCTTCAATGGCAAGCTGTATGTTGGTGGATCACCATTGTCAATGGCTACCATCCGTCCTCTCAGTGAAAATGGTCCAGGTACGGTTTCTGTACGGCTAATCAACTGTTGGATCTCTCATCTCGAATGAAAAATACTAGGCACAGCTATCGCACGGCTAATCATCTGTCGGTTCTCACTTGTGTCGGAATAGGATCTCTCTATCCTTTTGCACACTATCACTGCACCCAACATTTGTGAGTTTGAAGCTCGTCACAGTCATCCCGTCCCAGATCCTACTCGGAATACCACAGACAAGGTTTAGACTTTTTGAATCTCAGGAATGCTGCCAATTGGTTCTAGCCTCTACCACGAAGGTTCTAATCTCACAGATTCAAATGCTCTGTTGTCAGGAGAGGAAAGTCAAACTCGTGGATCAGAGACCCAAGAGATACGCACTCAAGCTGTCGCCCAATGACTATGTTGAGCTCAGATAGAACGGGAGTGGTTGTCAAGCACGCGTTCATGAATTTGATAATGATGATGAGTGTCACAGATCATCATATTCTTTATATTGAAGTACGAGTGAGTATCTTAGAACAGAATCAAGCGTGATCGAATAGAAAACAATAGTAATTACATTAATCCATTGAGAGATAGTAGAGCTCCTCACCCCCATCTATGGGGTTTAGAGACTCATGCCGTAGAAGATACAATATGAGATGTAAAATGTCACAAGTTACAAAATGAATCTCTAAAAGTAGTTTTTATACTAAACTAGTAACTTAGGTTTACAGAAAATGAGTAACTAAGTGCAGATAGTGCAGAAATCCACTTCCGAGGCCCACTTGGTGAGTGTTTGGGCTGAGCTTTGAAGATTTCACGTGCATGTGACGCGGACGCGTGAGTGACGCGTTTGCGTGGTGTGCGGTGTTTTCAAGTGACACGACCGCGTGAGTCATGCGGACGCGTGACTTGATTTTTGCCAGTGGCACGAGAGCAGCCTCGCGTTCGCGCAACTCTTTGTCTCAAACTCATTTTGCCAAAATTCTGGGTGACGCGTTCGTGTGGGTGACGCGATCGCTTGAATGGCTACACTTCAAAAAATGATGTGTTCGCGTGGGTGACGCGTTCGTGTGGTAGGGTTGGTGCTGCTAGCATCATTCCAACCCCACTCCATCATAACTTGCTGCCATACACCTCTTTTACGTCGATTTTTAGGAGCACGCGGTCGCGTGGGTGACGCGGATGCGTTTGAGGCTTATTTTCCAAATGACGTGGCCGCGTGGGTGACGCGGTCGCGTGGGCATTTTTGTACCTAAGGCACGCCTCCAGCCACGCTCTCGCGTGACTCTCTGTCCAATTTGTTTTCTTCCCAACGCACTTGTGACGCGGACGCGTCAGCGATGCTTGCGCGTCGCCTGTATTTTTTTTTAATTATGCGAACTGCTAATGTAAACTATATGCAGGGATGATGAGAAGAGTCATTAACATTATAAACATAAAGTATAGTAAAAATAACTCTAAGACTAAAATGGAACGATCATACCATGGTGGGTTGTCTCCCACCTAGCACTTTGCTTTTACGTCCTTAAGTTGGACGTTCGTTAGGCTTATTATGCTTCTATCGGTTGGTCTTCCAAGAGGAAAACCTCTAGTTCTTTTTTATCTTTTATCTTCTCACCATGATAAAGCTTTAGGCGATGTCCATTGACCTTTAGAAATTTGGAGCTAGTAGGATGACGCAGGTGAAAAACTCCCTATGGCTCTACCTTTTCTACTCTGTATGGACCTTCCCATCTTAATCTCAGTTTACCTGGCATAAGCCTCATTCTGGAGTTATATAGAAGAACTAAGTCCCCTGGTCTGAATTTTCTCCTTTTAATGTGCTTGTCATGGACAACCTTCATTTTCTCTTTGTAATGCCTGGAGTTGTCATATGCTTCTAGGCGAAGGTTCTCTAGTTCTGCTAGTTGCAGCTTTCTTTCAGCACCAGCTTTCTTAAGATTCATGTTGCACTCCCTCACAGCCCAGAAAGTCTTGTGTTCCACCTCTACTGGGAGGTGGCAAGCCTTTTCGTATACCAAGCGGAAGGGGTTCATCCTAATGGGTGTCTTGTACGCTGTAATATATGCCCAGAGTGCATCTTGTAGCCTGGCACTCTAGTTCTTCCTATGAGGTTTTACTATCTTTTCTAGAATACGCTTAATTTATCTGTTAGAGACTTCTGCTTGCCCATTGGTCTGAGGATGGTAAGCTGTTGCTACTTTGTGAATGATCCCATGCCTCTTAAGTAATCCTGTTAGTCTCCTGTTACAGAAGTGGGTGCCTTGATCGCTCACGATTGCTCATGGTGATCCAAAGCGACAGATAATATGGTTTCTAACAAAGGAAACAACAGTGTTAGAATCATCAGTGCGAGTAGAAATTGCTTCCACCCATTTAGAAACATAGTCTATAGCTAACAATATATAAAATTAACCATTAGAATTTGGAAATGGACCCATGAATTCAACGCCCCGAATATCAAAAATTTCACAGAAAAGCATAATCTGTTAAGGCATCTCGTCCCTCTTGGATATATTACCAAACCTTTGGCATGGGGAACAAGATTTACAAAATTCAGCAGCATCTTTAGAAAGAGTAGGCCACCAGAATTCACAGTCTAAAATTTTTATAGCTGTTCTTTGAGGGCCAAAATGTCCTCCACTCTCAGATGAGTGGCAAGCCTCTAAGATGGACTGGAATTCTGATTGAGGCACATACCGTCTAATTACCTGGTCAGCACCACATCTCCATAAATATGGATCATCCCATATATAATATTTGGACTCGCTTTTCAGCTTGTCTCTTTGATGCTTAGTAAAATTTGGAGGAAAAGTGTGGCTAACTAAATAATTAGCTACAGGTGCATACCAATGAACTACTTCAGATACTGCTTGTAAGCTATCAAATGGGAAATTATCATTTATAGGAGTGGAGTCATCCTTAATGTGCTCAAGGCGACTCAAATGGTCTGCCACTAAATTCTGGGTACCACTCCTATCCTTAAATTCTAAATAAAATTCTTGTAGCAGCAATATCCAACGTATTAGCCTTGGTTTGGACTCCTTTTTAGCTAATAAATATTTTAGAGCTACATGGTCTGAGTACACTACTAGCTTAGTACCAAGTAAATAGGCTCGGAATTTATCCAGAGCAATTACAATAGCAAGAAGCTCTTTTTCAGTAGTAGTATAATTAGACTAAGCAGCATCTAAAGTCTTAGATGCATAAGCAATTACAAAAGGATCCTTACCTTCGCACTGAGTGATGAGCGGATAATTTATACGCTTTTTGGCATTATTTTTAGTATATTTTTAGTATATTTTAGTTAGTTTTTATTATGTTTTTATTAGTTTTTAAATAAAAATCACATTTCTGGACTTTACTATGAGTTTGTGTGTTTTTCTGTGATTTCAGGTATTTTCTGGATGAAATTGAGGGACCTGAGCAAAAATCTGATTCAGAGGCTAAAAAAGGACTGCAGATGCTGTTGGATTCTGACCTCCCTGCACTCGAAGTGGATTTTCTGGAGCTACAGAAGATCAATTGGCGCGCTCTCAATTGTGTTAGAAAGTCGACATCCTGGGCTTTCCAGCAATATATAATAGTCCATACTTTTCCTGAGATTTGATGGCCCAAACCGGCGTTCCAAGTCAGCATAGAAATTCTGGCGTCAAAACGCCAGAACTGGCCTGAAAGCTGGAGTTAAACGCCCAAACTGGCACAAAAGCTGGCGTTTAACTCCAAGAAAAGTCTCTACATGTGAAATTTTCAATGCTCAGCCCTAGCATAGACCAAGTGGCCCGGAAGAAGATTTCTGCATTAATTACCTATTTCTGTAAACCCTAGGCTACTAATTTTCTATAAATAGGACCTTTTGCTATTGTATTTTGATACTTTTCACATACTTTTGATCTTGGTTCTTCTGGTTCCCCCTCTGGGGGCCAAAGCCAATGAACACCATTATCACTTTTATATTTTGAACGGTGGAGTTTCTACACACCATAGATTAAGGTGTGGAGCTCTGCTGTTCCTCATGAATTAATGCAAAGTACTATTATTTTTCTATTCAACTCAAGCCAATTTCTTCTCCAAGATATTCATTCACACTCAAGAACATGATGAATGTGATGATTATATGACACTCATCAACATTCTAAACTATGAACACGTGCCTGACAACCACTTACGTTCTACATGCAAACAAGCTTGAATGTGTATCTCTTGGGTTTCTAATCTAAGATTAAAACCTTCGTGGTATAGGCTAGAATTATTGGCAGCCATTCCTGAGATCCAAAAATTCTAAACCTTGTCTGTGGTATTCCGAGTAGGATCTGGGAAGGGATGACTGTGACGAGCTTCAAACTCGCGAGTGTTGGGCGTAGTGACATATGCAAAAGGATTAATGGATGCTATTCCAACATGATCGAGAACCGACAGATGATTAGCCATGCGATGACAGCGAATTTGGACCATTTTTACTGAGAGGACGGGAAGTAGCCATTGACAATAGTGATGCCCAACATAAAGCTTACTATGGAATGAAGTATGAATGATTGGATGAAGACAATAGGAAAGAAGAAGTTCATGAGGAACAAAGCATCTTCATACGCTTATCTGAAATTCTTATCAATGAATTACATAAGTATCTCTATCCTATTTTATATTTTATTCATCTTTTAATTATCAATTCTCCATAACCATTTGAATCTTCCTGACTGAGATTTACAAGATGACTATAGCTTGCTTCAAGCCGACAATCTCCGTGGGATCGACCCTTACTCACGTAAGGTTTATTACTTGGACGACCCAGTGCACTTGCTGGTTAGTTGTGCGGAGTTGTGATAAAGAGTTGAGATTACAATTGTGCGTACCAAGTTGTTGGCACCATTGATGATCACAATTTCGTGCACCAAGTTGTTGGCGCCGTTGCCGGGGATTGTTCGAGTTTGGACAACTGACGGTTCATCTTGTTGCTTAGATTAGGTACTTTTATTTTATGTTTAAGCTTTTTACTTTTTATTTTCGAAAAAATTTTTCAAAAATGCAAAAAAATTCTTTTCTGTTCTTCAGAGTTTTTAAGAATAAATTCTAGAGTTTCATGATGATTTGTTGAAGTCTGGCTGGTTGTGAAACCATGTCTAAACTTTTGGACCGAGGTTTCAACTTATCATCACAAGAGCTTATTGATTTCTATCAACTTTGCTATTGAAAGTAATAATCTGCTAAAGCTTGGCTGGCCATTGGTCATGTCTAGTGTTTTGGACCGAAGCTTTCATTGAAAGCTTGGCTGGCTAGTAAGCCATGTCTAATTCCTGGACGGGAGTTTTAGACTAACATTTCATGATTCCTGGAATTCTTATTAAAAATTTTGAATCCCTTTATTTTCTTTCCCAAATAACTTTCGAAAAATCACAAAAAAAAAATAAAAAAAAATTTTAATCTTAAAATCAAAAATATTTTATGTTTTTTGCTTGAGTCTAGTGTCTAATTTAAAGTTTGGTGTCAATTGCATTCTTCTAACTTTCAAAAATTACATGCATTATGTTCTTCATTAATCTTCAAGATGTTCTTGATGATTTCCTTGCTCCGATCTTTAAATTCTCTTGTTTTGTGTGTTTAGTTGTTTCTCATATGCATTCTCAATCTGTTGGTGTTCCTAATATGAAAATTTCTAAGTTCGGTGTCTTGCATGCTTTGTTTATTTGATCCTAGTTTTTTATGATTAGTTTCACTTTATTGTTTCTCATCATTAAAAAAAACTCAAAAAATTTTCAAAATTATATCTTCTCAAGTCAATAATACAGAGAATTGAAGATTCAGATCATGCAGCAGAGGAATTACACAGAAAAAGCTGGGCGTTCAAAACGCCCAGTGAAGAAGGAAAACTGGCGTTTAAACGTCAGCCAGGGTACCTGGCTGGGCGTTAAACGCCCAAAAGGGTAGTATTTTGGGCGTTCAATGCCAGAATGGATACCATTCTGGGCGTTTAATGCCAGGATGGCACAAGAGGTAAGATTTTGTTTTTAATTCAAATCTTTTGCAAATTTTCATAATTTTTCAAAATCAAATATTTTTCAAATCATATATTTTCAATCATATCTTTTCAAAATCAATTTCTTTCCATTTTATATTTTTTTACTATTTTCGACAATCCTTGTTACAATTAATGATTTAATTCAAAATTTTCAAGTTGTTACTTGCCTATTAAGAGAGGATCAAATTTTAAATTCTAGAATCATATCTCTAATTTCTTGTTAGTCAAGTAATCAACTTTAATTTTAAAACTTTCTTTTTTTCATTTGATTTTCAATCATATTTTCTCTATCACATCTTTTTCAAAATAATTTTCAATCATATCTTTTTTATTTCTAATTTCAAAATCACTTAACTACTTTCTCAACTTTAATTTTCGAAAATCATCAATCAATTTTTCAAAATTTCTTTTAATTATTTCAAAATCTTTTTAATTTGTATTCGAAAATTCTTCCCCCCTTCTCACATTTTTCTATTTAAGGGACTAGCACTCTTCCTCAATGTGCAATTCGAACCACCTCTCTCTATAAGTTCGAATTCTCTCCTCTCTACCTCCTCCTTCTATTCTTCTTTTCCTCTGACATCTTAAGGAATCTCTATACTGTAACATAGAGGATTCCATACTTTCTTCTTCTCTCTCTTTCATATGAGCAGGAGTAAGGACAAAGACATTCTTGTTGAGGCTGATCCTGAACCTGAAAGGACCTTGAAGAGAAAGCTAAGAGAAGCTAAAGTACAACTCTCTGTAGAGGACCTAACAGAGCTTTTCAAACAAGAAGAAGCCATGGCAACCGAAAACAACAACAATGCCAACAATGCAAGGAAGGTGCTTGGTGACTTTACTGCACCTACTCCTGACTTCTATGGGAGAAGCATCTCTATCCCTGTCATTGGAGCAAACAACTTTGAGCTTAAGCCTCAATTAGTTTCTCTAATGCAACAGAATTGCAAGTTTCATGGACTTCCATTAGAAGATCCTCATCAGTTTTTAGCTGAATTCTTGCAAATCTGTGACACTGTCAAGACCAATGGGGTTGACCCTGAGGTCTACAGACTTATGCTCTTCCCTTTTGCTGTAAGAGACAGAGCTAGGATATGGTTGGATTCACAACCTAAGGAAAGCCTGAACTCTTGGGAAAAGCTAGTCAATGCCTTTTTGACAAAGTTCTTTCCACCTCAAAAATTGAGTAAGCTTAGAGTGGAAGTCCAAAGCTTCAGACAGAAGGAAGGCAAATCACTCTATGAAGCTTGGGAAAGATACAATCAATTGATCAGAAGGTGTCCTTCTGACATGCTTTCAGAGTGGAGCATCATAGGTATCTTCTATGATGGTCTGTCTGAACTGTCCAAGATGTCATTGGACAGCTCTGCTGGAGGATCTCTTCATCTGAAGAAGACGCCTATAGAAGCTTAGGAACTCATTGAAATGGTTGCAAATAACCAATTCATGTACACTTCTGAAAGGAATCCTGTGAATAATGGGACGAATCAGAAGAAAGGAGTTCTTGAGATTGACACTCTGAATGCCATATTGGCTCAAAACAAAATATTGACTCAGCAAGTCAATATGATTTCTTAGAGTGTGTTTGGAATGCAAGTAGCAACAGGCAGTACCAAAGAAGCTTCATCTGAAGAAGAAGTTTATGATCCTGAGAACCCAGCAATGGAAGAGGTGAATTACATGGGAGAACCCTATAGAAACACCTATAATCCTTCATGGAGAAATCATCCAAATCTCTCATGGAAGGACCAACAGAGGCCTCAACAAGGCTTCAACAACAGTAATGGTAGAAGAAATAGGTTTAGCAATAGCAAGCCTTTTCCATCATCTTCTCAGCAACAGACAGAGAATTCTAAGCAGAGCCATTCAGACTTAGCAACCATAGTCTCTGATCTAATTAAAACCACTCAAAGTTTCATGACTGAAATAAGGTTCTCCATTAGAAATTTAGAGGCACAAGTGGGTCAGCTGAGTAAGAGGATTGCTGAACTCCCTCCTAGTACTCTCTCAAGCAATACAGAAGAGAATCCAAAAAGAGAGTACAAGGCCATCAACATTACCCACTCGGCCGAACTTGGAGAGGAGGAAGAGGCAGTGATTTCCACTGAGGAAGACCTCAATGGACATCCACTGGCCTCCAAGGAGTTCCATAATGAGGAACCATGAGAATCTGAGGCTCACACAGAGCCCATAGAGATTCCATTGAATTTACTTCTGCCATTCATGAGCTCTGATGAGTATTCTTCCTTTGAAGAAGATGAAGATGTTACTGAAGAGCAAGTTGCTAAGTACCTTGGAGCAATCATGAAGTTAAATGCCAAGTTAGTTGGTAATGAGACTTGGGAGGATGAACCCCCTTGCATCAACACCACTTCTATGAAGTTGTGGCCAAGAAGAAGGTGATCCCCGAGGTCCCTTTCAAGCTCAAAAAGGGTGAATATCCGGAAGTCCGACATGAGATTCGAAGAAGAGGTTGGGAAATTTTCACCGACCCCATTCAACAAGTCGGGATCTTAATGGTTCAAGAGTTCTATGCCAATGCATGGATCACCAAGAACCATGATCAAAATGTGAACCCGGACCCTAAGAATTGGCTTACAAATGGTTCGGGGGAAATGCTTAGATTTCAGTCTGGAAAATGCAAGGTTGGCATTCAACTTGCCCATAATGCAAGGAGATGCACACCCCTACACTAGAAGGGTCAACTTTGATCAAAGGTTAGACCAAGTCCTCATAGACATTTGTGAAGAGGGCGCTCAATGGAAGAAAGATTCAAGAGGGAAGTTGGTTCAACTAAGAAGGCATGACCTCAAGCCTGTGGCTAGGGGATGGTTGGAGTTCATCCAATGCTCAATCATTCCCACTAGCAACCGGTCTGAAGTTACTATAGACCAGGCCATCATGATCCATAGCATCATGATTGGAGAGGAAGTAGAAGTTCATGAGGTTATATCTCTAGAACTCCACAAGGTGGCAGACAAGTCCTCTACTTTGGCAAGGTTAGCCTTCCCTCATCTCATTTGCCATAGAGGAATTGACATAGAGGAAGACATCCTCATTGATGAGGACAAGCCCATCACTAAGAAAAGGATGGAGAAAACAAGAGATCCCACTCATGGGCAAGAGCATGAGGAAATTCCTCATCATGAAATCCCTGAGATGCCTCAAGGGATGCACTTTCCTCCACAAAATTATTGGGAGTAAATTAACACCTCCCTAGGAGAATTGAGTTCCAATATGGGACAACTAAGGGTGGAGCACCAAGAGCATTCTATCCTCCTCCATGAAATTAGAGAAGACTAAAGAGTCATGAGGGAGGAGCAACAAAGGCAAGGAAGAGACATTGAGGAGCTCAATCACTCCATAAGATCTTCAAGAGGAAGAACAAGCCACCATCAATAAGGTGGACCCGTTCTTTAATTTCCTGGTTCTTTATTTTTTGTTTTTCGAATTTTTATGCTTTATGTTTGTGTCTTACTACATGATCATTAGTATCTTAGTTTCTATGTCTTAAAGTTATGAATGTCCTATGAATCCATCACCTTTCTTAAAAGAAAAATGTTTTAATAAAAAAAAAGAAAAATAAGTGCATGAATTTCGAATTTTAAAACAGATTAATTATTTTGATGTGGTGGCAATACTTTTTATTTTCTGAATGAGTGCTTGAACAATGCATATTTTTGATTTTGTTGTTTATGAATGTTAAAATTGTTGGCTCTTGAAAGAATAATGGAAAAGGAGAAATGTTATTGATAATCTGAAAAATCATAAAAATGATCCTTGAAGCAAGAAAAAGCAGTGAAAGGCTTGCAGAAAAAAAAAGAGGCAAAAAAAAGAGAGAAAAAGAAAAAGCAAGCAGAAAAAGCCAATAGCCCTTTAAACCAAAAGGCAAGGGTAAAATAAAAAAAATCCAAGGCTTTGAGCATCAGTGGATAGGAGGGCCCACAATAATAAAATCCTGGCCTAAGCTGCTAAACCAAGCTGTCCCTAACCATGTGCTTGTGGCGTGTAGGTGTCAAGTGAAAACTTGAGACTGAGCGGTTAAAGTCGTGGTCCGAAGCAAAAAGAGAGTGCTTAAGAGCTCTGGACACCTCTAATTGGGGACTCTAGCAAAGCTGAGTCACAATCTGAAAAGGTTCACCCAGTTATGTGTCTGTGGCATTTATGTATCCGGTGGTAATACTGGAAAACAAAATGCTTAGCGTCATGGCCAAGACTCATAAAGTAACTGTGTTCAAGAATCAACATACTGAACTAGGAGAATCAATAACACTATATAAATTCTGAGTTCCTATAGATGCCAATCATTTTAAACTTCAAAGGATAAAGTGAGATGCCAAAACTGTTCAAAAGCAAAAAGCTAATAGCCCCGCTCATCTAATTAAGACTGATCTTCATAGATGTTTTTGGAATTCATTGTATATTCTCTTCTTTTTATCCTACTTTTTTTTTTGGTCGCTTGGGGACAAGCAACAATTTAAGTTTGGTGTTGTGATGAGCGGATAATTTATACGCTTTTTGGCATTATTTTTAGTATGTTTTTAGTATATTTTAGTTAGTTTTTATTATCTTTTTATTAGTTTTTAAATAAAAATCACATTTCTGGACTTTACTATGAGTTTGTGTGTTTTTCTATGATTTCAGGTATTTTCTGGCTGAAATTTAGGGACTTGAGCAAAAATCTGATTCAGAGGCTAAAAAAGGACTGCAGATGCTGTTGGATTCTGACCACCCTACACTCAAAGTGGATTTTATGGAGTTACAGAAGCCCAATTGGCGCATTCTTAATTGCATTGGAAAGTGGTCATCCTGGGCTTTTCAGCAATATATAATAGTTCATACTTTGCCCGAGATTTGATGGCCTAAATCGGCGTTTCAAGTCAGCATAGAAATTCTGGCGTCAAAACGCCAGAACTGGCATGAAAGCTGGAGTTAAACGCCCAAACTGGCACAAAAGCTGGCGTTTAACTCCAAGAAAAGTCTCTACATGTGAAAGCTTCAATGCTCAGCCCAAGCACACACCAAGTGGGCCCGGAAGAAATTTCTGCATTAATTACCTATTTCTGTAAACCCTAGGCTACTAGTTTTCTATAAATAGGACCTTTTGCTATTGTATTTTGATACTTTTCACATACTTTTGATCTTGGTTCTTCTGGTTCCCCCTCTGGGGGCCGAAGCCAATGAACACCATTATCACTTTTGTATTTTCAACGGTGGAGTTTCTACACACCATAGATTAAGGTGTGGAGCTCTGCTGTTCCTCATGAATTAATGCAAAGTACTACTGCTTTTCTATTCAACTAAAGCCTATTTCTTCTCCAAGATATTCATTCGCACTCAAGAACATGATGAATGTGATGATTATGTGACACTCATTACCATTCTAACCTATGAATGCATGCCTGACAACCACTTCCGTTCTACATGCAAACAAGCTTGAATGTGTATCTCTTGGGTTTCTAATCTAAGATTAAAACCTTCGTGGTATAGGCTAGAATTATTGGTGGCCATTCCTGAGATCCGGAAAGTCTAAACCTTGTTTGTGGTATTTCGAGTAGGATCTGGGAAGGGATGACTATGACGAGCTTCAAACTCGCGAGTGTTAGGCATAGTGATAGACGCCAAAGGATCAATGGATCCTATTCCAACATGAACGAGAACCGACAGATGATTAGCCGTGCGGTGATAGCGCATTTGGACCATTTTCACTGAGAGGACGGGAAGTAGCCATTGACAACGGTGATGCTCAACATAAAGCTTGCCATGGAAGGGAGTATGAATGATTGGATGAAGACAATAGGAATGCAGAAGTTCAGGAGGAACAAACCATCTTCATACGCTTATCTGAAATTCTTACAAATGAATTACATAAGTATCTCTATCCTATTTTACATTTTATTCATCTTTTAATTATCAATTCTCCATAACCATTTGAATCCGCCTGACTGAGATTTACAAGATGACCATAGCTTGCTTCAAGCCGACAATCTCCGTGGGATCGACCCTTACTCACGTAAGGTTTATTACTTGGACGACCCAGTGCACTTGCTGGTTAGTTGTGCGGAGTTGTGATAAAGAGTTGAGATTACAATTGTGCGTACCAAGTTGTTGGCACCATTGATGATCACAATTTTGTGCTCCACTGAGCCAGCGTTACTCCTACTGCATGATTGGAAGCATCACACATAATTTCAAATGGCTGGCTCCAGTCTGGTCCTCTTACAATTGGAGCTTGAGTCAGAGTGATTTTCAGCTTATCGAATTCCTGCATACAATCCTCACTGGACTCGAACTCAATATCTTTCTGCAGCAATCTGGATAAAGGCAATGCTACCTTACTGAAGTCCTTAATAAATCTCCTGTAGAAACCTGTGTGGCCAAGGAAAGAACGGACTTCCCTCACGGAGGAGGGGTAAGGTAAACTAGAAATAACATCCATCTTTGATGGATCTACAAAGATGCTAGTGTTAGATACAACATGTCCCAGTACAATTCCTTGTTTTACCATAAAGTGACATTTTTCAAAATTTAATACAAGGTTAGTACTAACACACCTGTCTAATACTTTAGATAAACTATCCAAGCAAAGCCTAAAGGAATCACCATATATGCTGAAATCATCCATAAAAATCTCCATACAGTTCTCAATAAGGTCAGAGAAAAAACTCATCATGCATCATTGAAAAGTAGCTGGTGCATTGCATAAGCCAAAGGGCATTCTCTTATAAGCATAAGTCAAAAAAGGACATGTAAAAGTAGTCTTTTCTTGATCTTCAGGAGGTATATGAATTTGAAAGTAGCCTGTATAACCATCTAAAAAGTAATAATGGGATTTACCTGACAGGCGATCAAGCATCTGATCAATGAATGGCAGGGGGTAATGATCCTTGCCAGTGGCTTGGTTGAGACGCCTATAGTCAATGCAAACTCTCCATGAATTCTGCACTCTAGTTGTCAGGAGCTCTCCATGCTCATTTTTTACTATTGTGACTCCAGACTTCTTGGGCACCACTTGTACTGGACTGACCCATTCATTGTCTGAGATGGGGTAAATGATATCTGCTTCAAGTAGCCTGGGCACTTCTTTCTTGACAACTTCTAAGATGGTGGGATTCAGTCTTCTTTGAGGTTGATGGACAAGCTTTGCTCCTTCTTCTAAGAATATTCTGTGCTCACAAATTTGGGGACTGATGCCTACTATATCTGCCAAGCTCCATCCAATTGCTTTCTTATGTTTTCTCAGCACATTGAGTAGTTGTTCTTCTTGTTGAGAAGTGAGTTCCCTTGCAATGATAACTGGAAACTTCTGCTCGTCCTCAAGGTAAGCATACTTGAGGTGTGGAGGAAGGGGCCTTAATTTCAATTTTTTCTCATAGCTAGGCTCTGGATCATCCGGGACTGGTGATAATGGTAAAGTGCTCTCATTGTTTTCAGAAAGTGTTCCCACACTTGGACCTTGGTCCATGTACTTCTCTTCTAATTCTTCTTGGTGAACTTCAGCTATAGTTTCATCAATAATGTCACACTGGAAGATAGAATGATCTTCCGGAGGATGCTTCATAGCTTCATTTAAACTGAAACTCACTATTCATAAGAATGCATCCAGCTTGAACTTTGAAGTCTTCAGGAATGGTCTTCCAAGCAGGATTGATGATGGTCTTCCTGAGTCATTAGGGGGCATTTCCAGTATATAGAAGTCAATGGGAATTGTGAGCCCCTTAATGCTCACTAACACATCTTCAGCAATTCCAACTACTGTAATAATGCTTTTATCTACTAACACAAAACGAGCTACCGACCTTTTTAAGGGAGGGAGCCTCAAAGTATCATATATAGATAAAGGCATTATACTAACACACGCTCCTAAATCACACATACAGTTAGAAAATATCACACCTCCAATGGTGCAGTTAACCATACATGGGCCTGGATCACTACATTTTTCAGGTATTCCTCCCATTAAAGCAGATATAGAACTACCTAAAGGAATAGTTTCTAATTTATTAATTTTGTCTTTATGTATGCACAAATCCTTTAAAACTTTGTGTATTTAGGCACCTGTTGAATAACATCAAAAAGGGGAACAGTTACCTCGACCTTTTTGAATATTTCTACTATTTTGGGATCAAGTTCCATCTGCTTTCTGGGCTTTGTTGCAAGTTGTGGAATTGGGATAGAAAGGGTGCTACTTGCAGCTTTTGCATCCCTTGGTGCTTCATTCTGTGGTTGAACTTCCTCTTCTTCAGCTATGTCTTGCACGTCCTCTTCCTCTTCAGCATCTTCCACTTCCACCACATCTTCAGTTGAGGGCGTGTTCTGGTGGCTTGGCTCCTCATGGTTCCTCTCTTGTAATATGGTTCCGGACCTCAAAGTGATGGCGTTGATGCCACCTTTGGGATTAGGTAAAGGTTGAGAAGGGATTCCACTGGAGCTTGAAGGTTGATGTGTGGAATTAGGTGATGAATCCATCCGGGAGACGAGAGCTTGTAAAGTGGCAGTCAGACCATTCAAAGTAGAGTTCAGTTGTTCCTGCATGTCTTATTGTCCTTGCGCAAGAGAACGGAGTATCTCGTCATTTGATGAGGAATTGGAATAAGTAGTCTGAGAAACCTGTTGTTGGTTGTGCTGGGGTCCTTGGGACTGTCTTAGGTGAGGTGCCCTATAAGGTTGGTTCTGATTCTGCTGTCTGTTGTTGTTATTGTTATTCCACCTCTGGTTTCCATTGTTATCTCTGCCTCCTCTGTTAAAGTTATCTCTCCAGCCGTGGTTAGAATTATCTCGCCAGCCTTGGTTGGAGTTGTCCTGCCAACCATGGTTATAGTTGCCACCTTGGTTGTAGTTGCCAACTTGTTGATTGTATCCTTGATTCGGGCAGTCATAGAAGTTGTGAGTGGTTGCCACAGTGTTGTCTTCCTGGAGCTGCGGACATTCATCAGTATAATGACTGTAATCAGCACAGAACTCGCATACTCTTTGTGGAACCAACTGTTGGCTTTGTTGTGGTGGGACAGGCTGAGCTTGTTGTGCTTGTTGTTGATTTAACTGCATCTGTTTTAGTAGGTTGGTCATTTCACATATACTCAGTGTGAGAGTGGTAGTTTCAATGCTAGAAGAAACTTCGGCAACAGCCTTGGGATAGTTGCACCTCTGTCTGTGATTCCTAGTGGAGTCAGCTAAGTTGCTGATCAGCTGCCATGCTTCATCTGCGGTTTTGTACTTTTTCAAAGAACCATTACTAGTACCTTCCAGTGTAGTCTTATCCTCAGGGTTCATGCCTTGAGTGAAGTAGCTGATCAATACTAGTCTATCAATCATGTGATAGGGACATGCGTCCAGGAGATTGTTGAAGCGCTCCCAATATTCATAGAGAGTCTCGGATTCGCCTTGAATAATCATTGAAATCTCTTTCCTCAATCTATCAGTAACTTCAGCTGGAAAGTATTTTTCCAAAAATTCTCTTCTAAGCATATCCCAGTTAGTAACAGTCGCTTCAAGTTGAGTGTAGTACCATTCCCTCGCCTTTCCCTCAAGAGAAAACAGGAAAACGGTTAACAGAATAGAAGTTTCATCTGCACCATGACGCCTAACAGTAGAATAAGCTGTCTGGAAATCCCTAAGGTGCTTGATAGGCTCTTGAGCAGGTAAGCCATGAAACTTGGGCATCAAGTTGATTAGTGCAGTTTTCAGTTCAAAATCTATAGCCAGATTTGGGTGACGCACTTGATACGGTTGCAGAGTGAAGTTTGGGGCTCCTGCCTCCTGGAGAGTAATTCTCCTGGGTTCTGCCATGTCACCTGCACGTGAATCAACTGAATCAGTAGTAAATGAGCTTGTCTCGCTCTCAGATGGCAGTTCAGATTCGCCCTCAGATGAGACTGGTGAATTGATAACAATCACTTCACCACCCTCAGAGGCTAACCGATGTCGAGTTCGTCTATTATGTGAAAGAGTTCTTTCAATTTCAAGATCAAATGGGACTAAACTCAGATCAGGCAATGAACGCGTCATTCAATGAGAAAGACATGTGGCTCATGGTAACAGAAAAGAAAGTAAAATATGCAAATAAAAATAAAAATAAAAATATGTACACTAATTAATAATTTAGCACACTATTGCAACTCCCCGGCAACGGCGCCAAAAATTGATGCGTGGCAGAAGTTAACCAATTAAGAGAATTCGATTAAGAGAACAGCGTTGCACATATAGCTCTTAACCAGCTAAGATCCGCCTCACCAATTTAAAAAAGGGTGTCACAAATTTTAGAAATAAAAATACTGGGAGTATAAGTCCCAGGTCATCTCCCAACGAGTTGCAGGAAAGAGCGCTAATTTATTACTCAGAAAATTTCCAGAAAGTTTGAGTTTTGATAATGAGTAATTAAAATAATTATAAATTAAAGCAATAAAAATAAAATAAGAATAATTATTGATATTCTAAATAAAAGGCCTTGACTGGGGGAATAATTAAGTGGAAGTTTTATCCTTATTGGAATCTTCTCAAGTGTAGTGTAAAGAGGTTGTCGTTTTCACTTAGTTAACCCTTACTAAATAAAGGAAAGTATAGTGATTGAACTAACTCTTACCCGCAAATCCTAGTCCTCTTCCTCGGGGAGGTCTAGCGTTAGTAGGTACAGAATTAGCCTACAACATCCAATTTAACTAAGCACTTGAGTATTCCAACTCAAGTGTCTTCTCTTAATCAACCCCCATGTCAAGTGGAATTTTTACTCCATTGACATGGATTTAATAATCATAAAAATATAAGAAGACATAATTAAATAAAATAAAATAGAGAATTAAAATTAATTAAAAATAAAAATAACTCTATATATTACTAAATTTAAAACGCAACATAATTATCTGAACAGGGTCAATGAGTAACTAATTAAGAATAAGGGAATAAGGAAACAAACTAAAGTAATATCTTCAACGGAGGTATTGACTCTCGACATCCAAAATCCAAGCAAAAGCATAAACTATGAATGTAATGCAAATCTAGATTCAGATCTAAACTAAGAGTAATCCTAATATCAATGTATTTGAATGTGTGTGATGCCTGTTGAGTTTCTGCATGTTCCCTAGCTTTAATCTGTGTTTCTGGGACGAAAACTGGGTTAAAATGCGGCCCGAAACTGTCTCCAGCATATTCTGTAATTTCTACAGATTGCGCATATCACGCGTACGCGTCGTCCACGCGTTCGCGTCATTCAGCGATTTTCCTTGTCACGTGTTCGCGTTGTCCACGCGTTCGCATCATGCGTGTAGACTTCAATCCACGCGTTTGCGTCAGGCACGCATCCGCATCATTTGATTTCTTCATTTCACGCGTTCGCGTGAGCCATGCGCTCGCATCAGTGTTCGCTGGTTATCTCCTTAGTTTCTTGTGTTCTTTCCATTTTTGCAAGCTTCCTCTCCATTATCTAAGCCATTCCTGCCCTATGAAGCTGGAAACACTTAACACACGGATCATGGCATCGAATGGTATAAGGGAGAATTAAAATACATAATTAAAAGATCTCTAGGAAGCATGTTTTCAACCATGGAACAATTTTTGGAAGGAATTGTAATATCATGCTAATCATGTGAATAAGTGGGTAAAGATTTGATAAAACCACTCAATTAAACACAATATAAATCATAAAATAATGGTTTATCATCGATCCCACGGAGATTGTCAGCTTGAAGCAAGCTATGGTTATCTTGTAAATCTTAGTCAGGAGATTAGTGATAAAAATGATTTTGTTTAAGAAAAGTAAATAACACGAAATGAATGATACTTGTGATTCAGTAATGAGGAACAGGTTGAGGTTTTGTAGATGCTCTGTCGTCTGAATCTCTGCTTTCCTACTGTCTTCTTCTCCAAACACCCATGGCTTCCTTCAATGGCAAGTTGTATGTTGGTGGATCACCGTTGTCAATCGCTACCATCCGTCCTCTCAGTAAAAATGGTCTAGGTACGGTTTCTGTACCACTAATCAACTGTCGGATCTCTCGTCTCGGATGAAAAATACCAGGCACAGCTACCGCACGGCTAATCATCTGTCAGTTCTCACTTGTGTCAGAATAGGATCTCTCTATCCTTTTGCACACTGTCACTGCGCCCAACATTTGTGAGTTTGAAGCTCGTCACAGTTATCCCGTCCCAGATCCTACTCGGAATACCACAGATAAGGTTTAGACTTTCCAGATCTCAGAAATGCTGCCAATTGGTTCTAGCCTCTACCACGAAGGTTCTAATCTCACGAATTCGAATGTTCCTATTGTCAGGAGAGGCAAGTCAAATCCGTGGATCAGAGACCCAAGAGATACGCACTCAAGCTGTCGCCCAATGACTACGTTGAGCTCAGATAGAACGGGAGTGGTTGTCAAGCACGCGTTCATGAATTTGAGAATGATGATTAGTGTCACGGATCATCATATTCTTTATATTGAAGTATGAGTGAGTATTTTAGAACAGAATTAAGCGTGATCGAATAGAAAACAATAGTAATTGCATTAATCAATTGAGACACAGCAGAGCTCCTCACCCCCACCTATAGGGTTTAGAGACTCATGTCGTAGAAGATACAATATGAGATGTAAAATGTCACAAATTACAAAATGAATCTCTAAAAGTAGTTTTTATACTAAACTAGTAACTTAGGTTTACAGAAAATGAGTAACTAAGTGTAGATAGTGCAGAAATCCGCTTTCGGGGCCCACTTGGTGAGTGTTTGGGCTGAGATTTGAAGCTTTCATGTGCATAGGCCATTCTTGGAGTTAAACGCCATCTTGGGTGCTAGTTTGGGCGTTTAACTCTAGTTTTGGTGCCAGTTCCGGCGTTTTACGCCAGAAAAGGGTCTCTGGCTGGCATTTAACACCAGTTTGGGCCATCAAATCTCTAACAAAGTATGGACTATTATACATTGATGGAAAGCCCAATATCTCTACTTTCCAACGCAATTAAGAGCACGTCAATTAGGCTTTTGTATCTCCAGAAAATCCACTTCGAGTGCAGGAGGGTCAGAATCCAACAGCATCTGCAGTCCTTTCTCAGCCTCTGAATCAGATTTTTGATCAGGTCCCTCAATTTCAGCTAGAAAATACCTGAAATTACAGAAAAACACACAAACTCTTAGTGAAGTCTAGAAATGTGATTTTTGCATAAAAACTAATAAAAATATAATAAAAAGTAAATAAAATATGCTAAAAACTACCTAAAAATAATGCCAAAAAGTGTATAAATTATTCGCTCATCAGGAAGTCCTCTGTTCTTGAACATAGAGCTCCTATTCTTCTTCCTTCTTATTTTCTTTTTCTTGTTTATGAGCAGGAACAAAGATAAAGAACCTCTCTTTAATCCTAACCCTGAACCTGAAAGGACTCTAAGGAGGCGTTTACAATAAGTTAAGGCCCAACTCTCCGGAAGAAACCTCTCGAAAAATTTCGAACAAGAAGCTGAAGACTTGGCAGACAACGCTAATAATGGAGGAGATGCAAGAAAGGTACTTGGTGACCATACCAACCTCTGATTTTTATGGAAGAAGTATCTCCATACCTGCCATTAGAGCTAACAAGTTTGAGCTTAAGCCTCAATTAGTCTCTCTTTTGCAAGTTCCATGGATTTCCACTGGAAGATCCACACCAATTCCTGTCGAAATTCTTGCAAATCTATGATACTGTTAAGACCAATGGAGTAGATCCTAAGGTCTACAGACTTATGCTCTTTCCCTTTGCGGTTAAAGACAGAGCTAGGATATGGTTGGATTCTCAACCTAACGAAAGCCTAGACTCTTGAGAAAAATTGGTCAATGCTTTCATGGCCAAATACTTTCCTCCTCAAAAGATGAGCAAAATCAGAGTGGAAGTTCAAACCTTCAGATAAAAAGAAGGTGAATCCCTCTATAAAGCTTGAAAAAGATACAAGCAACTAATTAGGAGATGTCCTTCTGACATGTT
Organism: Arachis hypogaea; assembly: GCF_003086295.3. Classification (NCBI taxonomy): domain Eukaryota; kingdom Viridiplantae; phylum Streptophyta; class Magnoliopsida; order Fabales; family Fabaceae; genus Arachis; species Arachis hypogaea. The sequence continues at coordinate 53,338,283 of NC_092052.1, forward strand.
CTCAGAATGGTCCATCTTAGGCATCTTCTATGATGGTCTGTCTGAGATGTCCAAAATATTATTAGACAGTTCTGCAGGTGGATCACTCCACTTGAAGAAAATGCCTGAAGAGGCAAGAGAACTCATTGAGATGGTTGCCAATAACCAATTCATGTACACCTCTGAGAGAAATCCTGTGAACAATGGGGTAGCTCAAAAGAAAGGAGTTCTTAAAGTTAACACTCTGAATGCCATATTGGCTTAGAACAAGATCTTGATCCAACAGGTCAATATGATCTCTCAGCATTTGACTAAAATGCAAGCTGCAGCTGGCAGCACTCAAGAAGCTTCCTTTGAAGGAAAAGGTTATGTTTCTGACCAACCCAGTGCATTTGCTGGTTTAGTTGTGTGAAGTGTAACTCCACGTACCAAGTTTTTGGCACCGTTGCCGAGGAACCCTATGGAAACACCTACAATCCCTCATGGAGGAACCATCCTAACCTTTCATGGAAGGATCAACAGAAGCCTCATCAAGGCTTCAATAATAATCAAGGTGGAAGAACCCATAATAGGTTCAACAACAGGCCACCATTCCCATATTCTCAAAGGAATATGCAGACAACTAAGCAGAGCCTTTCTGAATTAGTAACTATAGTCTCCAACCACTCTAAGACCAGTCATAGTTTCATAACTAAAACAAGATCCTCCATCAGAAATCTAGAGGTACAAGTTGGTTAACTGAGCAAGAGAATCCTTGAGACTCCTGATAAACCACTATTTTATGGTTTATATTGTGTTTAATTATGTGGTTTTATCATGATCTTTACCCACTTATTCATTAAATAAGCATGCATTTATAATTCCTTCCTAAAGTTATTGCATGATTGAAAACTTGCTTCATAGAGACTTTTAATTATGTATTTTATTTCTCTTTTATTCCATTCGATGCCATGATCTGTGTGTTAAGTGTTTCAGGCTTTATAGGGCATGAATGAGTTAGAGATTGGAAAGGGAGCTTGCAAAAATGGAAGAAACACAAGAAATTGAGGAGATGACCAGCAAGAAGCGACGCGGCCGAATGGATGACGCGACCGCGCGGCATGGAATAGCACGAGTGATGCGGCTGCATGGATGACGCGATCGCGTGGCAAAGCAGAAAGCCGAATGACGCGGCCGCATGGATGACGCGACAACGTGACATGCGCGATCTGCATAATTTGCAGAATCGCTGGGGGCGATTTTGGGCCTTATTTTGACCCAGTTTTCGGCCCAGAAAAGCAGACTAGAGCCAGAGAACATGCAGAAACCAACAACAACATTTATTCCGCATAGTTTTAGTTTTTCAGATCTAGTTTTACTCCTTCTCTAGGTTTTCTCTCTACACATTCATAGTTTTTAGGATTTGTTATTTTAATTGTTTTTGCATTGGGATATTGAGAAGAGTTATTGCCTCATCAAGACTTCGACATTCTAGTTCGTTCTCTTTACTTGTTTCTTACTCTTCCATGTTCCTTAATTTACTTAATTTTACCGTTGGATTATTTTAGCATTTATTAATACAAGAATTACTTTTATTTTTAATTAATCTTTTGATCATTATTTATCATGTCTATCTTTAATTCCCTTTCTCTTATTATAAATTTTACATTTACAATGAGCGAGTAGTTTCCTGACTTGATGGGGAGTTGATTGAAAGGAACCCTTGAGTTGGGATGCTCAAGAAAAAGATTGTAATTAGGTTTATTGTTGGATTGCTCTTTAGTCATTAACACCAATCCTCCCAAGAGCGGATTGGAACTTGTGGATAGAAACAGCATTCCAGCTTGTTTGACTTTCCCTTACTTAGAAGGGACAACTAAACATAATAACCCTCAATTGTCAATTAATCTTGAGAGTACTCCAACAAGAATAGGGCTTCCAGCTAATCAACTCCCAGTCAAGGATTTTATTTAAATTTATATAAATTCTCTAAATTAATTTTCTGCCATTCAACTCAAACCTTTTTGAAAATATCTGATTAATAAAATAGCACACTTTTTTGCAACTCGTTGGGAGACGACCTGGGATTCATACTCCCAGTATTTTAATTTTAATTTCTGTGACACCCTTCTAAATTGATAAGCGGATTTCTGGTTGGTTGAGAACTATACTTGCAACGCATATTTTATAATCATTCTTAACTCGCCAATTTCCGCAAGCATCAATTTTTGGCGCCGTTGCCGGGGAGTTGCAATAGAGTGCTAAAGTTATTAATTGGAATTTATTTATTTACATTTTATTTTATTTTGCTACTATGAGCTGCTTGTTTCTTTCATTAGATGACACGTTCGCTTCCTGATCCAAGCTTGCTAGTATTCGATCCTGAGATTGAAAGAACTATTTCACGAATAAGGCAAGCTCGGCGTCGGTTAGTCCTCTCTGAGGGCGGATCTGAAACGTCATTTGAGAAAGAAACCAGCCCCCGTTCTACTGATTTGGTTGTTTCACGTGCAGGTAACATGGTAGCAGCCAGGAGAGTTACTATCCAGGAAGCTGGAGCCCCTGATTTTACAATGCAACTATTTCAAGCGCATCACCCAGCGGTTGCTACAGACTTTAAAATAAAGACCGCACTGCTCAATTTGATGCCCAAGTTTCATGGCTTACGCGCTCAAGAGCCTATCAAGCACCTGAGAGATTTTCAAGCAGCCTGTTCTACTGTCAGGCGTGATAGTGCAGATGAAACTTCAATTTTGCTGAAAGCTTTCCCATTTTCTCTCGAGGGAAAGGCAAGAGAGTGGTACTACACTCAACCAGCAGCAATTGTATCCAACTGGGATACACTGAGAAGAGAATTCTTGGAAAAGTTCTTTCCAGCTGAAGTTACTGATAAACTGAGGAAAGACATTTCCATGATTGTTCAGGATGACTCTGAAACTCTTTATGAGTACTGGGAGTGCTTCAATAATCTTCTGGAGTGCTTCAATAATCTTCTGGAAGCTTGCCCCCACTGATGAGGCATGGCAATTGATCAGTGACTTAGCTGAATCTACTAGGAATCACAGGTAAAAACAAGGCCGTGTAAAAGCCATTGCAGAAGTATCCTCTAGCAGAGAGACTACTGCTTTAACTCAGAGTATCTGTGAAATGACTAACTTGCTGAAGCGGATGTAATTGAATTAACAACAAGTTTAGCAAGCTCAACCTTCTCCACCACAGCAAAACCAACAGTTAGTCCCACAGAGAGTTTGTAGAATCTGCACTGATTATAGCCACTATACTGATGAATGTCCGCAGCTCCAGCAAGAAGACAACACCGTGGAAGCCACACATAACTTCTATGACCGCCCCAACCAAGAGTACAATCAAGGTGGCAATTACAACCACGGATGGCAAGACAATTCTAACCAGAATTGGAGGGACAACAACAACAGAGGAGGCAGAGATAATCAGGGAAATCAGAGGTAGAATAACAACAACAACAGGCAGCAGAATCAGAATCAGCCTTACAGAGCACCTCACCTGAGGCAATCCCAAGGACCACATAATACCCAACAGCAGACTTCTCAATTTACCTATCCTTCTTCTTCTGCCAATGATGACTTACTACAATCTATTGACCGGAGACAGCAGACCATGGAAAATAACATTAATGCCACTCTAAATGGTCTGACCGCTACTTTGTAGGCTCTTGTCTCCCAGATTGGATCAATGAACAACTCTAATAATCAACCTTTGAGCACCAGTGGAATTCCCTCTCAACCATTACCCAATCCCAAGGGTGGTATTAATGCCATCACCCTAAGGTCCGGAACCACACTGCAGGAGAGGAACCAGGAGGAGCCAAGCTCACCAGAACACGCCTCAGCTGAAAAGGTAGTGGAAATAGAAGATGTTGAAGAGGAGGAAGACATACAGGACATAGCTGAAAAAGAAGAAGTTCGACCACAGGAGGAAGCATCAAAAGGCGCAGACACTGCAGAAGACACCACTCCTATTCCATTTCCACAACTTGCAAGGAAGCCCAAGAAGCAGCTGGAACCTGATCTAAAAATGGTAGAGATATTCAAAAAGGTTGAGGTAACTGTTCCTCTATTTGATGTTATTCAACAGGTACCTAAGTATGCAAAGTTTCTAAAAGATTTATGTATACATAAAGACAAAATTAATGAATTAGAAACTATTCCTTTAGGAAGTTCCATATCTGCTTTAATGGGAGGTTTACCTGAAAAGTGTAGTGACCCAGGTCCTTGTATAGTCAATTTTACTATTGGTGGTGTGATAATTTCTGATTGCATGTGTGATTTAGGAGCATGTGTGAGTATAATGCCTTTGTCTATATATGATGTTTTGAGGCTCCCTCCCTTAAAAAGGTCGGCAGCTCGTTTTGTGTTAGCAGATAAAAGCATTATTATAGTGGTTGGAGTTGCTGAAGATTTATTAGTGGGCATTAAGGGACTCACGTTCCCCATTGATTTTTATATCCTGGAAATTCCCCAAAATGACTCAGACAAGCCATCATCAATCCTACTCGGAAGGCCATTCTTGAAGACCTCAAAGTTTAAATTAGATGCTTTTTCAGGAACATACTCTTTTGAAATAGATGGCAGAGTAGTAATCTTCAATCTGATGGAGTTATGAAGCATCCTCTGGAGGATCATTCTATCCTCCAGTGTGACATTATAGATGAAACCGTGGCTGAAGTTCACCAAGAGGAATTTGAAGAGAAGCACACAGGACAAGGTCCAAGTGTGGGGACATTCTCAGAGGACAATGACAGTGCCTTACCACTATTACCAGCTCCAGACAACCCAGAGCCTGAACAAGATCAGAAGTTGGAATTAAAACCCCTTCCCCCACACCTCAAATATGCTTACCTTGAAGACGGGCAGAAGTTTCCGGTTATCATTGCAAGGGAACTCACTTCTCAACAGGAAGAGCAGCTACTTGGTGTGCTAAGGAGGCACAAGAAGGCAATTGGTTGGAGTTTGGCAGACATAGTAGGCATAAACCTTCAAGTCTTTGAGCATAGAATATTTTTAGAAGAGGGAGCAAGACCTGTCCGTCAACCCCAGAAGACTGAACCCCACTATCCTAGAGGTTGTCAAAAAGGAAGTGACCAGACTACTAGAGGCAGACATCATCTATCCCATCTCAGACAGTGAATGGGTAAGCCCAGTACAAGTGGTGCAAAAGAAGTCTGGAGTCACTGCAGTGAAGAATGAGCATGGAGAGCTCCTGACAACCAGAGTTCAGAACGCCTGGAGGGTCTGCATTGACTACAGACGCCTCAACCAAGCAACCCGTAAGGATCACTATCCTCTTCTATTCATTGATCAAATGCTGGATCGCCTGTCAGGTAAATCACATTATTCTTTTTTAGATGGTTACACAGGTTATTTCCAGATTCATATAGCTCCTGAGGATCAGGAAAAGACCACTTTTACCTGTCCTTTTGGGACTTATGCTTACAAGAGAATTCCCTTTGGCTTGTGCAATGCACCAGCTACTTTCCAAAGGTGCATGATGAGTCTTTTCTCTGATCTTATTGAGGACTGTATGGAGGTTTTTATGGATGATTTTAGTGTTTACAGCGATTCCTTTAGCCTTTGCTTAGATGGATTATCTAGAGTGTTAGATAGATGTGTCAGTACAAACCTTGTATTGAATTTTGAAAAATGTCACTTTATGGTTAAACAAGGGATTGTACTAGGACATGTTGTGTCTAACACTGCCATTTCTGTAGATCCAGCAAAGGTGGATGTTATTTCTAGTTTACCTTACCCATCTTCTGTGAGGGAGGTCCGTTCTTTCCTTGGCCACGCAGGTTTTTATAGGAGGTTCATTAAGGACTTCAGTAAGATAGCACTTCCCTTATCTAGACTACTGTAGAAAGATATTGAGTTCAAGTTCAGTGAAAATTGCAAACAGGCGTTTGATAAGTTGAAGACCGCACTAACTCAAGTTCCAATTGTGAGAGGACCAGACTGGAGCCAAGCATTTGAAATAATGTGTGATGCTTCCAACCATGCCGTAGGAGCAGCACTGGTTCACCGTGAAGGTAAGGATCCTTTTGTTATTGCTTTCGCATCTAAAACCTTAGATGCCGCTCAGTCGAATTACACTACTACTGAGAAAGAGCTTCTTGCTATTGTTTTCGCTCTGGATAAATTCTGAGCCTATTTACTTGGTACTAAAGTAGTAGTGTATTCAGACCACGCAGCTCTAAAGTATTTATTAGCTAAAAAGGAGTCCAAACCAAGGCTTATACATTGGATACTGCTATTACAAGAATTTGATTTGGAAATTAAGGACAGGAGTGATAACCAGAATTTAGTGGCAGACCACTTGAGTCGCCTTGAACATATTATAGATGATTGCACTCCTATAGCTGATAATTTCCCATTTGATAAGCTGCAAGCAGTATCTGAGATAGTCCCTTGGTATACACCTGTAGCTAATTATCTAGTTAGCCGCACCTTCCCTCCGAACTTTTCTAAGCATCAAAGAGACAAGCTGAAAAGCGAGTCTAAATATTATATATGGGATGACCCATATTTATGGAGATGTGGCGCTGACCAGGTAATTAGACGGTGTGTGCCTCAATCAGAATTCCAGTCCATCTTAGAGGCCTGTCACTCATCTGAGAGTGGAGGACATTTTGGCCCTCAAAGAACTGCTAGAAAAATCTTAGACTGTGGATTCTGGTGGCCTACTCTTTTTAAGGACGCTGCTGAATTTTGTAGATCTTGTTTTCCATGCCAGAAATTTGGTAATATATCCAGGAGGGATGAGACGCCTCAACAAATTATGCTTTTTTGTGAAATTTTTTATGTTTGGGGCATTGACTTCATGGGTCCATTTCCAAATTCTAATGGTTATTTCTATATATTGTTAGCTGTGGATTACGTTTCCAAATGGGTGGAAGCAATTCCTACCCGCAATGATGATGTTAACACTGTTGTTTCCTTTGTGAGAAACCATATTATTTGTCGCTTTGGATCACCACGAGCAATCGTGAGCGATCAAGGCACCCATTTTTGTAACAGGAGACTAATAGGATTAATGAAGAAGCATGGGATAATTCATAAAGTTGCAACAGCCTACCATCCTCAGACTAATGGGCAAGCCGAGGTGTCAAATAGAGAGATAAAGTGTATCTTGCAGAAGATAGTCAAACCTCATAGAAGAGACTGGAGCACCAGGCTACAAGATGCACTCTGGGCATACAGGACAGCATACAAAACACCTATTAGGATGAGCCCTTTCTGCTTAGTTTATGGAAAAGCTTGTCATCTCCCTGTTGAAGTAGAGCACAAAGCCTTCTGGGCAGTAAAGGAATGCAACATGGAAATTGAAAAGGCCGGAGCTGAAAGGAAGTTGCAACTACAGGAACTGGAGAGCCTTCGCCTAGAAGCTTATGAGAACTCAAGATTATACAAAGAGAAGATGAAGGCTGTACATGATCAGCCCATCAAGAGGAAGGAGTTCCAACCTGGGGACTTAGTCCTCCTCTATAAATCTCGACTGAGGCTCATGCCAGGCAAGTTGAGATCAAGATGGGAAGGTCCATACAGAGTAAAGAAGGCCAAACCATACGGAGTTTATCACCTAAGCCATCTTTCAAACTCTGAACTTATCAAAGTTAATGGACATCGCTTAAAGCTATACCATGGCGAGAAGCTGAAGAAAAATAAGGAGCTTGAGATCTTCCTCTTGGAAGATCCCCACATAGCCGAAGACTGAGCTAGTGGAGCGTCCAACATACGGAAGTTAAAGCAAAGTGCTAGATGGGAGACAACCCACCATGGTATGATCGTTCTTTTCTTTATTTTTAGTTTTCTTATTCAATAACTCTTCTCTTCATTAGTACATTTTGTGCATCTGCATTTACATACCTTTATTATAATTAAAAAAAAATAAAAAAAATCACGCGATGCGACCGCCTCATTGACGGGTCCGCGTCGCAAGGAGATGGGAGACAATAATAATATGAACAGAGAGTTACGCAGGAGCAGGGTTGGAGGCGTGCCAATGGCACAAATCACCCCACGCGACAGCGTCGCCGACGCGACCGTGTCATATCGGAATAATGGCCTCCCACGCGACCGCGTGCCCCACGCGGCCGCGTGACCAGGATTTTGACGTCAAAATGGTGCACACCTGAAAGTTGTGCTAGAGTGGTGCTGGACTGGCGCTGAACGCGTAGTCCCTTTCACGCGATCGCGTGCCCCACGCGACAGCGTCGTATCCCAATAATAGACCACTCACGTGATCGCATGCCCCATGCGATCGCGTCACCGAAAATTTGGCACTAATATGATTTTGAACAGAGAGTTGTGCGAGTGCGAGGCTACCCTCGCGCCATTAGCCTAAAACGGGTCACGCGACCGCGTGACCGACGCAACCGCGTCATTGAGTTTAAGCACAAGTCGCGCGACCGCGTGCCCCACACGACCGCGTCGCTTGCGCCGCACAGTTTTCCTAATTTGCCAATTATCATTTCTTTTTCTCCCCAAATCCTATTTTCTCTTTTCCCTCCTTATTTCTTCTCCCTGCCTTCCTCCCTTCTTCCTTATTTCTCACTTTTAACTCTCTCTCACCCCCATTAACAAGGTTTTTCTTTCTCCTTCCCTCTTTACTTTTCTATTATTCTTCTTATTTTTATATGTCATCTTCTTTTCTTTTCTTTATTCCTTCATTATTCATATTTTATTTTTCTTTCTTTTTCTTTTTTACTTGGTGTTATCAATTTATGTGAGTCATTATTTATTATTATATGCTTGTGGATTTTTGTAAATTTGTTTGACAATTATATATTACTTTTTAAGGGATTACTTGCATGTTCAAATTCTTATTTTCAAGAACTTCTTCTACATGCATGATATGTGTTTGTGAAAAAGCCCATATGGCATTATGAACTTCTCTACATTTTTCTACTCTAATATTCAATGCTTGCTTTTCACAAATTCCCTTTACTATTTTATTCATTGAATTTAATTGTCAACATAGACGTGATGGTTAGTTACGAGTGATAACATGTTTAAATTGAACATTGAATGCTTGATATATGCTACTCATGCCTTTGCCTGCATGCCAATAAACCCCTTGCATTTATTTGTCCCCATAGATGAACTTTTCACATGTAGTCCAGACCATGTGTTAATGTCATTCTTCTTTATTGTGCATTGATTATCACTTACATCACCCTCTTCCTTGCTCTACCCCTTTAAATTTAATTTACTTTCTCTTCCCTTTTTCACAATGGCCACCAAGAAAGAAAAAGAGAAAGCTACTCCCAAACAACCAGCAAGAAGAGGTACAAAGAGAGCATTAGTGGAAGAACCCTCTCAAACTACGGTAAAGTCCTCAACAAAGAAAATTAAGAGAATCATAAAGGTTGATGATAAAGAAAAAAGTCTTCCCAGCAAAGGACACTGCGCGATTCCCCAATCGCTACTGTGAGCAGATGTTCTCCATCCAGGCTGAAAGGAGTTACAACAACGAATACCTTCTTCTCCTCCCACCCAATATTGCTACCTTTGTTAAGCTGCAAATTTCCCGAAGACAATGGGGTTTTATACAAAGACAGCCAAGGCAGGTCAATCTTTCTTGGGTAGTCGAGTTCTACTCCAACTTTCACCTGCCAACCCTGCAGTCTGTCTATGTCTGTCAGAAACAAGTCCCCATTACAGAAGAGGCCATTCAAAAAGTTCTAAGTCTTCCCCCTGTTCCAGAAGGACTGGACGCCTTTCAAGAAGCCGCAATCAAGCGCCAGATGTACCAATTTGACTGGGACGCTATTCTCAGAGTTATCGCACTACCTGGCAGCAAATGGATCTACGGATACCATCGTACCCGCCCTAAGGAAATTTCAGCTTTAGCACTTACCTTGGAGGCTCGCGTATGGGCACACATTATGTCCCATTACGTCTTTTCGAGCACTCACGAGTCCTCCTTCACTGTGGACATGGCTGTTCTACTATGGTGCATCCTTACAGACCAACCTCTGAATCTACCAAGACATATCCGGAATGCCATGGGACACGTACAAATCGTGGGCAACTTACCTTTTCCCGCCCTGGTCTCAGATCTTGTATCAACAGCCAGAGTCTCCTACAGAGCTGGGGACACCAGAGCCATGCTTCCATGGGATGATCAGTTTGTCACCAATGGGAAGTACCGTAGACTTCCAGCAGCCACTATTAGCCAGCCCACTGAACCAGTTGAAGATATTCCTTCTTCAACACCACAGGCACCTACAACAGCCCAACTACTCCATCAGATACTTGAAAAGTTGGATCGGCAGGAACAAAAAGCTAAGCTGAGAGAGCACCGTAACAAGCGCCGATTCACATACCTCAAGGAGCTGATTATGGGAAAATTCAAGGACTCAGACACCCCGGACTCCACTTCCGTTACCAGCACAGGGAGCCACGATGTAGGTGCAAAGTCTTAAGTGTGGGGAGATCGGTCAGTACCTGACTTCTAGAGGTAATTTCTCTTACCTAGCACCAATAAATTAGGATATTTAGTTAGATTTTTCTTTTCTAGAATAGGATAAATTGCATAGTAATAGATTAGTTGCATGCATGTTCTGCTTGATTAAAAAGACAATAAGTTTCTTCTAAGACCCTATCTTTGGAACAAAATTTCACTAATTTTAATTAAAACTTTTATGTTAAATTTGCTTGAAGTTGTATTTGGAACATGATTTTTGAGCTAAAGAACACACAACCTGTGAGATTTGAGCCTTTATAAATGGTTACATTATTTAACCATAATTATTTTATTCTTGTGTGTTTACTTCTCTATGATTGTAATCTATATTTTGTTTCATCCTATATGCCCAATGTTTATTATATTTATATGTTTGCATATGATTGAGGCCATTATTTGTTTATCTCACTTATCCAAATAAAGCCTACCCTTTCAATTACCTTTGTTAGCCACTTTGAGCCTTTAAATCCCATTTGTTCTATATTTTACCACATTACTAGCCTTAAGTGGAAAAACAAGTATATACCCCAAATTGAATCTTTGGTTAGCTTATGTGTGTTATTTAAGTATGGGAAATTGTGGGAACAAAGGATAATAAGGGAATGAGTCATGATAATATTATGGGAATTTGGATACCTACTCATGTGAAACTATAAGAATTAAAACTCTATGTGCATTGATAAGGTAAGTTATTTTTATGTTTCTATGTTTATGAAAAAATAAATAAATAAATAAATAAATAATATATTCAACAAATAAATAAGGGGACAAAATTACCCCAATGCTAAGTCAAGCATTCAAAGATCAATGCATGTATGATAAAATTAAAATAAAAGATTGAAACATGAGTATGGAATGTGAAAGGAAATTTCTGGGTAGCTAGGTATGAATTTTAAAAGTTACATAGAATATATATAGGTTATGTTAAAGCCTGGGTTAATTAAAGATTCAATTTATAAGCTTACTTAGCCATATATGCATCCTTACCCTTGCCTTGGCCCCATTACAACCTTGAAAAGACCTCATGATGTTTGCATTGGTATATTAAATGTTGTTGATTGGTTAGGAGAAAAACAAAAATTAGAGAGCATGATTAGAGAAGGATAAAGTGATGACCCTATACACTAGAGAGACTAGAGTGTACATACATCATCAGTGAGGGTTCCATGCTTGAATTTCTATGTTCCCTGCTTTCATGAGCTATCTTCTTGCATTTTTATCTGTTCTTACTGTATAAGAATTGAGTTAGTGGAATTTGATTTGTAATTATTTTGAAGAGCTTATTTACTTTAGATCAAGTGGACAAGAATCATATAGTTGCATTCGCATATATAGGCTGCATTGCATTTCATAGGTTTTACATGTTCTTACTCATTCATTTTATCTCCTTCAACTAAGCATGAGGACATGCTAATGTTTAAGTGTGGGGAGGTTGATAAACCATTATTTTATGGTTTATATTGTGTTTAATTATGTGGTTTTATCATGATCTTTACCCACTTATTCATTAAATAAGCATGCATTTATAATTCCTTCCTAAAGTTATTGCATGATTGAAAACTTGCTTCCTAGAGACTTTTAATTATGTATTTTATTTCTCTTTTATTCCATTCGATGCCGTGATCTGTGTGTTAAGTGTTTTAGGCTTTATAGGGCATGAATGAGTTAGAGATTGGAAAGGGAGCTTGCAAAAATGGAAGAAACACAAGAAATTGAGGAGATGACCAGCGAGAAGCGATGCGGCCGCATGGATGACGCGACCGCGTGGCAAAGCAGAAAGCCAAATGACGCGGCCGCATGGATGACGCGACCGCGTGACATGCGCGATCTGCATAATCTGCAGAATCGCTGGGGGCGATTTCGAGCCTTATTTTGACCCAGTTTTCGGCCCAGAAAAGCAAACTAGAGCCAGAGAACATGCAGAAACCAACAACAACATTCATTCCGCATAGTTTTAGTTTTTCAGATCTAGTTTTACTCCTCCTCTAGGTTTCCTCTCTACACATTCATAGTTTTTAGGATTTATTATTTTCATTGTTTTTGCATTGGGATATTGAGAAGAGTTATTGCCTCGTCAAGACTGACATTCTAGTTCGTTCTCTTTACTTGTCTCTTACTCTTTCATGTTCCTTAATTTACTTAATTTTACCGTTGGATTATTTTAGCATTTATTAATACAAGAATTACTTTTATTTTTAATTAATCTTTTGATCATTATTTATCATGTCTTTCTTTAATTTCCTTTCTCTTGTTATAAATTTTACATTTACAATGAGCGAGTAGTTTCCTGACTTGATGGGGAGTTGATTGAAAGGAACCCTTGAGTTGGGATGCTCAAGGGAAAGATTGTAATTGGGTTTATTGTTGGATTGCTCTCTAGTCATTAACACCAATCCTCCCAAGAGTGGATTGGAACTTGTGGATAGAAACAGCATTCCAGCTTGTCTGACTTTCCCTTACTTAGTAAGGGACAACTAAACATAATAACCCTCAATTGTCAATTAATCTTGAGAGTACTCCAACAAGAATAGGGCTTCCAGCTACTTAACTCCCAGTCAAGGCTTTTATTTAAATTTATATAAATTCTCTAAATTAATTTTCCGCCATTCAACTCAAACCTTTTTGAAAACATCTGATTAATAAAATAGCACACTTTTCTGCAACTCGTTGGGAGACGACCTGGGATTTATACTCTCAGTATTTTAATTTTAATTTCTGTGACACCCTTCTAAATTGATAAGCGGATTTCTGGTTGGTTGAGAACTATACTTGCAACGCATATTTTATAATCATTCTTAACTCGCCAATTTCCGCAAGCATCAACTCCTCTTGACACTCTTCCCAGTAACACTGAAGTAAACCCAAGAGAAGAGTGCAAGGCCATCCCCACTGAAGATGAGGCCAAATTTGGAGAATCGAGATGGCGTTGAACGCCAATGAAGAACATCTCACTAGGCATTCAATGCCCAAACAGGCATCAAAGCTGGCATTGAATGCCAGCGAGGAAGCCCTCACTAAGCATTCAACACCCAAACTGGCAGGGAATCTGGCATTGAACGCCAGTAAGGAAGGTCTTACTGGGCGTTCAACACCCAACTTGGCAAGGAAACTGGCGTTGAACGCCAGTGAAGGGATGCATGATGGGCGTTCAATGCCCAAAGAACCACTAGATCTGGCATTGAACGCCAGCAATGGCACACCTACTGAGTGTTCAACACCCACTGAAGAAATTCCTATCCATGACTTAAAGGAATCCATGGCTCATGTATAGACCATAGAGGTTCCCTTGCATGCACTCCTGTAGTGCATGAGTTCTGATGAACACTCATCCTCTGATGAGGATGAGGACACTAGGAAAGAGCAAGTTTCTCGGTACCTAGGAGCTCTCATGAAGCTGAATGCTATGTTATTTGGCACAAAATATTTGGAGGAAGAGCCTCTAGTGCTTACCAAAGAACTCAATGCTTTGGTACAGCAGAAGCTACCTCAGAAGCTTTCGGATTCCGAACGCTTCCTAATTCCGTGCACCATAGGCATCATGACCTTTAAGAAGGCTTTGTGTGACCTAGGGTCAAGTATAAAGATCATGCCACTCTCTGTAATGGATAAGCTGGAATCTTTGAGGTACAAGCTGCAAATATCTCACTAGCGATGCAGACAAGTCAATGAAGAAAGCATATGGCTTAGTAGAGGATGTCTTGGTGAAGGCTAAAGACCTTTAAATCCCTGTAAACTTCATAATCTTAGATACTGGGGAAGATGAGGATGAATCCATCATCCCTGGAAGACCTTTCCTAACCACTGCCAATGCTATCATCGATGTAGGTAAGGGAGAACTGATTCTACAACTAGGGGAGGATCACATTCTGTTCAAGATGCCTCACCCCAACTCTCTCTCTGAAAAAAGAGAGATAATTATACAACACTTAGTGTTTCAACCATCTCTTTCAGTGCAGAGCTTTATTGAGCCCCCAAACATCAATTCTAAGTTTGGTGTTGGGCAGCTATCAACAAGCACTGATAACAAAGGTACTAAGAAGAAAGTACCTAAAGGCTGGAGGGATAAAAAAGTCCCTATTGAAGGCCTTTCACCTGGCATGAGAGTTGTCTTTACTAAGAAGCCAGTCATACCACATACAGTGAGTCGTGTCCTGTCTCTAGCGCATATGGAGCTCATTTATGATAAGACAGGAAGAAAGTTCACTGTAAGGGGCGAAATTCTGAGCCCATATCATTCTCCGTAAGGAGCTAACCGTCAAGCTAGAGACATTAAAGAAGCACTTGTTAGGAAGCAACCCAACCCTATTTAGTTATTTCTATTTCTTTTAATTCCTTAAATTTGTTTTTTTAAGTTATTTCTTTAGGTTCATGATTATGTGGAGTAGTGGGAACAGATATAGCAAGGTTCATCAATGAAAATAGAACACTCTAGATAGAGTGTCTTGCTGGCGTTGAACGCCAGCCAGGGAGAACTGGCTGGGCGTTCAACGCCCAAATTGGTAGACTTGCTGGCGTTGAATGCCAGCCACAGGCATAGCCTGGGCGTTCAACGCCCCAATTGGCAGTATAGCTGGCGTTGAACGCCAGCCAAGAGCATAGCGCTGGGCGTTCAACGCCCATGAAGAAAGGCAAGAAATCTGAATTCCCTAGCCTCTCAAGACCAGTGGATCCCACAGCATTTTTACCTACCCCACTTCTTTTCTCTTCTTTTTCACACTTCCCCACTCACTTTTCCCTATAAACCCTAGCCCAATCACATCCATATCACTTTCCCAAAGCATCATAACTCCCACCAACCCCCACCTACTTCAAAATCAAATTTTCCTCCCAATTATCCCACCCATGAAGGAACCCTAACCTAGCCCACTCCTATAAATACCCCCTTCTTACTAACCCTTCATACACACACTTTATACACTCTAGAGCACCCTTGGAAGAATTATTTCTCTCCCTCCATCTCTATCTATTTTCTTCTTCTTCTACTCTATTCTTCTCTTTTATTTATTTTTGCTAGGGGACGAGCAAAGCTTTTAAGTTTGCTGTAACAAAAGCATTGCTTTTTACTTTCCATTACCACTTATGGCACCCAAGGCCGGAGAACCCTCTAGAAAGAGGAAAGAAAAGGAAGTATCCACCACCTCTAAATCTTAGGAGATGAAAATATTCATCACCAAAGCCTACCAAACCACTTCTATGAAGTAGTGGCAGAGAAGAAGGTGATCCCTGAAGTCCCTTTTAAGCTTAAGAATAATAAGTACCTGGAAATCCAAAGAGAGATCAGGAGAAGAGGTTGGGAAGTCCTAACCAATCCCATCTAAGAGGTTGGGATCTTAATGGTGCAAGAGTTCTATGCTAATGTATAGGACACAAAAAAACATGACATTAGTGTGAACCCAAATCCCAAGAATTGGAGCACCATGGTCTGAAGGAAAATCTTGGACTTTAGTCCGGAAAGTGTGAGGTTGGCGTTCAAATTTCTTTTGATGGAAGGAGACCAACGTCCTTACACTAGAAGAGTCAACTTTGATCAGAGACTAGATCAAGTGCTCTCAGACATCTGTGTGGAAAGAGCACAGTGAAAAAGGGTTTCCCAAGGCAAGCCTACTCAACTAAGAAGGCTTGACCTCAAGCCTGTAGCTAAAGGATGGTTGGAATTCATCCAAAGCTCTATCCTGCCTACTAGCAATTGGTCAAAAGTGACCATTGACAGAGCCATCATGATTCATTGCATCATGATTGGGAGTGAGGTGGAAGTACATAATGTGATACCTCAAGAATTGTAAAAGATAGCTGAAAAGCCTTCCACCAAAGCAAGGTTAGCTTTCCCTCACCTCATTTGTCACCTATGTAATTCAGCTTGAATTGTCATAGAGGGAGACATCTTCATTGAGGAGGACAAGCCCATCATTAAGAAGAGGATAGAGCAAACTAGAGAGCATGCACATGAGCCTGTGCAACCGCCTCAGCAAGAAATCCCTGGGATACCTTAAGGGATGCAATTTCCTCCCCAAGGCTCTTAGGACCAATTGCATAATTCTCTTGGAGAATTGAACACTAATATAGAGCAATTGAGGTTGGAGCATCAAGAGCATTCCACCATCCTCAATGAAATTAGAGAAGATCAAAGGGCTATAAGGGAAGAACAACAAAGACAAGGGCGTGACATAGAAGAGATCAAGCACTACATTGGATCCTCAAAGAGGAGTAGTAGCCGCCATCACTAAGGTGGATTCGTTCTCTTAATCCCCTTTTTTTATGCTATTTTTCTATTTTCTATTATGTTTTATTGTCTGTTCTCTTGTTCTTGTTGCATGATCATCTATGTCTTAAAGTTATAAAATGTTTCATAGATCTCTCACCTTACTTAAAAGAAAATTTCATTTGAAAAAAAAAAGAAAATTAAGTTGCATGAATTTTGAGTTTATCTTAAGAATAGTTCAATAATCATGATGTGGTGGCGTTGCTTTTGCTTTCTGAATGTATAAATGAACAATGCATATTTGAAATTGAAATTAAGAATGTTGGCTCTTGAAAGAATGATGAAAAAGTGAAATATTATTGATGATCTGAAAAATTCAAAAATTTATTCTTGAAGCAAGAAAAAGCAGAAAAAAAAACATAATATATATGCTTGTAAAAAAAAAGAGAAATAAAAAGCAAAAAAAGCCAATAGCTCTTTAAACCAAAAGGCAAGGGTAAAATGATACAAGGCTTTGAGCATCAATGTTTAGGAGGGCCTAAAAGGAGTAAAATCTTGGCATAAGCACTCCAAATGGACAGTGTCCCTAACTATATGCTTGTGGTGTGAAGGTGTCAAGTAAAAGAGCTTGAGACCGAGAAGTTAAAGTCGTGATCCAAAGCAAAAACAGTGTGCTTAAGAAAACTAGACACCTCTATCAAGGGAATCTAGTAAAGTTGAATCATAATCCGAAAGGGTTCACTCAGTTAAGTGTCTGTGGCATTTATGTATCCGGTGGTAATACTGGAAAACAAAGTGCTTAGGGTTATGGCCAAGACTCTAAAAAGCTGTGTTCAAGAATAAAAAATAACTAAGCTAGGAGAGTCAATAATATCATTTGGATTCTAAGTTCCTAAAGAGACCAACACTTCTGAGTTTCAATGGATAGTGAGATGCCAAAACTATTCATAAGCAAAAACTACAAAGTCCCGCTCATCTGATTGAAACTGAGCTTCATTGAAAACTCTGAGATTTGTTGTATCTTACTCTTCTTTTTATCTTACTTTGTTTTTAGTTGCTTGGGGATAAGCAACAGTTTAAGTTTGGTGTTGTGATGAGCGGATATTTTATACGCTTTTTGGCATCATTTTCAGATAAATTTTAGCATATTTTATTTAAGTTTTATTATATTTTCATAGGTTTTAGTGTAAAATTCACATTTTTTGGATTCTACTATGAGTTTGTGTGTTTTTATGCAATTTCAAGTATTTTCTGGCTGAAATTGAGGAGCTCGAGCAAATGTCTGATTCAGAGGCAGATAAAGCACTGCAGATGCTGTCAGGATCTGACTTCCTTGCACTCGAAGGAGCTTTTCTGGAGCTACAGAAGTCCAAATGGAGCTTTCTCAACGGCTTTGGAAAGCTAACATCTAGGGCCTTCCAGAAATATTTAATAGTCCATACTTTGCTTCAGAATCAATGGCCCAAAACTGGTGTTCAACGCCAACCATCTACCCCAGTCTTGGTGTCTAATGCCCAAAGAAGAGTGGCCAGCGTCCAATGCCTATAAAGGTGTCCCTAGCCAGTGTTCAACTCTGAAGGAGCCTCTAAGCACGTGGGAGACACTAAAGCTCTGCCAAAAAACTTACCAAGTAGGACCTGGAAGTGGATTTTCGCACTACAAGCCTAAGCCTATCATATTTGTATAATCCTTAGTTATTAGATTAGTATATATAGGAGAAGATCACTCTTGTTTTAGGATCTTCGACCAATCTTTGTCCACTTTTACCTTTCATTGTATTTTCTATCAGTATGAGTCTCAAAACCTGCTAGGTTAAGGGGTGGAGCTCTGCTAAGTTTTATAGATTAATAAAAGTATTATTGTTCTACTTCAATTCGTGTCTGATTCTCTATTCTAAGATGTATTTTTTTTCTTCATCCTTATGAATGTGTTGAACCAGCGCAAGGTTATCTCATTCTGCATGGGTTCAGAGTGAGTCTTTCATCGGACAATGATGAACCAATAGCTTGATTATACATCTCTTAGACGGCTAATCCACGACTTTGTTGGGGACTTCTCGAGACACCAGTTCAACCGAGGTATGGAGAGATTAGAGTCTTTATGGAAAAGGCTAGAACCAAAGGCACAACATTCTCTGATCTGGAAAATTTGATCTTGTCTGTGGCATTTTGAGTAGGATCATCAAAGGGAATGGACTACAGGAGCTTCACCCTCAATTAGACTGGATGCACACTAACCCTGGTGTTCAACTCTGGAAGAGAATCGACGACCCCTTAAGAAAGGCGTTGATCACATACAGCCTGCTATACAAGAAATCATTCACAGTTGGAGGAGACAGTAAAACCAAATTGATCCAGAAGAATAAAGCATCTCTGAAGCCTTAACCATCTTCTTATCATTACATTCACCATTAACTGAGTAACGTTATCTTTATTTTATTTTTATGCGTTTTAAACAATCAACCAACTTTTTTATTTGCCTGACTAAGATCTACAAGATAACCATAGCTTGCTTCAAATCACAATCCTCGTGGGATCGACCCTGACTCACTTAGGTATTACTTGGACGACCCAATGCACTTGCTGGTTCAATTGTGCGAAGTGTAATTCCGTGCACCACTTATCTTTATTTAAATTCAAATTTTAAAATTGGTGTCTTGTTAGTTTTTCTTCTTTTTGAAATTCAAAATTTTTAAAACCCTTTCCTTTTAAATTTTAAATTTCGAAAACTTTTAAAGTTAATTCTTGCATCTTTATCTTATCTTTATTTAAATTCAAATTTTAAGTTTGGTATTTCTTGTTAGTAATTTTTAAATTTTCAAATCTTATCTTGTCAACCTCTCCTAATCTTTTGATCTTTTTTTTTTATTTTAAAATCTTATTATCTTACCTTTATTTTGACTTCAAATTTTAAAAGTTTAGTTTGTCTTCAATCTTTCTTTCTTTTAATTTTGAATTTCAAAATCTTTATTTAATCTTTTCTCTTTAAAATTTTCGAAAATCTTCAACAACTTTTCTACCTTTATTTTTAAAATTTTTTAATTAATTGTTTGAAGTTATCTTATTTAGTTTGGTGTTTCTTTAGTTCCTCTTTCTTTTAATTTTAATTTCAAAATCTTTAAATTTTCAAATCTTATCTTATCTTGTTTCTTTCTCTTGACTTTTTCTTTCTTTCTTTTTGAATTTTGAAAATTTTTAAACCCCTTTCTTTCTAATATTTTTTAAATTTTTCGAAATTTCTAATTATTTCTTTTCTATTTTTTGATTTATTTTCAAATTTTTTCTAAAAAAAAAATTCAGTTCTTTATTTCTTACTTTCTGTTTACCACCCGGTGCGTTTAATTTTATTTGGTGTTTTGTGTTGAGGAACAATCATGGAGAGGGATCACATAGGTTACTACTCACACCCAAGGAGTGATTCAAATTACTATGGATGAAGGAATTATCAGAATTTTGGTTGGCAAGGTCAAGAGTTAGGAGATGTCAATGTTCCATATTCCATCTATCAAGAACCATCATCTCCTTACTCATATCAAGAACCATCATCTTTTGATCTTGCCTATCAAGAACTGGAGCAAATAACAGAGGAAATTTTGTAAAAATTTCCATCTTTATCCCTTGCATATTCATACCAAAAACCACCAACTCTCTATCCATACCAAGAACCATGCTCCCTTTACTCATATCAAGAGCCACCATCTCATTGTTCATATCAAGAATTATCATTTGCTTATTCAGAACTATCAACTTTAGAGCTTACCATGAAAGAATTAGGGGAGGCTGCTCAAGATTGCATACAAGATATGAGAATGAGTGTCAAGAATGTAGAGGGGCATGTGGAGGTGATTACCAAGCATTTGGCAGAGAAATAAGTAAACTCCCTCACAAGAGAAGCAATGCAAATTCCAGTTAAAGAATGTGAGGGAATCATTCAAAGGAGTCCATAGCCTAGTGAATTAGAGAATTTTCCACCCTCACACATGGAAGAAGCAAAAGATGCACGACTAAAGGAGGTTGTAGGGGAGGAAAATATTTATGGGAAATTACACTCTAATGAAGCAGAAAAAGGCATAGAGGGTGAGCTCTTTGAATCACCAATTCAAGCGGTTCTTAGTGAAGGGTACACTCCACCCATCACACAACACCCAAGTCCTAAATTCAAAGTGGTAGAGATAATCAAGGAATGTACTGAAAAGGGGATTGTGACCAAGGAACAAAAGATGATATCCATGAAAAAGAGAAGGTCAGTAAGAAATAATACAACCCATACACTAACAAGCAAGGATAATCAAACTGAAAACACAAAAAAAAAACTTGTTAGGAGGAATACAAATCAGAGGGCACTAATCTCCTCCTCTTTCCCCTTGGAGTAATTTCTTTTAACCAACTGGAAGAAAAGAAAGAAAATTCAGCAATCAAGTGTCAAGCTAATGACTTCAAAGAAGCACTTGTTGGGAGGCAACCTAACCATAGGTGTCCTATAGTATTTTCTTCTTTTCTATTTTCCTTCTGTTATTTTAGTTTGATTTCGTATTATTTTATTTTCTATTCTTTTTGATAGTTTTCTTTATTTTTCTAATGTTTGTGATCATGTGTAGCCATTAGAACAGAAACAGGAATACATAGGAGAGGAACAGAACACCCCGGAGGGTGCTCCTTACTAGCGTTCAACGGCAGAAGGGAGAGAAGAGCATGGGCATTCAATGCCCATAAGGGAAGCAGTCCTGGCGTCTAAACGCCAACAGTGGACCAAATTTTGTTTGCTTAGGGACAAGTAAAATTTTTATGTTTGGTGTTGCAGAGCGAGCTCTAGGTATATATTATCATCAATGGCACCAAAGGGAGGTGAATCATCTTCATAGAAAAGCACAACCTGAGCAACCATTAGCACTGAGGTGGTTGAGTTTCATTCCCCTTTTCTTTCTGTTTTTCATTATTTCATTCTGTTTCCTATTTTTTATTCTAGCTTTTGCATGATCACTCTTAGGATTTCACTTTAGTAGTTTATTTTCAAAATTTTTATGGTTAAAGATGTCTCATGAATTGCCCACTAAGCTTAAAAAGAAAAATTTTGAGAAAGAAGTAGTAAAATGCATGAGATTTTGAGTTATATATTATGATTTATTCTGATTACTTTGATGTGGTGGCCTTATCATTATTTTCTGAATGTATGAATTAACTGTGCATATTTGATATTGAAGTTGAGTATATTAGCTCTTGAAGAACAGTGAATTTAGAGAAGTATTATTGATTCTCTGAAAAATTAAACAGATTGATTCTTAAAGCAAAAGAAATAGCAAAAAGAAAAAGAAAAATAAAGAAAAAAATAAAAAGTAAAATCAAAAGAATAAGGGTCCAACGCTTTGAGCATCAATGGCTAGGAGGGTCAAAATTGGCCTAAAAAGCTCAAATGAGTTGCTACCCCTAACTATATGCTTGTGCTGTGAAGGTGTCAAGAAAATCCTGAGACTGAGCATTTAAAGTCGTGATCCAATGCTACAAAGAGTATGCTTAAGAACTCTGAGCACCACTGTCTGGGAATTTAAGCAAAGCTAAATTCGAATCCAAAGGGTTCCCCCAGTTAAGTGCTTGTGGCGTTTATGTATCAGGTGGTAATACTTGAAAACAAAATGCTTAGAGTCACGGCTAGGCTCAAAAGGTGCAAAGCACCAAAAAGAAAAAGTTGTGTTCAAGAATTAAGAAAAACTAAAAGAGGATAATCAATAATATCATCTGAATTCTAGTTCAAAAGGATGCCAATATTTCTGAGCTTCAAAGGAAAGTGAGATGCCAAAGCTATTCAGAAATAAAGAGCTAATAGCTCCATTCAGTAGTTAGAACTGAGCTTCATTGACAACTCTAAAACCTTATGTATTTTTCTCTTCTATTTAGTCCTATCTTGTTTTTGGTTGCTTGAGGACAAGCAACAGTTTAAGTTTGGTGTTGTGATAAGTGAATATCTTATACCCTTTTTCACCTCATTTTCTAGTTGTTTTTAGTTAGATTTCATTAAGTTTTATTATGTTTTTAGTGCAAAATTAATCTTTGAATGCTACTTTGAGTTTGTGTTATTTCTATGATTTTAGGTGATTTTTGGGCGAATTTGGCAAAATCTTGTTTAGAGACGAAGAAAGGATAGCAGATGCTGTCAGATCCTGACTTTCGTGTATTCCAACGAGCATATCTTGAGCTATAGAGGTCCAATTGATGTGGTCTTGACGGAATTCAAAAGCTAATTTCCAGAACTTTCCATCAATATATAATATTCTATACTTCTTTTCCAGAATGATTGCCAAAACTGGCGTTGAACGTCCATATCTAGAGTTCAACGCCCAAGAACACTATAAAAAATGTTGGTAAAAATGGCACTAATTTTATGGCGGGTTAAAAACCTGCCATTATGTTTGTTAATTTTGGCGGTGCTAACTTATGCCATAATGCTCATGGTTTTTGTGGCGGCTTTTGTTGACTGTGGCGTTTGGAACCGCCAAAGAATTTTTGTTTTCTTTTTTAGTTTGAGTGATGTTGTATATGAGAGTGTGATTAGTATTATTGCATATGAGAAAGTGAGGAGGATGTCAATGACGAACCCTAATTTCTTGCCGTTGTTCATCCCACTGATTTATCATTTAACTCCTCGCTGTCGCTCATCCCCTTGTTGCAGCTCAACTCCTCGTTGCTGCAAGCAACGCCGTTGTCGCTGCCTTCATTGAGCTTATATGATTTGACTTCGATCTGGAGACTTATCAGCGTTCGTTAGAGCTTCAAGGCTTGAGCTGCAAAATTCTACTGCACTTGGGAAAACCATCCTTTCATTAATACATGGGCAAAGGGAATGCTTGAAGGTATCTTCATTCTTCCCTTGCCTTCCTTTCATACATTTAATAAGAGGGAGAGAGAATGTGTAGTATCTGTGTTTGCTCATGTTGGCTTAGTTAACTTATGTGATTTACTAGTGTATGTACTACAAATTTACAAGTGTATTAATTTTTGTTAATTAGAGATAGAGCATGTGTGAATTAATCATATCTTAATTTACTAGTTAAGATTCTGATTCATCAAAACAATTTAGTGATGAAGAGCTATCAAATCAACTATTTTGGAAAAATTTTGCTAATGTTATTAATGCTAACATTGTTCAAAAGCTAGGCCTCTCTGTTCCAAAGAAGTTAAAGTGGGATGGGTTGGAGTTTCTAAATAAAATTGGCTCACAGTCATAAAATATTGCAGAATATATATATATATATATATATATATATATTCAATCTGGACTTGCATTACCAGGAGGCACGGATGATAAAGATCAAACGAGTAATAAGGATAATACAAGGGATAATGATAAAACAAGTGATCAGCCTGCCATCGCTGTAATTCGATCTTCACTTCCAGAGGTCAAGAAAGCAACAGAGAATTTAATTAGACAGGTTGATTCAAATTTAGGTGGTTTGATTCTTCTGACTGCAACAATTTCAAAATGAAAAATGAAGCACGTTCTTTGGAAGAGAAGGAAATCAAAGAAGATTGTACTAAAGTAGGAGGTGATGACACACAATATTCTACTAGTCTGGAGTTTCTTCCCACATAATGGATTACTGTTGGATGAGAAGAAAGCTGAAGAGATAAGAGCACTTTTTTCAACTGCAGAAAGTGTTGTGCAGGCTTGGGTAATGCTGGCCACTTCACTTGGTCATCCTAGTTTCATTAAGTTTGAGTTTGAAAAAGTATGTTTCTTAGATAATGCATCCACATACACGCAGGTCTTTTCTTATCTCCTCTATAATATGTATACTACATTGTTACTCTAACAATTGCAGTGTATCACCCCAAATACCATTTATGCGGATATCTCATTCAATACACTTCTTTCAATTAGCTAATAATTGAACCTTCAGGTTGTAATTTAGCGTGATTCCACAAAGAGGAGGTTGGTGGTTGCGTTTAGGAGAATAGAACAGGTAGTTCTTACAATTGCTATTTGATATGAAATATGGTTTCTGGTATGTCTAAAAGATGTTTATATTTGATTTTTCAATCTCAACCGAAGGACTTAAGAACTGATCTAATGCTTGACCAACTACCATGTTTATTTATCTCATTTTGGATGCTATATATGAACTGTAATTTGTAGTTTCTTTTTTGGCTTTGTAGTTTCTTTTTTAGCTTTCTTGAATCTATCCGAACAATATAAGGGCCTTAGCAGAATATTTTGAATTTTTACAGCAACAGGATAGCTTATCTTTTGGAAAAGGTAATTAAATTTTCTGCCTTGCCTCTTCTTTAAGCAAACAAAACAAAATAGGTACTACCTTGCCTCTTCTCACATTGCTATTTATTATTTATTTCTACTTCCTCTTTGCACATTGCTAGATGACAACACCAAGCTAAGGTCTATTATTACACTTAAAGAAAATAGAGATCATAACTAGTTAATGATTAATACAATAATTTAGAAACATATTTAATTTCTCATTAATCTCTCATTATACAATGATGATCAATATGGGAGCCAGCCACATAAAACATCTCTGGTATTAAATGATATTACAGTCCTCAATAGAGAGATACATATTGAACATAAGTGCAAGAAAAGAAAAGAAAGAGTGGTGCCATTTTAAGTCATTGCTTCTTTTCCTAGTTTTCCCATAATAATAGTTCACTTGTTTTATGGACTTTTCCTAATTTTCTATGTCTTTATGTCCTTTTTCTTTTATTCTATGATGGGATAGATTTCACAAGATCATCAATAAAAAAATTCCTTCTACTGTGGATTATGTCTTTTAAACTCAAAGGGAGGTTTTTCTTTACTTAACACCCTGTATCTTACTGCTTGTATGCTGTATTTCCATGATGGAAATAGTATTATAACTTGTGCAAGAATTCATTGAGGAACTTTTGTTTTTTTATTTCTTGGAACCGTTAAGTTTTGTGAATGATAACATCTTGGACACCTAAGCTTTCATTTACGTGATAAATATGAAACCAAATTCAGTACTTTTGATTCTTGTCATTTTTATACAGCATATATACATGGCCTTTTTTGTGTTCTGTTCCATCCAATTACTGCCTAATTGTGATTAGTATTTTTAATTTAGTCGTGTCATCAGGGACATCTTATATAAAGCTATAAACTATATATGAAATTAATTTCGTTCTTTATGCTTGTGTGGTTTCTCTTACCAAGTATATATAAGCTTTTAACATGCTTTAAAAGGATTTTGTTTTATTTGTTGAAGATACAAATTTCGTGTCAATAACATTAATTACCATTTCCAATCATCTCGATGTTCGGTTTTTTTTTTTTTTTTGTTAAACAGGCAATGTCATGAATTGAAACCTATCTCGACCTTTGATATCTGCATATATAAAACGTTGATGATTGAATAATTTCAGATTAATAGTTTGAGATTTAATTTTCTATCCCTTTTTATTGTGCTCATAATTATATTTTTGTCGTAGGGATTAGATCAAGAGAGTGAAATTCCATCACCAAAAGAGTTAGGAAGTAGGTCTTCTACAGCAAGCAACAAAAAAGCATGATCTTGCATGATAAAGGTTTTATGTATCAAGGATATATATATATATATATATATATATTGAAGATGAATTATTGAAAAATGTTATTTTGATACTTAATTTTTGGATTATGACTTTTGATTTTCGGAAACCATGTATGAATTAAAAATCTTGTTATAATATTTGATTTAAGACTATGCCTTTTAATTATTAATAGATTTTAAAGTTTGAGTTCCAAAAATGTCACTTCAAATAGGTAGTTTCAAACTTATTTTAAAAAGTATAAAATTGCCATCAAACTTAGGTAAAAACAAAGGTTAAAAATTGCCATTTTAAACGAAAACGGTGCCATTATATCCTGGTAAAAACATATAGTAGTTAGAAACCGTCATTTTAAATGAAAAGGATGCCATTAAACCCACATAAAAATGGCGGTTAGAAACTGCTATTTTAAACTAGAAAGATGCCATTAAACCCTGGTAAAAACAGCGGTTACAAACTGCAATTTAACAAAATCGTTGTTTTATTTGGTTAAAATGGCGGTTAAAATCGCCATTTTAACCGTAAAAAAATTGCCGTATTATCCACTGGTTATTACGGCGGTTTTCAGAAAACCACCGTAATAACCAAAATGGCGCCCAGAATACCGGCGTTTCTTGGAGTCGCCATTTTTGGTAATAATGGTGGTTGTAACCGCCGTATTTTCCATAAAAAATGGCCATTTTAACCCCTTTTTTTGTAGTAGAAGGACCAACCTCCCAAGCTAAACGCCCAAAATTAGCATTCCACGCCAGCAAGGGAGCAAGGACTAGCGTTGAACGCCCAGAATCCAAGTTGAACGCCAGGCATCAGACCAAACACTCACCAAGTGGGCTTCAAAGTGGATTTTAGCACTCTTTAGGCTTTTCTTATTTTCTTTTTGTAATTTTTAATTAAAAACAATATCTTTTAGGTTTAGTCTTAGAGGTTTTAATATAAATAAGGGACTTCCTTCCTCTTGAGGATCACGCCTCCTGGGAGGGGAGGATGAAACACATTACTTTACACCTTCTTCTTTGGTTTTCTTTGTAAATTATGAGGAACTAAACCTCCTAGGTTAAGGTTAGGAGCTCTGCTTGTCCTATGGATTAATATTATTACATCTCTATTTTAATATATGTTTGATTCCATTCTATGATGTATTATCGTTCTTCATCTAAACGAATCTGGGGTGGAACGAGAGTATAACCCCTTATTCTACATGAGTTCTTGTGAGTCCTGACCCGGATAGTATTGAGCTCCAGATTGAGAATACATCACCTAAACCAACAAGTTATCTGGGCTAATTGGGATATGTGACTTCAAATCTCGTTAGTTATGGGTAATGAGGTTTCTGTGGCGCTAAGGTGATGAGAGGATAATTCATACGCTTTTTGGCATTATTTTTAGTATATTTTTAGTATATTTTAGTTAGTTTTTATTATATTTTTATTAGTTTTTAAATAAAAATCACTCTTCTGGACTTTACTATGAGTTTGTGTATTTTTCTGTGATTTCAGGTATTTTCTGGCTGAAATTGAGGGACCTGAGCAAAAATCTGATTTAGAGGCTGAAAAAGGACTGCAGATGCTGTTGGATTCTAACCTTCCTGCACTCGAAGTTAATTTTCTGGAGCTATAGATGTCCAATTGGCGCGCTCTCAATTGCATTGGAAATTAGACATCATGGGCTTTCCATCAATATATAATAGTTCATACTTTACTCGAGATTTGATGGCCCAAATAGGCGTTCTAAGTCAGCTCAAAAATTCTGGCATTTAACGCCAGAACTGGCACAAAAGCTGCCGTTTAACTCCAAGAAAAGTCTCTACACATGGAAGCTTCAATGCTCAGCCCAAGCACACACCAAGTGGGCCCAGAAGAAGATTTCTGCATTAATTACTTATTTCTGTAACCCTAGGCTACTAGTTTTCTATAAATAGGACCTTTTGCTATTGTATTTTAAAAATCTTTTGATCATCTTGGAATCATGTTTTGATGATTGAACCCTCTTTGGGAGGCTGGCCATTCGGCCATGCCTAGACCTTGTTCTTATGTATTTTCAACGGTGGAGTTTCTACACACCATAGATTAAGGTGTGGAGCTATGCTGTTCTTCATGAATTAATACAAGTACTATTGTTTTTCTATTCAACTCAAGTCTATTTCTTCTCCAAGATATTCATTCGCACCCAAGAACCTGATGAATGTGATGATTATGTGACACTCATCACCATTCTCACCTAGAAATGCGTGCCTGAAAAACACTTCCGTTCTACATGCAAACAAGCTTGAATGCGTATCTCTTGGGTTTCTAATCTGAGATTAGAACCTTCGTGGTATAGGCTAGAATTATTGGCAGCCATTCTTGAGATCCAGAACGTCTAAACCTTGTCTGTGGTATTCTGAGTAGGATCTGGGAAGGGATGACTGTGACGAGCTTCAAACTCGCGAGTGTTGGGCGTGTGACAGACGCAAAAGGATCAATGGTTCCTATTCCAACATGATCGAGAACCGACAGATGATTAGCCGTGCGGTGACAGCATTCGTAGAACATTTTCACTGAGAGGACGGGAAGTAGCCATTAACAACGGTGATGCCCAACATAAAGCTTGCCATGGAAGGGAGTATGAATGATTGGAAGAAGGCAATGGGAAAGCAGAGGTTCAGGAGGAACAAAGCATCTTCATACGCTTATCTGAAATTCTCACCAATGAATTACATAAGTATCTCTATCTTTATTATATATTTTATTTATCTTTTAATTATCAATTCTTTATAACCATTTGAATCTGCCTGACTGAGATTTACAAGATGACCATAGCTTGCTTCAAGCCGACAATCTCCGTGGGATCGACCCTTACTCACGTAAGGTATTACTTGGACGACCCAGTGCACTTGCTGGTTAGTTGTGCGGAATTGTGACAAAGTGTGATTCACGTTTGAGAGCTCCAAGTCTTTGGCGCCATTGTTGATGATCACAATTTCATGCACCAAGTTTTTGGCGCCGTTGCCGGGGATTGTTTGAGTTTGGACAACTGACGGCTCATCTTGTTGCTTAGATTAGGTAATTTTATTTTATATTTAAGCTTTTCTACTTTTTATTTTCGAAAAAATTTTTTCAAAAATACAAAAAAATTTTCTATTTTGTTCTTCAGAGTTTTTAAGAATGAATTCTAGAGTTTCATGATGATTTGTTGAAGTCTGGCTGGCTGTGAAGCCATGTCTAATCTTTTGGAACGAGATTTCAACTTGTCATCAGCGGAGCTTGTTGATTTCTATCAATTTTGCTGTTGTGAGCAATAATCTGCTAAAGCTTGGCTGGCCATTGGCCATGTCTAGTATTTTGGACCGGAGCTTTCTTTGAAAGCTTGGCTGGCTAGTAAGCCATGTCTAATTCCTGGACCGGAGTCTTAGACTAGCATTGCAATGATTCCTGGAATTCTTATTAAAAATTTTGAATCCCTTTATTTTCTTTTCCACTCAATTTTCGAAAAATCACAAAAAATTTTATAAAACCATAAAAATAAAAAATATTCTATGTTTCTTGTTTGAGTCTAGTGTCTAATTTTAAGTTTGGTGTCAATTGCATGTCTTTATTCTTCTAATTTTCGAAAATTACATGCATTATGTTCTTCATTGATCTTCAAGTTGTTCTTGATGATTTCAGTGCTCTGATCTTTAATTTCTCTTATTTGGTGTCTTTTGTTGTTTCTTACATGCATTTTCAAATTATTGTAGTCCTTAGTATACAAACTTCTAAGTTTGGTGTCTTGCATGCATTGTTTATTTGATCTTAGTTGCATTTTTATTATTTCTCATCATTAAAAATTCAAAAAAAAATTTCAAAATTGTGTCTTTTCAAGTCAATAACACAGAAAATTAAAGATTCAGAACATTCAGCAGAGGAATTACACAGAAAAAGCTGGGCGTTCAAAACGCCCAGTGAAGAAGGAAAACTGGCGTTTAAACGCCAGCCAGGGTACCTGGCTGGGCGTTAAACGCCCAAA
Organism: Arachis hypogaea; assembly: GCF_003086295.3. Taxonomy (NCBI): domain Eukaryota; kingdom Viridiplantae; phylum Streptophyta; class Magnoliopsida; order Fabales; family Fabaceae; genus Arachis; species Arachis hypogaea. The sequence goes on from NC_092052.1 coordinate 53,368,478, forward strand.
AAGGTAGGATTTTGGGAATTAAATGCCAGAATGGATGCCATTCTGGGCGTTTAACGCCAGGATGACACAAGAGGGAAGATTTTGCTTTTAATTCAAATCTTTTTCAAATTTTCATAATTTTTAAAATCAAATCTTTTTCAAATCATATCTTTTCAATCACATCTTTTCAAAATCAATTTCTTTCCATTTTCTATTTTTTTTACTATTTTCAAAAATTCTTGCTACAATTAGTAATTTAATTCAAAATTTTCAAGTTGTTACGTGCCTATTAAGAAAGGATCAAAAGTTTTAATTCTAGAATCATATCTTCTAATTTCTTGTTAGTCAAGTAATCAACTTTAATTTTAAAACTTTCCTTTTTTTTCATTTGATTTTCAATCATATATTCTCAATCATATCTTTTCAATCACATCTTTTTCAAAATTAAGTTTCAATCATATCTTTTTTATTTCTAATTTCAAAATCATTTTCAAAAATCACTTAATTCCTTTCCTAATCTTAGTTCTCGAAAATCATCAATCAAATTTTCAAATTTCTTTTAATTATTTCAAAATCTTTTTTTATTTAAATTCAAAAATTCTTCCCCTCTTCTCACATCCTTCTATTTATGGACTAACATTCCTCCTAAATGTACAATTTGAACTCTATCCCTCTTGATAAGTTCGAATTCTTTCTTCTCTACCTCCTCCTTCTAGTGTTCTTTTCCTCTGACACCTCAAGGAATCTCTATACTGTGACATAGAGGATTCCATACTTTCTTGTTCTCTTCTCTTTCATATGAGCAGGAGGAAAGACAAAGGCATTCTTGTTGAAGCTGATCCTAAACCTGAAAGGACCTTGAAGAGAAAGTTAAGAGAAGCTAAAGTACAAATCTCTGTAGAGGGCCTAACAGAGCTTTTCAAAGAAGAAGAAGTCATGGCAGCCAAAAACAACAATGCCAACAATGCAAGGAAGGTGCTTGGTGACTTTACTGCACCTACTCCCGACTTCTATAGGAGAAGCATCTCAATCCCTGCCATTGGAGCAAACAACTTTGAGCTTAAGCCTCAATTAGTTTCTCTAATGCAACAGAATTGCAAGTTTCATGGACTTCCATTGGAAGATCCTCATCAGTTCTTAGCTGAATTCTTGCAAATCTGTGACACTGTCACGACCAATGGGGTTGACCCTGAAGTCTACAGACTTATGCTCTTCCCTTTTGCTGTAAGAGACAGAGCTAGGACATGGTTGGACTCACAACCTAAAGAAAGCCTGAACTCTTGGGAAAAGCTAGTCAATGCCTTCTTGGCAAAGTTCTTTCCACCTCAAAAATTGAGTAAGCTTAGAGTGAAAGTCCAAACCTTCAGACAGAAGGAAGGTGAATCCCTCTATGAAGCTTGGGAAAGATACAAGCAATTAATCAGAAGGTGCCCTTCTGACATGCTTTCAGAATGGAGCATCATAGGTATCTTCTATGATGGTCTGTCTGAACTGTCCAAGATGTCATTGGACAGTTCTACTGGAGGATCTCTTCATCTGAAGAAGACGCCTGCAGAAGCTCAGGAACTCATTAAGATGGTTGCAAATAACCAATTCATGTACACTTCTGAAAGGAACCCTGTGAATAATGGGACAAATCAGAAGAAAGAAGTTCTTGAGATTAATACCCTGAATGCCATACTGGCTCAGAATAAAATATTGACTCAGCAAGTCAATATAATTTCTCAAAGTTTGTCTGGAATGCAAGCTGCACCAGGCAGTACTAAGGAAGCTTCATCTGAAGAAGAAGCTTATGATCCTGAGAACCCAGCAATGGAAGAGGTGAATTACATGGAAGAACCCTATGGAAACACCTATAATCCTTCATGGAAAAATCATCCAAATCTCTCATGGAAGGACCAATAGAGGCCTCCACAAGGCTTCAATAACAATAATGGTGGAAGAAACAGGTTTAGCAATAGCAAACCTTTTCCATCATCTTCTCAGCAACAGACAGAGAATTCTAAGCAGAGCCACTCTGAATTAGCAACCGTAGTCTCTGATCTAATTAAAACCACTCAAAGTTTCATGACTGAAACAAGGTCCTCCATTATAAATTTGGAGGCACAAGTGGGTCAACTGAGTAAGAAAATTACTAAACTCCCTCCTAGTACTCTCCCAAGCAATACAGAAGAGAATCCAAAGAGAGAGTGCAAGGCCATAAACACGTCTCACATGGCCGAACCTGGAGAGGAGGAAGAGGCAATGATCTCCACTGAGGAAGACCTCAATGGACATCCACTGGCCTCCATGGAGTTTCCTGATGAGGAACCATGGGAATCTGAGGCTCACACTGAGACCATAGAGATTCCATTGAATTTACTTCTGCCATTCATGAGCTCTGATGAGTATTCTTCCTCTGAAGAGGATGAAGATGTTACTGAAAGCAAGTTGCTAAGTACCTTGGAGCAATCATGAAGCTAAATACCAAGTTATTTGGTAATGAGACTTGGGAGGATGAACCCCCTTGCTCACCAAAGAACTGGATGACTTGACTAGGCAGAGATTACCTTAAAAGAGACAAGATCCTGGAAAGTTCTCAATACCTTGCACCATTGGCACCATGACCTTTGAAAAGGCTCTGTGTGACCTAGGGTCAAGCATAAACCTCATGCCACTCTCTGTAAAGGAGAAACTAGGAATTTTTGAGGTGCAAGCTGCAAGAATCTCATTAGAGATGGCAGACAATTCAAGAAAACAAGCTTATGGACTTGTAGAGGATGTCTTGGTAAAGGTTGAAGACCACTACATCCCTGCTGATTTCATAATCTTAGAGACTGGGAAGTGTATGAATGAATCCATCATCCTTGGCAGACCCTTCCTAGCCACAGCAAAAGCTGTGATTAATGTTGACAGAGGAGAATTGATCATTCAAGTGAATGAAGACTCCCTTGTCTTTAAAGCTCAAGGATATCCCTCTGTAACCTTGAAGAGCTTCTCTCAATACAAAGTTAAACAGAGCCCCCACAGTCAAACTCTAAGTTTGGTGTTGGGAGGTTCTAACATTGGTCTGAACATCTGTGAGGCTCCATGAGAGCCCACTGTCAAGCTATTGACATTAAAGAAGTGCTTATTGGGAGTCAACCCAATCTTTTCTGTAGGTTGATGATCATGTGAAGTCCTAAAAATAATTGAAAAAGCAAAAACAGACTGAAAAACAGAATTAAATATAGAACACCCTGGAGGAGAAACTTACTGGCGTTTAAACGCCAGTAAGGGTAGCAGAATGGGCGTTAAACGCCCAGTCTAGCACCATTTTGGGTATTTAACGCCAGAAATGGGCACCAGACTGGCGTTTAACGCCAGAAAAGGGCAAGAAGCTGGCGTTAAATGCCAGAAATGGGTAGCAGCCTGGCGTTTAACGCCAGGATTGGCAGAAAGGGGCGTTTTACACGCCACTTGGTGCAGGGATGAGAAATCCTTGACACCTCAGGATTTGTGGACCCCAAGGATCCCCACCTACCCCACCTCTCTCTCTCTTCTTCACCCATTCACCAATCACCTCAATACCTCTTCCCCAAAATCCCCTCACCTATCAAATCCCACCATTCTCTTTACCACTCACCTCCATCCTTCATAAAACCCCACCTACCCCACCATTCAAATTCAAACCAATCTTCCTCCCAAACCTACCCATAATGGCCGAACCATACCCCCCTCTCCACTCCTATATAAACCCATCTTCATCCCTTCATTTTCACACAACATCAACACTACTTCTCCCTCTTAGCCGAAACACCAACTCACCTCCATCTCCTCCATTTCTTCTTCTTCTACTCCTTTCTTTCTTCTTTTGCTCGAGGACGAGCAAACCTTCTAAGTTTGGTGTGGTAAAATCTAAAGCTTTTTGTTTTTCCGTAACCATTAATGGCACCTAAGGCCGGAGAAACCTCTAGAAAGAGGAAAGGAAAGGCAAAAGCTTCCACCTCCGAGTCATGGGAGATGGAGAGATTCATCTCAAGGGTGCATCAAGACCACTTCTATGAAGTCGTGGCCAAGAAGAAGGTGATCCCCGAGGTCCCTTTCAAACTCAAAAGGGTGAATATCCGGAGATCCGACATGAGATTCAAAGAAGAGGTTGGGAAGTTCTCACCAACCCCATTCAACAAGTCAGAATCTTAATGGTTTAAGAGTTCTATACCAATGCATGGATCACAAAGAACCATGATCAAAGTGTGAACCTGGACCCAAAGAATTGGCTTACAATGGTTCGGGGGAAATGCTTAAATTTTAGTCCGGAGAATGTAAGGTTGGCATTCAACTTGCCCATGATGCAAGGAGATGCACACCCCTATACTAGAAGGGTCAACTTTGATCAAAGGTTAGACCAAGTCCTCATAGACATCTGTGAAGAGGGCGCTCAATGGAAGAGAGATTCAAGAGGGAAGCCGGTTCAACTAAGAAGGCATGACCTCAAGCCCGTGGCTAGGGGATGGTTGGAGTTCATCCAACGTTCAATCATTCCCACTAGCAAACGGTCTGAAGTTACTATAGACCGGGCTATCATGATCGATAGCTGGTGCACGAAATTGTGATCACATTAATGTAGTACTCTTTGTTATTGTATGGAATTATTATTATGGCTCTTTACTATGTGTGGACACAACTCCGTTCAACTAACCAGCAAGTGTACTGGGTCGTCCAAGTAATAAACCTTACGTGAGTAAGGGTCGATCCCACAGAGATTGTTGGCTTGAAGCAAGCTATGGTCACCTTGTAGATCTCAGTCAGGCGGATTTAAACATGATACTTTATTAGATTAAAATAAACAATAAAAGGGATAGAGATACTTATGTAGATTCATTGGCAGGGATTTCAGATAAGCGAATGGAGATGCTTTTCGTTCCTCTGAACCTCTGCTTTCCTGCTATCTTCATCCAATCAGTCTTACTCCTTTCCATGGCTGGCTGTATGGAAGGGCATCACCGTTGTCAGTGACTACATCCCCTCCTCTCAGTGAATCATATGCTCACGCACCCTGTCACGGCACGGCTATTCATCTGTCGGTTCCCGATCATGCTGGAATAGGATTCACCCTCCTTTTGCGTCTGTCACTAACGCCCAGCACTCGCGAGTTTGAAGCTCGTCACAGTCATTCAATCATTGAATCCTACTCAGAATACCACAGACAAGGTTTAGACCTTCCGGATTCTCTTGAATGCCGCCATCATTCTAGCTTACGCCACGAAGATTCTAGTTAGGAGATCTAAGAGATACTCATTCTAGCTTAATTCATGTAGAACAGAAGTGTTTGTCAGGCACGCATTTATAAGGGGGAAGGATGATGAGCGTCACACATAATCATCACCTTCATCACGTTCTTGGGTGCGAATGGATATCTTAGAAGAGAAATAAGATGAATTGAGTAGAAAACAGTAGTACTTGCATTAATCTTTGAGGAACAGCAGAGCTCCACACCTTAATCTATGGAGTGTAGAAACTCTACCGTATGAAAATACATAAGTGTAGGTCCAGGCATGGCCGGGATGGCCAGCCCCCTAAACGAGATCAATAGTCTCCTAAGATGAACAATGGAATAAAACTGAGACCAAAGATGCCTAATACAATAGTAAGAGGTCCTATTTATAATAAACTAGTCACTAGGGTTTACATGAGTAAGTAATTGATGCATAAATCCACTTCCTGGACCCACTTGGTGTGTGCTTGGGCTGAGCCTGAGTGTTGCACGTGCAGAGGCCATTTGTGGAGTTGAACGCCAGTTTCTGTGCCAGTTTGGGCGTTCAACTCTGGTTTTGGATCCTTTTCTGGCGCTGGACGCCAGATTTGGGCAGAAGGCTGGCGTTGAACGCCAGTTTACGTCGTCAATTCTTGGCCAAAGTATGGACTATTATATATTGCTGGAAAGCCCTGGATGTCTACTTTCCAACGCAATTATAAGTGAGCCATTTCGAGTTCTGTAGCTCCAGAAAATCCACTTTGAGTGCAGGGAGCTCAGAATCCAACAACATCAGCAGTCCTTCTTCAACCTCTGAATCTGATTTCTGCTCAAGTCCCTCAATTTCAGCCAGAAAATACCTGAAATCACAGAAAAACACACAAACTCATAGTAAAGTCCAGAAATGTGAATTTAACATAAAAACTAATGAAAACATCCCTAAAAGTAACTAGATCCTACTAAAAACATACTAAAAACAATGCTAAAAAGCGTATAAATTATCCGCTCATCACAACACCAAACTTAAATTGTTGCTTGTCCCCAAGCAACTGAAAATCAAATAGGATAAAAAGAAGAGAATATACTATATTTTCCAATCTATCAATGAAACATATCTTCAATCATATGAGCGGGACTTATAGCTTTTTGCCTCTTGAATAGTTTTGGCATCTCACTTTATCCATTGAGGTTCAGAATGATTGGCTTCTATAGGAACTCAGAGTTCAGATAGTGTTATTGACTCTTCCTAGTTCAGTATGATGATTCTTGAACACAGCTTCTTTATGAGTCTTGGCCGTGGCCCTAAGCACTTTGTTTTCCAGTATTACCACCGGATACATAAATGCCACAGACACATAATTGGGTGAACCTTTTCAGATTGTGACTCAGCTTTGCTAAAGTCCCCAATTAGAGGTGTCCAGGGTTCTTAAACACACTCTTTGTTTTTGCTTTGGACCTTGACTTTAACCGCTCAGTCTCAAGTTTTCACTTGACACCTACACGCCACAAGCACATGGTTAGGGACAGCTTGGTTTAGCCGCTTAGACCAGGATTTTATTCCTTTAGGCCCTCCTATCCACTGATGTTCAAAGCCTTGGGATCCTTTTTGTTTGCCCTTGCCTTTTGGTTTTAAGGGTTATTGGCTTTTATTTGCTCTTGCCTCTTGGTTTTAAGAGCTTTGGCTTTTTCTGCTTGCTTTTTCTTTTTCTTTCTATTTTTTTTTCGCCTATTTTTTTTCTGCAAGCTTTGTTCTTTGCTGCTTTTTCTTGCTTCAAGAATCATTTTTATGATTTTTCAGATTATCAAATAACATGTTTCCTAGTCATCATTCTTTCAAGAGCCAACATATTTAACATTCTTAAACAACAACTTCAAAAGACATATGCACTGTTCAAGCATACATTCAGAAAACAAGAAGCATTGTCACCACATCAATATAATTAAACTAAGTTCAAGGATAAATTCAAAACTCATGTACTTCTTGTTCTTTTGAATTAAAACATTTTTCATTTAAGAGAGGTGATGGATTCATAGGACATTTATAACTTTAAGACAAAGTTACTAACTACTAATGATCATGTAATGAAGACACAAACACAGATAAGCACATAACATAGAAAACGAAAAACAGAGAAAGTAAGAGCAAGGAATGAATCCACCTTAATGATGTCCTTGAGCTCTTCTATGTCTCTTCCTTGTCTTTGCTGCTCCTCCTTCATTGCTTTTAGATCTTCTCTGATTTCATGAAGGATGATGGAGTGCTCTTGATGTTCCACCCTTTAGTTGCTTCCAATAATTGTGTGGAAGAAAATGTATCCCCTGAGGTATCTCAGGGATCTCTTGATTTGCAGTCAAATGTTCTACCACTGAGCTATAGACCCTTGATGGAAGCTTTTGTCTTCCCTTTCCTCTTTCTAGAGGTTTTTCTGGCCTTAGGTGCCATCAATGGTTATGGAAAAAACAAAAAAGCTATGCTTTTACCACACCAAACTTAGAATGTTGCTCGCCCTCGAGCAAAAGAAGAAAGAATCGAAGAAGAAGAGGATATGGAGGAGATGAATGGCTATGTGTATTCGGCCATATGGGTGGGATTGGGTGGGGAAGAGATGTTGAATTTTTGAAGGTAAGTGGGTGTATGGGTGTGAGTGGTAAATGGAAGACAGAAGGGATGAGTGTTTATTGGGAATAGAGGATGATTGAGAAGAGAGAAGAGAGTGAGTGAAGGTAGGTGGGGATCCTGTGGGGTCCACAGATCCTGAGGTGTCAAGGCATTTACATCCCTGCACCAATTTAGGCATGTAAAATGCCCTTGCACACAACTCTGGGCGTTCAGCGCCAGGTTGGTGCCCATTTTGGGCGTTCAACGCCCATTTGCTGCCATTTCTGGCGTTGAACGCCAGAACCATGCTTGTTCTGGGCGTTCAGCGCCAGGATGCTCCCATTCTGGGCGTTCAGCGCCAGAACTATGCTCTGTTCTGGCGTTTGAACGCCAGACAGATGCTCCTCCAGGGTGTGATTTTTCTTCTGCTATTTTTGATTCCGTTTTTGAATTTTTTTTGTTTATTTTGTGACTCCACATGAGCATGAACCTAAGAAAACATGAAAAACAATAAAAATAAGAATTAGATAAACATTGGGTTGCCTCCAACAAGTGCTTCTTTAATGTCAATAGCTTGACAGTGGGCTCTCATGGAGCCTCACAGATGTGCAGAGCTTTGTTGAGACTCTCCAACACCAAACTTAGAGTTTGGATATGGGAGTTCAACACCAAACTTAGAGTTTGGTTGTGGCCTCCCAACACCAAACTTAGAGTTTGACTGTGGGGGCTCTGGTTGACTCTGCTTTGAGAGAAGCTTTTCAAGCTTCCTCTCCATGGTTGCAGAGGGAGATCCTTGAGTTTTGAATACCAGGGAGTTCTCATTCCATTGAAGGACTATTTCACCTCTGTCAACATCAATCACAGCTCTTGCTGTGGCCAGGAAAGGTCTTCCTAGGATGATGGATTCATCCTCTTCCTTTCCAGTATCCAGGACTATGAAATCAGTAGGTATGTAAAGGCCCTCAACCTTTACTAATACATCTTCTACTTGTCCATAAGCCTGTCTTCTTGAGCTGTCTGCCATCTCTAGTGAGATTTTAGCAGCTTGCACCCCATAGATTCCCAGTTTCTCTATTACAGAGAGGGGCATGAGGTTTATACCTGAACCAAGGTCACACAGTGCTTTAAAGATCATGGTGCCTATGGTACAAGGTATTATGAACTTTCCAGGATCTTGTCTCTTCTGAGGCAATGTCAGTTGATCCAGATCACTTAGTTCATTGATGAACAAGGGAGGTTCAACTTCCCAAGCATCAATGCCAAATAATTTGGCATTCAACTTCATGATTGCACCAAGAAACTTGGCAGTTTGCTCTTCAGTAACATCCTCGTTCTCTTCAGAAGAGGAATATTCATCAGAGCTCATGAAGGGCATAAGGAGGTTCAATGGAAGCTCTATGGTCTCTAGATGAGCCTCAGAGTCCTTTTGTTCCCCAGAGGGAAGCTCCTTATTGATCACTGGACGTCCCAGGAGGTCTTCCTCCTTGGGATTCACGTCCTCTCCTTTCCTCACAGGTTCGGCCATGGCGCTTATGTCAATGGCCTTGCACTCTCCTTTTGGGTTCTTTTCTGTATTGCTTGGGAGAGTACTAGGAGGGATTTCAGTGATCCTTTTACTCAGCTGGCCCACTTGTGCTTCCAGATTTCTAATGGAAGACCTTGTTTCATTCATGAAACTTACAGTGGCCTTAGATAGATCAGAGACTAGATTTGCTAAATTAGAAGCATTTTGTTCAGTGTTCTCTGTCTGTTGCTGAGTTGATGATGGAAAAGGTTTGCTATTGCTAAACCTGTTTCTTCCACCATTATTAAAGCCTTGTTGAGGCTTTTGATCCTTCCATGAGAAATTTGGATGATTTCTCCATGTTGAGTTATAGGTGTTTCCATAAGGTTCACCTAAGTAATTTACCTCTGCTATTGCAGGGTTCTCCGGATCATAGGCTTCTTCTTCAGAAGGTGCCTCTTGAGTACTGTTGGATGCAGCTTGCATTCCATGCAGACTCTGAGAAATCATATTGACTTGCTGAGTCAATATTTTGTTCTGAGCCAATATGGCATTCAGAGTATCAACCTCAAGAACTCCCTTCTTCATAGGCGTCCCATTACTCACAGGATTCCTTTCAGAAGTGTACATGAACTGGTTATTAGCAACCATGTCAATGAGTTCTTGAGCTTCTGCAGGCGTTTTCTTTAGGTGAATGGATCCACCTGCAGAGGTATCCGATGACATCTTTGATAACTCAGACAGACCATCATAGAATATATCCAGGATGGTCCATTCTGAAAGCATGTCAGAAGGACACTTTTTGGTCAACTGTTTGTATCTTTCCCAAGCTTCATAGAGGGATTCACCTTCTTTCTGTCTGAAGGTTTGAACGTCCGCTCTAAGCTTGCTCAGCTTTTGAGGAGGAAAGTACTTGGCTAAGAAAGCCGTGACCAGCTTATCCCAAGAGTTCAGGCTGTCTTTGGGTTGAGAATCCAACCATAATCTAGCTCTGTCTCTCACAGCAAAAGGGAAAAGCATGAGCTTGTAGACTTCAGGATCTATTCCATTAGTCTTAACAGTATCACATATCTGCAAGAATTCAGTCAAGAACTGAAAAGGATCTTCAGATGGAAGTCCATGAAACTTGCAGTTCTGCTGCATCAGAGAAACTAATTGAGGTTTCAGCTCAAAGTTGTTTGCTCCAATGGCAGGAATGGAGATGCTTCTTCCATGTAAATTGGAATTAGGTGCAGTAAAGTCACCAAGCATCTTCCTTACATTATTATTATTTTCGGCTGCCATCTCCTCTGCCTGTTCGAAAATTTCTGAAAGGTTATCTCTGGATTGCTGTATTTTAGCTTCTCTTAATTTTCTCTTCAGAGTCCTTTTAGGTTCTGGATCTGCTTCCACAAGAATGTTCTTATCCTTGCTCCTGCTCATATGACAAGGAAGAATGGCCAGAAAAATGATAATAATAATAGAGATCCTTTATACCACAGTATAGGGATCCCTTTGTGAGTGGAAGAGAAGGGGGAGACAAAGAATGTGAAGTAAAGGAAGAAATGCAACTGTACGAATGGAAGAGATGTGAGATGAGATGTTAGGATATGAATGAATAAATAGAATGAGATGGGGGAGGGATAATTTTCGAAAATTATTTTGAAAAAGAGTTAGTGATTTTTGAAAATGGTTTTTGAAAATTGTTAGTATTTTTTTTCGAAAATTTTTGAAATTAAAAATAAAAATAAAAATAATTAGTTAATTAAAAGGAAATTTTTGAAAAAGGGGGAGATATTTTCGAAAATTAGAAAGGGAGAATTAGTTAGGTGGTTTTGAAAAAGTTAAGAAACAAACAAAAAGTTAGTTAGTTAGTTGAAACAAACTTTAAAAAGATAGGAAGTTAGGAAGTTAGAAAAGATATTTTGAAAAGATATTTTTGAAAAAGATAAGATAAGAAGATATTTTTGAAAAGATATGATTGAAATTAGTTTTTGAAAAAGATTTGATTTTTAAAATCACAATTAATGACTTGATTCACAAGAAATCACAAGATATGATTCTAGAACTTAAAGTTTGAATTTTTCTTAACAAGCAAGTAACAAACTTCAAATTTTTGAATCAAAACATTAATTGATTATGTTATTTTCGAAAATTTTATATAAAAATAAGAAAAAGATTTTTGAAAAAGATTTTTGGAATTTTCGAAAATAACTAAGAAATTTGAAAAAGATTTGATTTTTGAAAAAGATTTTGAAAAAGATAAGATTTTCAAATTGAAAATTTGATTTGACTCATAAGAAACAACTTTGATTTTCAAAAATTTTTGAAAAAGTCAACTCAATTTTCGAATTTGATGAGAGAAAAAGGGAAAGATATTTTTTTGATTTTTGAAATTTTTATGAAAAACATGAAAAATATGCAATGCATGAAATTTTTAGATCAAAACAATGAATGCATGCAAGAATGCTATGAATGTCAAGATGAACACCAAGAACACTTTGAATGTCATGATGAACATCAAGACACAATTTTGAAAAATCTTTAATGCAAAGAAAACATGCAAGACACCAAACTTAGAATTCTTTAATGCTTAGACACTAAGAATTCAAGAATGCATATGAGAAACATGATAAGACACAAAACAAAAAATCATCAAGATCAAACAAGAAGACTTACCAAGAACAACTTGAAGATCATGAAGAACACTATGAATGCATGATATTTTCGAAAAAAATGCAAGATGCATATGTGAGTGACACCAAACTTATAATGTGACTCAAGACTCAAACAAGAAACAGAAAAATATTTTTGATTTTTATGATTTTCTAATTTTTTTGGATTTTTTTCGAAAATTAATATGAAAAAGAAAAATAAGGATTCCAAAATTTTTAATATGAATTCCAGGAATCTTGCTATGTGAGTCTAAAGCTTCAGTCCAGGAATTAGACATGGCTCACTAGCCAGCCAAGCTTTCAAAGAAAGCTCCAGTCCAAAACACTAGACATGGCCAATGGCCAGCCAAGCTTCAGCAGGTAGATCAGGAACAGTAGCAGGTGGATTAGCTCCAACTAGCTTGCTCTTGATAACAAATTGCTGCCTCAGTCCAAATGAATTTAGACATGGCTTTACAGCCAGCCAGGCTGCAACATATAATTACATGGGCTGGAGTGATTAGTTGAATACCAATCCCAAAGTAGTTTGGGTATGGCTTTACAGCCAGATATGATTCAACATATTTCATGAAACACTAGAATTCATTCTTAAAAATTTTGAAGCCATAGAATAATTTATTTTTGAAAACATTTTTTTAATTTTTTCGAAAACAGATGAGAAAATTTTAGAAATTTTTTTTTTTGAAAAATTTTTGAAAATAAAATAAAAAGAAAATTACCTAATCTGAGCAACAAGATGAACCGTCAGTTGTCTAAACTCGAACAATCCCCGGCAACAGCGCCAAAAACTTGGTGCTGTTGCCGGATCAAAAGGGAATCTGGCATTGATGTTACCGGACCAAAAGCTTGCCGAAAACTCAAAACAATCCCCGGCAACGGCGCCAAAAACTTAGTGCACGAAATTGTGATCACATTAATGTAGTACTCTTTGTTATTGTATGGAATTATTATTATGGCTCTTTACTATGTGTGGACACAACTCCGTTCAACTAACCAGCAAGTGTACTGGGTCGTCCAAGTAATAAACCTTACGTGAGTAAGGGTCGATCCCACAGAGATTGTTGGCTTGAAGCAAGCTATGGTCACCTTGTAGATCTCAGCCAGGCGGATTTAAACATGATACTTTATTAGATTAAAATAAACAATAAAAGGGATAGAGATACTTATGTAGATTCATTGGCAGGGATTTCAGATAAGCGAATGGAGATGCTTTTCGTTCCTCTGAACCTCTGCTTTCCTGCTATCTTCATCCAATCAGTCTTACTCCTTTCCATGGCTGGCTGTATGCAAGGGCATCACCGTTGTCAGTGGCTACATCCCCTCCTCTCAGTGAATCATATGCTCACGCACCCTGTCACGGCACGGCTATTCATCTGTCGGTTCCCGATCATGCTGGAATAGGATTCACCCTCCTTTTGCGTCTGTCACTAACGCCCAGCACTCGCGAGTTTGAAGCTCGTCACAGTCATTCAATCATTGAATCCTACTCAGAATACCACAGACAAGGTTTAGACCTTCCGGATTCTCTTGAATGCCGCCATCATTCTAGCTTACGCCACGAAGATTCTGGTTAGGAGATCTAAGAGATACTCATTCTAGCTTAATTTATGTAGAACAGAAGTGTTTGTCAGGCACGCATTCATAAGGGGGAAGGATGATGAGCGTCACACATAATCATCACCTTCATCACGTTCTTGGGTGCGAATGGATATCTTAGAAGAGAAATAAGATGAATTGAGTAGAAAACAGTAGTACTTGCATTAATCTTTGAGGAACAGCAGAGCTCCACACCTTAATCTATGGAGTGTAGAAACTCTACCGTATGAAAATACATAAGTGTAGGTCCAGGCATGGCCGGGATGGCCAGCCCCCTAAACGAGATCAACAGTCTCCTAAGATGAACAATGGAATAAAACTGAGACCAAAGATGCCTAATACAATAGTAAGAGGTTCTATTTATAATAAACTAGTCACTAGGGTTTACATGAGTAAGTAATTGACGCATAAATCCACTTCCTGGGCCCACTTGGTATGTGTTTGGGTTGAGCCTGAGTGTTGCACGTGCAGAGGCCATTTGTGGAGTTGAACGCCAGTTTCTGTGCCAGTTTGGGCGTTCAACTCTGGTTTTGGATCCTTTTCTGGCGCTGGACGCCAGATTTGGGCAGAAGGCTGGCGTTGAATGCCAGTTTACGTCGTCAATTCTTGGTCAAAGTATGGACTATTATATATTGCTGGAAAGCCCTGGATGTCGACTTTCCAACGCAATTGGAAGCGCGCCATTTCGAGTTCTGTAGCTCCAGAAAATCCACTTTGAGTACAGGGAGGTCAGAATCCAACAGCATCAGCAGTCCTTCTTCAACCTCTGAATCTGATTTCTGCTCAAGTCCCTCAATTTCAGCCAGAAAATACCTGAAATCATAGAAAAACACACAAACTCATAGTAAAGTCCAGAAATGTGAATTTAACATAAAAACTAATGAAAACATCCCTAAAAGTAACTAGATCCTACTAAAAACATACTAAAAACAATGCCAAAAAGCGTATAAATTATCCGCTCATCAATAGCATCATGATTGGAGAGGAAGTAGAAGTTCATGAAGTTATATCCCAAGAACTCTACAAGGTGGCGGATAAGTCTTCTACTTTGGCAAGGTTAGCCTTCTCTCGCCTCATTTGTCACCTCTGCAATTCAATTGGAATTGACATAGAGGGAGACATTCTCATTGATGAGGACAAGACCATCACTAAGAAAAAGATGGAGCAAACAAGATATCCCACTCATGGACAAGAGCATGAGGAAACTCCTCATCATGAAATCCCTGAGATGCCTCAAGGGATGCATTTTCCTCCACAAAACTATTGGGAGCAAATCAACACCTCCCTAGGAGAATTAAGTTCCAATATGGGACAACTAAGGGTGGAGCACCAAGAGCATTCCATCCTCCTCCATGAAATTAGAGAAGACCAAAGAACCATGAGAGAGGAGCAACAAAGGCAAAGAAGAGACATTGAGGAGCTCAAGCACTCCATAAGATCTTCAAGAGGAAGAACAAGCCGCCATCACTAAGGTGGACCCGTTCTTTAATTTCCTTGTTCTTTATTTTCTATTTTTTCGAAAATTATGCCTTATGTCTATTTATTTTGTGTCTTTATTACATGATCACTAGTGTCTAAGTGTCTATGCCTTAAAGCTATGAAAATGAATCCATCACCTTTCTTAAATAAAGAGTGTTTTAATTGAAAAGGAAAAGAAGAGCATGAATTTCAAATTTTAAAATAGTTTAATTATTCTGATGTGGTGGCAATACTTTTGTCTTTCTGAATGAATGCTTGAACAGTGCATATTTTTGATATTGTTGATTCATGAATGTTAAAATTGTTGGCTCTTGAAAGAATGATGGAAAAGGAGAAATGTTATTTGATAATCTAAAAAATCATAAAATTGATTCTTGAAGCAAGAAAAAGCAGTGAAAAGCTTGCAGAAAAAAAGAAAGAAAAAAAAAGCAAGCAGAAAAAGCCAATAGCCCTTTAAACCAAAAGGCAAGGGTAATAAAAAGGATCCAAGGCTTTGAGCATCTGTGGATAGGAGGGCCCACAGGAATAAAATCCTGGCCTAAGCGGCTAAACCAAGCTGTCCCTAACCATGTGCTTGTGGCGTGAAGGTGTCAAGTGAAAACTTGAGACTGAGCGATTAAAGTCGTGATCCAAAGCAAAAAAAGGAGTGTGCTTAAGAGCTCTGGACACCTCTAATTGGGCACTCTAGCAAAGCTGAGTCACAATCTGAAAAGGTTCACCCAGATATGTGTCTGTGCCATTTATGTATCCGATGGTAATACTGGAAAACAAAATGCTTAGGGTCACAGCCAAGACTCATAAAGTAGCTGTGTTCAAGAATCAACATACTTAACTAGGAGAATCAATAACACTATTTGGATTCTGAGTTCCTATAGAAGCCAATCATTCTGAGCTTCAAAGGATAAAGTGAGATGCCAAAACTGTTCAGAAGCAAAAAGCTAATAGCCCCGCTCATCTAATTAATACTGATCTTTATAGATGTTTTTGGAATTCATTGTATATTCTCTTCTTTTTATCCCATTTGATTTTTTTAGTTGCTTGGGGACAAGCAACAATTTAAGTTTGGTGTTGTGATGAGCGGATAATTTATACGCTTTTTGGCATTGTTTTTAGTATGTTTTTAGTATATTTTAGTTAGTTTTTATTATGTTTTTTATTAGTTTTTAAATAAAAATCACTCTTCTGGACTTTACTATGAGTTTGTGTGTTTTTCTGTGATTTCAGGTATTTTCTGGCTGAAATTGAGGAAACTGAGCAAAAATCTGATTCAGAGGTTGAAAAAGGACTGCAGATGCTGTTGGATTCTGACCTCCCTGCACTCGAAGTGGATTTTCTGGAGCTACAAAAGCCCAATTGGCACGCTCTTAATTGCGTTGGAAAGTAGACATCCTGGGCTTTCCAGAAATATATAATAGTTTATACTTTTCTCGAGATTTGATGGCCCAAACAGGTGTTCTAAGCCAGCTCAAGAATTCTGGCATTTAACGCCAGAACTGGCACAAAAGCTGGCGTTTAACTCCAAGAAAAGTCTCTACACATGGAAGCTTCAATGCTCAGCCCAAGCACACACCAAGTGGGCCCGGAAGAAGATTTTTGCATTAATTACTTATTTCTGTAACCCTAGGCTACTAGTTTTCTATAAATAGGACCTTTTGCTATTGTATTTTAAAAATCTTTTGATCATCTTGGAATCATGTTTTGATGATTGAACCCTCTTTGGGAGGCTGGCCATTCGGCCATGCCTAGACCTTGTTCTTATGTATTTTCAACGGTAGAGTTTCTACACACCATAGATTAAGGTGTGAAGTTATGCTGTTCTTCATGAATTAATACAAGTACTATTGTTTTTCTATTCAACTCAAGTATATTTCTTCTCCAAGATATTCATTCGCACCCAAGAACATGATGAATGTGATGATTATGTGACACTCATCACCATTATCACCTATGAACACGTGCCTGAAAACCACTTCCGTTCTACATGCAAACAAGCTTGAATGCTATCTCTTGGGTTTCTAATCTGAGATTAGAACCTTCGTGGTATAGGCTAGAATTATTGGCGGCCATTCCTGAGATCCGGAATGTCTAAACCTTGTCTGTGGTATTCTGAGTAGGATCTGGGAAGGGATGACTGTGACGAGCTTCAAACTCGCGAGTGTTGGGCGTGTGACAAACGCAAAAGGATCAATGGATCCTATTCCAACATGATCGAGAACCGACAGATGATCAGCCGTGCGGTGACAGCGTGCGTAGAACATTTTCACTGAGAGGACGGGAAGTAGACATTGACAACAGTGATTCCCAACATAAAGCTTGCCATGGAAGGGAGTATGAATGATTGGAAGAAGGCAATGGGAAAGCAGAGGTTCAGGAGGAACAAAGCATCTTCATACGCTTATCTGAAATTCTCACCAATGAATTACATAAGTATCTCTAACTTTATTATATATTTTATTTATCTTTTAATTATCAATTCTCCATAACCATTTGAATCCGTCTGACTGAGATTTACAAGATGACCATAGCTTGCTTCAAGCCGACAATCTCCGTGGGATCGACCCTTACTCACGTAAGGTATTACTTGGACGACCCAGTGCACTTGCTGGTTAGTTGTGCGGAATTGTGACAAAGTGTGATTCACGTTTGAGAGCTCCAAGTCTTTGGTGCCATTGTTAATGATCACAATTTCATGCACCAAGTTTATTGAGCTTCATTCTCCGATCTGAAAGATCTGACCTTGTCTGTGGCACTTTAAGTAGGATCAAGGGAGAGTGAATTGCGTGAGCTTCATTCTCGTTCATATTAAATGACCATTGACAATGGCGTTTGATGTAGATTAGAGGAGATTAATTGACCACGACCAATGGCGTTAATCACTTACAGCTTTGCCATAGAATGAATCATTCATTGTTAAAGTAGTTAGTGAGAAGTATTAATCCGAAAAGATAAAGCATTTCCAAAGCCTTAACTGATTTCTCATTATTGTTTCTATATCAATTCCTTACTGCTTTCTTTACTATTTTATTTTATGTGCCTACAACAGCAACCACTATCTTTCTATTCGCCTGACTAAGATCTGTAGGATAACCATTGCTTGCTCAATCCAACAATCCTCGTGGGATCGACCCTCACTCACCTGAGGTATTAACTGGACAACCTCGTGCACTTACCGGTGATGTTGTGCGAGTTCAGTTTCGTGCCCCACATCTTTAAACCACCACTTATGTTGAACAATCCCACCCAGTTGAAGGAATACTAAGTTGTTGATAACGAAGCTTCACGTTTAAACCCTCTGATTTAAATAGCTGCTCGACGTATAAATTCGAATTAGCATTGACTACTTTAGGATTTCCATCATTTGTCCACAAAAGGACGCTTTGATGCATAGTGGATGGCACAACCTCAACCCCATGGATCTAATCACGCCCCAACAAAGTATTATAACTAGCCTTCAGAGACACTACCACGAAGATATTGTTTCGATCAGAAGACCCAACTCTCACTCCAAGAGTAACCAATCCTTTTTCAGGGGCCGAAACACCACTATAATCTGTCACAGAAATATTGGAATGAATTAAGTCATCAGGGTGTTTCCCTACCTTTATCAGTATTCTCTTTGGCAGAAGGCTAATAGCTGCTCCTCCATCAATCAAGACTTTATTTATCTTGATCCCACTCATAACTGCTGTGATACGCAATAAGCACAAATGGGAATTTTACTTTTCGGAAGGCCTCGAAAAGTAACCAAGTTCATCTTCATATCGAATGAACGTAAAGACTTTCACATCATCAACATCATAATCCTCCACTGGATTACCTTTATATTTTCCCAAATACTCAGTTGGGATAATCGAAATGGTACTGACCATCTCGTCTTCTCCTTCTTCAAAATACTCCTCATCCAAATCAACAACCTTTTCTTTATCACCTTTAGAAGCAACAACCATAACTTTACCCTTATCTAACTTGTCTAGAGAAGGAATACCCTTTGGATGAGTTTCTCCATCAACTGGGAACACTATCCAAGAGTGCACAGAAGTGGTTGCCCCCTTGGCTTTGTTGTCTCGAGACACTTTGGACAATGGATGTTCTCTTCTTTCTCTGCCCCTATAATATCCCCTGGCTCGGCCACGGAAATAAGGGTATCGACCTCGAGGAGGACCTCTGTGTCCCCACTGTGGATTACGCTTATGTAAACATCCCTGTTCTGAAACTCTTGAGAGTTTTGAATCCATTGTACACCCATGGCTTGAGAAGGTTTTATGGGTGCAACAACATTCCTCTGAGGATCACTAGAGCTTTGTCCCTCTATTCGTCGAACAGGTTGCTTCTGACGGGCATGCTCTTCTCTGTGAGCCAATTCCTTCTTCATCCTTTCCTTTTTGAAAATTGCTGCAGCCTCAGCATCAAAAACTGCATTACATCAAGGACACAGAGACACGTCCCGATCCTTTAATTTCTGCTGCACCAAGAAATCCAACAGCCCATTTCCTGCCCTAGGGTAAATAGATCGAACATCTGACTCGAAATTTTCGAGGGCCATATCAAAGTCATAAGATATCCCCGCCATATTCACGCCAAAATATGGCTCAGCAAAACTGGCCTCATTATCAAAGGGATCAGAATCAACCTTCATCTCATTTTTTCCATCATCGAATTTTAATCGCCCTTCCATGATAGCCTCTTGTATCAAGTTCCTGAAACGGACACAGTTATTTGTCGAATGACTAGTTGCTTGATGAAACTTACAATAAGGTTTCCCTTTTAAATCTTTTACCGAAAGCAAAATTCTGCCTTTAGGGTAAAATTAACTGTTTATCTTTAAGCAACACATTGAAAATCTGATCAAATTTCGAAATATCAAAACTATATCTCTTTTCAATTTTCTGTTTTAAATCATTCGACTTCTCACTGTTAGGGATTTTCTTAAGTAAAGAACAAATGTAAGGCAAGCCTTTCCTAAGTTCAGCCAAATCAACTTCTGCCTCTAAATCAAACTCCTAATTGGAGGACTCCATTGCCACATAAGAGACTTTCTCTTTTTGAGGAAAGGGTTTACTCTTCAACCTCCTTTCATCATTCTTATATTTCTCTTTTTCTTTCCTTCAGAATTGTAGTCATTTGTTGAGTCAATAAATTGACCAAATCATAATAACTTTCTTCTACATATTGTCGAAATGCTGCTGTTAAATTAAAAACATTCGATGTAGAACCCACATTAATATCTCGAGAATACTCGGAATGTGGTTGTGGAATTTGAACATTATTTATTCCACTTGCACCTCCAAATTGGATCGAAGGGCCAAAACCACTTACTGGTGGTGTATAACCTGGAGGAAGGCTATAAGGAGGCCAACCAGCAGTTACTTGGGACTGAATTGGTATTGAATTACCACGTGGAAAAATATTATGCCCATTATTTCCAGCTTGTACACTGGTAACCGCTACAGTTTTAGTTACAATAACACCTTCTGAACGTGAAGTAGCGTCCGAAGATTGTACAACTACTGGTGCATTATCATTTGTGGATGAACCACCATTCACATTTGAAACTTCATCAACCATGCAAATAATTCTTCCACTCCTTAATTGCATACACTAAGTAACACCAAAATCATTTGACACACTTAAATTTAAAGCTGTCCCACTGGACGTGCCAATTTGTTTTGTTGATTTTTAGCAAATCGATGGTGGTTTGATATCTAATGGTCTGGGAGCGAAACCTACTCCTCTTTGCGAGTACCAATTTTCTAAAAGTGCATCAAAGATCATTTAATTAGGCAAGATTTTAAAAAAAATAGAATTCATCCAATGAAAAAAAAAAACATAATAGAGATACAACCTTTGTTATTAGTGTTTTCTTTCTTTGTTCATTGATTGTGTTCTATTTTTTTATTGCCTAATTTGATTTTACATTGAGAGAGATAAAAAGTAAAGAGAGATAATTTACGTAAAAGCCAAACTTCTTTTTCTTTATTTGTTGATTCGAAGATGTGTACTAAGTGAGAGTACATATGGATTCTTCTTTTTTTTAAGTTGGGTTAGTACTTAAGGACGTACTAAGTTAAATGTAGTCTAGGTGAGTGAAGAGTGGTGAGATTTTTTGTATTAGTAATTATACTAAAGATTGATTATAATAAAAATTTCATCGTGCATAGTTTATGGTAACAATTGGACATAAATCACATTATACTTAATAGCTAAACTAAGATTTTTTTCTTATTCTTATCTCTTTCTGTTACTACGAGACGAGACAAAATTTAAAATAATTTTATGATTTATGAGTTCTACATTTTTTTATTCTACATACATGCATAATGCATTACCCTGCTTTGGCTCTTTTTCTGCAAAAACACACACATACACAAGTGATATGTTCACCGTAATTTTTTCTAACATCCAAGTTTCATTTGTCAATTTGAAATATAAAAGTGAATTAAATTTAAATAGATGTTTTATTACTATAACTATAAGGCAAATTCTCTGGTATGGATTCCCAAAATCATCTATACGTCTGGATCATGCGTGTCAATCTGCGGATTCTGACGCATGTATGAATTGAAAGGACTGCATTCTGAGGGTCCTGAATGCAAGATAGTGACAGGAGCAAAAAAGAGCAGTGCTTCTCAGAAGTGGGCACCTTTTGGTTGGAGTAATTATGTTGCTAATGACAATTTATAGTTGTTAATCTTTTTTGGCAAGTGGGCTAAAGGATGAGCTGGATGATTTTTGTGGACGACAATGTGAGCCGTTAATGCTTGGTTTTTAAAGTAGTAATGAAATTTTCAAAGTGCTGCATTATGTTTTGTGTTTAATTTGGTTGTTATTTTGGAGGTGTTCTTCTGTATCTCCAAAAAGAAGTCATAGCAATGACCCAAAAAAAAAGATAAGTCATAATATTACTTCGTTGATAAATTCTATTTTACTTATTCATGAAGTTACTGGAGGAATGTAAATATATCTTTGATTTCATTGTTATCCACAACTTACTAAAAAATACTAACCATAATATTAGTAATTATATCTTAAAGATAGATTTCTTTGAATGTTTTAAAGGAGAATGTCAAGGAAAAAGAAGGAAAGGGGGGCAATGAGCCAAAAGCAACGAAAATCAAACTCTCCATTTTGCTAACATAAAACTTGCTATAATTTTCTTCAAAAAAATAAATTAAGAATTTCTATCAACTCCATAGGTCTGGAAAGTCAATGTATTGAACACCCCAACCAATTTTATCTTTAAGATGATTCAAATAAACTATTGAAAAGATTAATGTTAAGGACTACTAGCAAGAGCTAATTACTAAAAAAGACTAATTATATTAAAATTATTATAAAAGATACATTTAAATAAAATTTAAGAAAAAAGACCAAAGAGTTTTTAAATAGACAATAATATCCTTGATCAATCTTTAACACTAAAAATGTTAGAAAAAATAAATAAGACCTCTAATCCAAAAACATTTAAACTCTAAATTCCTAAATTCAATAATCCTAAATTTCTTAATATTGCTTTATCAATATGGTAATATTTTGAGTATTACTCGTCTAACACCATTGATAATATTGATACACATACATTTTTTTAAGGAGACATATTTCAATTATTTTTATTGTAATTTAGACATCAGTAGTTGAAAATAGAAAATTGAAGGAATTTAATTGAGAAATAAAAAGAGAGATCACTAGTCGTCAAATTGAACTTATGCTATAATGGCTTACTTTGGAGAGTCTAGTAAGTAATAATAGTGTTTCTTCTACAAATTTATTTTATCTTAATGCTTGGTGGTATTGCCATTAATTGCACTAAAGCTATGGTTATTATTTGTATTATTTATGGAAATTGTTTCTCATACGTAATGTCTTTTCTATGTAAAATAGAAAATAAAAATTAAACTTGTACCAGAAATTCAAAAGATGAATGAAATCATGCGGGAAAGAGTAAAATGAATCCCTTTTTTTTTTCTTATTAAAAATAACCATAAAAAGAATTAGAATAAGAGAATGACTAATGGCATTACTGTAACACTGCCGAAAAATCCAACGGGGCCACCGAGTATGTTTTCCAAAAATTATTTAAAATCCACCCAAAGCATTAGCTAAAATTTATTATGAATAATTGATTTTGACATTCGTTTATTAAAATTTAAAACAAATTAACGTATATAATTTATGATCTAATTATGTGTTCAGTCTGTTGTACGAATAAAAATAATTAGTTTTTTATATTTGTTTTTTGAAAATAAAATTTTATGTCTCTGCATATGTAAAAATACAGTTAGAAATTAGCATAAGAAAATTATACCGATAATTATAAAATTAACTGCAAATTGATTTTTTTAAAACAATTGAATCTTGAGTCCCACTTTTAATTATCACACTCGTATTCTTTGCAACATATATGTAATTTGAAAGAAGAGAAATGAAAAAATGAATTAGAAAGATAAGCGTTGAAAATTTAAAACTAAATTAAAAACTAAAAAATTTTGTATATAATAATAATAATGATCATTATAGTAATAACAACAATAACAACAACAACAACAACAACAACAACAACAACAACAACAACAACAATAATCATAATCATAATCATAATAATATTTTTTATTTGAATTATATTATATTGTTAATCTTGTTTTTTTTTTTTGTAGAATGGAAAGATGAAAAAGAACAGAGAATGAGAGAAAGGAGAAAGAAAGATAAAGATGAATGATAAGAGCGAGAGTTAGAATTTGTTAATTTAGCAAGAAAAGTTTTATTTTAATTGTAAAAAAATATCGGATGACATAGTTTGATTTGTTAAATTACTGATATAAAATATAAGTTACATAAGGAGGCAAAATATTAGAGAGAAATATAAAAATGAAGAGAGGTAGATGAGAAAATTTAGGAAGGAAGTTTTATTAATATTTTAAAAAAATATTTTCTCTCACTCTTAAGAAGAGAGTGTCATGTTTTTCCTTTGATTATTAAATCCGATAGTAATATATGATACGTAATGTAGGTATAATTCAATTTCAATTTTATTGCAACTGCTAGAATGTTATGTTGCACATCTTGGTTAGCAAATTAGTTATTAGTTGCTGATATTGATAATGATATATACACTAGATAGAGTGGTCGAAGAAATGATAGACTTAGAGAAAGGAAAAGGAAGGAGGGGAGAGCTCTTTAATTTCGGCGGGAGAGATTTGATTTCAATCGCAATGAGAAAGTGACATGTGGCACACTTTGGTGGTAGTATTAGTGAGGAGGCAGAAGAACTTCTTTAATTTTGACATCAAAAGACTTGATTCCAATTGCAATGAGAAAGTAACAAGTGGCACATTTTAGTTGTAAAATTAGAGACGTATAATAGATTGCGATTGCATGTGTTTAGGCAAGGAATATCTGATCCGCTCTCAAGTGTTGTCGATATCAGACTCTCCAGGAGACATTTTTGTGAGGAAAAAATGCATTGTATGTGTGCACGGTTGAACACGAATTCTTTTGTTCAGTGTTAACATAGCTGGAAGACTCGTAATAAAGCAGAGACATGTGGTCCGCAACATAATGATGCGCATCCTGCACGTCACCGTTTCTTTGAGGACGCTAGATAATTTCATGGTTAGCTGAGGTGTTAATGCTTTGTGCCTGGTAAGCTTATTATGAAGAATGTCAAGCCTCAACTGTAAGGTTAGGGCGTATGGCAGTGTTAATTGAGTTCACGTTGACACCCGATGCGTATGGGTTAGGGTATTGTTTAGAGTTAGGTGTGGTCATGATGATGCAGAACGAAATTCGCAAGTTGTCGTTGCATTTTTGCAAGTGCATGAACTCCTGTAGCCATTCACGACTACTATGCTGGATTGCACTGGTCTGGTTTTGTCTCAGGTCAACACGGGGAAGACGACGTGAGCGAGGTACGCATTGGCAAATTCTTGTCAAACTGGATGTGGTGTTTTACATACAAGTCTATGCCGATGTTTGCGTTGAGATGTAACATAGTCAATGTGTAGTGTTTTTGATATTATGAATGATGTAACATTGTGAAAACTTCGTAGGCGTACCCGCGTGTGAATTGTCGATATAGTGGGTGTTGGTAAAAAATAATTAAAATCGACGAAGGGAGTCATTTGAAGATTTGTGAGTAAGCTTTTAGAAGGAAGTTGATATCAAAGAAGTCTTGCGTTTGGGGACATCGAGTAAGAAGACGATCGAATCAGCTAGTCGAAGAGATATTCGACGAGAAATATCGAAGACCTTGAACTAGAAGGTTAATTTTAAACCGTGACATGATCAAGCTAAGGAGTGAGAACAGTTAATTCTTGTTTTCACACACGTGGACATTAAGTTTCAATTCAATCGGTAAAAGAATGGCTATATATAGAAGAAGGCTCAAAGAAACTTAGGTTGGAACTGTGCTTCTTTATTTTAGATACGTAGACTCACATCCCAGGAACTTTCTGAGTCTGCTTCGAGTTAATTTTCTATAGGTTTGTACCAGATGTCTTTACTTTCCATTTATCTTTTTTGCAACGGTCGTCGTCATACCATGTTGTGTTTTCGTATCGAGAATATCAGTAACAGGAAATAGTGGTGTACAACAAGGTTGAGGAAATATAATGACACCCTAGGTTAATAATTTCTAAAATGGAAAACACAAAGATAAGGGCAATTTACGCTAATAAACCAACTCCCCACCAAAATTACGTGGATTCTCCAAACTTGAAACGGCTGCCCGAATGTCCGAATAGGGTTCTCTATATGAAGCGAACTGATTAAATTTGATTAACCCTAATACATAGTAAATTGCAACTAGGGGAGTCTAATTACAAAAGAAACATTCCCTTACCCCGCATATCAAATCTAACGGATCCGAATCAGGCTAGCCTACTTTTTTTTGGAGTCAACTAGGGTTATCGAATCCATTGAACTTGGTGTATGATGATGCGTATCCCTTTAAGTACCCCGAAGCCATTTATGGTCGATTTAATATATAAGGCAGCATTCGATTTCATCCTTGTGCAATGAAAAAATGGCCAAGAACGTTTACGGCTCCTTCCATAAAATTTTGTGATTGGGAAATAAGTATTCAATTAAATTGTAAACAGTAATGGCTTTAAATAAACTTTTAGCATTTACTCTCGATGGATTAATCCATTTAACTAAACTTTTAAGCCCTTTTTTCTTAAAAAGTGTTTAGCATAGAAACAAATACCTTCCTAAGTTTATATAAATAAATTTATTAAAAATATTCTTACTCAATTTTTAAAAATAAGACTCTTCTACATAATTAACAACGTAAAGCTTATTTTATTTTCTGCGAGCAATTAACAAAATAATTACATACACATGAAAATACTTATGTTTAAAACTAGAATTTAAAATACAAAAACGTTAAATTCAGGTACGATACTTCTTGAAAAATAATTATTTATTTATTAACTTAAAAATACCATGTAAACTAACTTGTGTTAGTACTCTTTTTAAGTACTCTTAGTAATAAGTATATTATGTACGAATTGTTGACCGTTGTTTTGGGCCAAAGTGAATCCAGAAAGTGCTTATCTATAATGATCATGGTAACTGATGCACATAAACTAGTTATGCTACGATTTAGGAAATTGCACGATCGGCAAAATTCCTTCCGGCAAGTGCACCGGTTATCGTCAAGTAAAAACTCACAATAGAGTGAGGTCGAATCCCACAAGGATTGGTTGAGTGAGCAATTCGGATTAGAAGTGTGTTCTAGTTGAGCGGAATCAAGATTGAGATGAGAATTGCGGAATGTAAAATTGGCGGGAAAAGTAAATGACAAGAAATTGAAATGGCGGAATCTTAAATTGCATGAATTAAAGAGCAGAAACTAAATTGCTGAAATTAAAAGGGAATGGGGGTGATTGCATGAATTGAGTTGCAGAATGTAAAGAGAAGATGTAATCAGAATTGGGGAATTCATTGGGTTATAGGAGATATTGAGATCTCCGAATCAAAACATGTTTATCTCTTCCTCAAGCAATACGTTCATTGAATTTTGCTTGGCAATCTTATATGATTGGATCCCAATCCCTTGGCTCACCAATTCTCTCTAAAAATGAACAAATTCCCAATCCCTTGGTTTAAATGTTCATAAGAAGAGATGATGCTCGATCACTGATTATACCACACAGTTTCATGAACCACAATTTGGTAGGATTACATGTCACAATATCCATCCAAACTCCAATCCAATTCACTGTGAGAAAGCTTCTCTAGCATGAATCCTCCATTCCTTTCCCAAGGTTCCGAAGGATTCCAATTATGGGTAGTTTCTTTCCCAAGACAACTACCCAATGGAATTAGATCGAGAAGCTTTCTAACAAAATTCAAGAGAAAAGATTGAAGAAGAAGATAAACTATTATTGATTCATTGAATTACAATAGAGCTCCCTAACCCAATGAAAGGGGGTTTAGTGAGTCATAGCTCTGAATTCAATTACAAAGATATGAAAACTAGCTAAAAGTGAAGGTAAAAAAGTCCTCTCTAACTTAAATTCTATCCTATTTATACACTTTCTATATTGAGCTTCTGTTGTGTTTCTTGGGCTTTGAGGCCTCTCCCTGCTTTCCTTTTGCCTTGGGTTTATGATCCATAATCTTGATGAGGCTGCTGGTCCAAATTCTGTAACATTCATTGAGCCAACTTAGTGATAATCAAATAATGGCACATGACTCAATAAATTGAAATTTCAGACTCATCAATCCTTCAGGCCCAATCCCATAAACCATGATATTCAATTGGGTTTCATACCAGAATAAGTTTAAGTTAATGTTTGTGCTCAAATACTAACTTAAACCACAATATCTTTGGTCCAGAAACCTTTTCCAAGAGTGGCGTTTAAGTTGCAGTTTAAGCTTAAACTGCAGCTTAAACGCCAGACACTTCCAGTGAGGCCTTTTGGAGAAGCACGTTTAAGCTTTAGTTTAAGGTTAAACTGAAGCTTAAACGTGGAAATGGAAGAAGGCAGCCCTGGAGAGTCATGTAGTCGAACACGTTTAAGCTCCAGTTTGAGGTCAAACTGAAGCTTAAACGTGGATATAGGAAGGGCAGCCCTGGAGGTCGAACACGTTTAACCTCCAGTTTAAGGTCAAACTGGAGGTTAAACGTGGAAATAGAAGGAGGCATCCTGGAGGTCGAACACGTTTAACCTCCAGTTTAAGGTTAAACTGGAGGTTAAACGTGGAAGCTTAGAAAGGTAGCCCTGGAGGTGTCGAACACGTTTAAGCTCCAGTTTGAGGTCAAACTGGAGCTTAAACGTGGAAATGGAGAGAGCAACCCTGGAGGAGAAAACTTGGTCGAACACGTTTAAGCTCCAGTTTGAGGTCAAACTGGAGCTTAAACGTGGAAATGGCTCCCTGGTGCTTTTCCCATTCTGGCGTTTAACCTCCAGTTTGAGGTCAAACTGGAGGTTAAACGTGGAACTCCTTGCTGAGTGGCATTCTCATTCTGGCGTTTAACCTCCAGTTTGAGGTCAAACTGGAGGTTAACCTTCAATTCCAGCATTTCTTAGCCTTCATGATTCTGGCGTTTAAGCTCCAGTTTAGGCTTAAACTGGAACTTAAACTCCAATTGTGATATTCAAGCTTCCTTTATTGATTTTGTTGCTTCCTTGCTTAGCCTCTTCTTCCCTGAAATCATCCAAACAAATGCATCAAAGTCTTGCAAAATTTCATGAGAAATCTTCCATTCTTATCATTCAAGTAATATAACTAAAACTCATGGAATTTGCATTAAAATCATACTGTTTGGATGGTTCATTGCTTTGTTCTTCATTTAACCATTTTTGGTTACTTTAAGCTCAAGAAAATGCATAAAACAACTAAAACTAACAGAAAAATGCTAGTGAAACTAGCCTAAGATGCCTTGGCATCAGTAACCATAGCAAGATTATTGAGATTACTTAAAAAGTGTACGAAAGAGTATGTCGAGTGAATATTTTCACAAGTTATTAATCTGTCCTTATTAACTTAAAAATTTAGTATAACTTGATATATTAATAGATATATACATTTAACTAATTTTTTAATATTTACATTGATTATAATACTTTTAAAACCAAATGAAATTATTTCTTAAACATAACTATTATCATTCTTGCTTATGCAACATTTTCTTTAAAATTATCTTTTAAGAATTCTTTTCAAAACCAAAAATTTATCCAGAACAAAAAACTCATTTTTAAAAGTTTCTTTTAAAAATGCATTTCCACCCAAGGAATTAAAAATTTATTTGAATGGGCGGGAAAAGATAAAACTTATTTCATGTGGCAACAAAAACTGAATATTGGCTTCACTGGGGATCGTTTGATTTGATTGCGCGGTCTCCAAGGTTTTATTATGCATGACCATTGTTGCTTTGGGACCACGCTTATGCAGGAGTCTCGTGAGTGTGATAGATACGCAAGGAAGAATTGAAATGGACAGTAACCTAACTTAATAGGGCATCTAACTAGTCAGTTTAGGCTGAGGGAGAAACAAATCCGTGGCTAAATTAAGTTGTGTGAGTGTGCCACCGAGGTTGCAGGCCCTACCACTTGTTTCACTACAAATACCCATTGTTTGGAAGTCACATAGTGGAGAAAAGTCTCTGCTGTCCTTTCTTTGGTTCTTGTTGAGGGTTAGGGAGGATGGGGTTCCCCTTTTATGCGGTTAAGGTTGTTAAACAACCTGGTATTTACACCTCATGGGTTCGTTACAAAGCCCAGGTCGACGGTGTTAGCAACACTTTTTTCAAGGGTTTTCGTTCCCATGAGGAATCACTAGGACGGCTTCGCACCTGTGAAGAGGTAGTTGTTAAGTTATTGGCCCCCGGTGGCATTCATCGTGCGTTCAGTCCGGTGATGGACTTCGTTGAGGAGAGACAATTCTCTTCTAAAGCAGGTGCTATCTTGTTTGGGTAGTCGTCACAGTCGGATACTATTGTTCAAAGGTAATATTTCTAGCAATGCAAGGCTGGTTTGCGTGCGTGCTGTGAAATTTTAAGTTCCTAATTTGTTCGTGTTGCGTTGTCCTTGTGTGAAGGAGTGCGTGGCAGGTGGAGGACTTCCTCTGTGTCGAGAATATGGAAATGTTACTAGCACGAGTGTGTGCTTCAATTGGTGTTGGGCCTCCCCTATTTTATCGACGAGATAGCAGTGCGCCGGACACGGGTCCACTGGTGGGGTTTGTTGTGGTTCTTCCTTCAAATCCTCTAGGCTTGGCCATAACAGCTGAGGTCGAGCTAAGCACGTCTAAGGAGGATGCTTGAGAGGACGCTGCATTTCGAGGGATTGAAGGGTTGTTAAAAGCGACAAGAAAGAAGATACTAGACTATAACTACCGCGTCATGATGCGTGTTCAGAAGCAGCTTGAGTACCTATGTTGTCAATGTGCATATAGGGATCGTGACCGCATATATCAACTTGAGATGGAGAATGCAACCTTGAAGGATCAGGTTGCCCTGCTCAACAACATGTTAATATAAGAACGTCTTCGAGTGTCATGGTTAAAATTGTATCCACATGGACAGTTTGCAGGTAGATTTTATGTGGCTTAACTGTAATCTTTTAGTGAATGGGTTACATGAGGGTTTTGGACGGATAGTTATATGTGTTTCCAAGCATGTATTGTCCATGATTCTCGTTTAGTCTATTGTCCATGGATAATTATGATCAAGCAAATGTGACTGTGTTTCGGTGCTACACTTTGCATGACTTTAAATCCAATGCATGATGAAATGGGAATTGACGTAAATCTGAGGATATTAGGCATACAACTGTTTGCCACCTGTACCCGTGCATTTTTTGCATTCCAACCCATGTCCACCTGTTCAGTATACCACATAATTTAATTTTTTAATTCATGGGAAACTTTGTCAACGAGTTCCACTTGGTTTTGTTCTGTTCTTGGGGTGAGGGTCGGATGAAAGTGTGTATAAAGTTTTCGTGACTGATTGACGTCTTCAGCTGAATGGGAAGATTTACTTATTAAAACTGATTTTTAATACCAAACTTATTAAGAAGGATTAAATCTATGTTTAATATTTATGATATTTAAAAGATAAGGACCAAATCTTGGGATCCCTATATCATTAATTAATTTTTTATTTATTTTTCATATTTTTATGTTAATAAGTTTCATTTCACCCGAAATTTTAGTAATTTTCATTTTTTTTATTTTTATTTCTTTGATCTTTAATATTTTTTTCTGTTAATCAGAGAAAAAAGGATGACAGATCACAAAAATAAAAAATTATATCATTATAACATACTAAAATAAAGTACTATACAAAACATTATGGTTGAACTAATTTTAAGGGCACCATAAACGCAGGATTAAATATATTTAAAAAACAAGACTATTGTAATTTAGTGTTGTATTTTTTTCATAATGGACTATTATCTATCTAAAAGTGATTTTCACTATTATGTCAAAAAAATATTAATATTATCAAAATAAACTTTAGTACGTAATTGCCAGTCGTGAAATCAAGTTGGCATAAACTCAAAGATACCCTAAATTAATTCTACAAATTCTCTTTTATTCCAACTCCATGTTGACATACCTCAACCGTAAACCCACACATAGTAAGTTGGTTTGTATCTGACACAAAGCTCAATAACAAGGTATTGGTGTTTATTGGGCTAGAGTATCATAGGGCCATGGCCCGAAAAGGTGATGTTAGACAAGTTAAGCCTATAAATGTTGGTGTTGGTTATGCGTGTGTGACACCACAATAAAGCCTTTCCCGTGCACAAAAACATAGCCTTTCCATAGTATCTTGATGGAGAAGCAAAATGGTGTAAAAGGGGGTACCGGATCTGCTCCGAGCAAGACTTCGAAGAAGGAAGCGGCACGAGGTACGTCCGGGTTGGACAAGTACATTCACTGTCAATGTGGCAGCACCATTTTCATTCATGTGTAGCATGAAACAATGTGACGTTATACCGAAGGCCACTAAGTGTATCTTTTTTTGATTTTTTTATCTTCATGTATTTAGGGAGGGTCAGATGGATGCCAATGAGAATGTGACCTCGTCTGAGGATCGGGTGCTGTAACTGCTCAGGTCCATCCGTCAGGTACGAATTCAAACCCATTCGACATCCTTGAAAGTGATTAACATGGTGGAACTTGGTCTGGTAATGTTGCTAACATTGTTTCTGATTTTACAGCATTTGGAAAGGGATGAAGCAACTCAGAGCGCAGCGGTGTGGGTTCAGAATGACCAAATAAAGTCTCTGCATGAAGTAGTTGCCGGGCATGCCAAGATTATTGAAATGCTTTTGCAGTCTATGCCGACAGAAGTGAAGGACAAGCTAGCCATTGAGGTGAACACTGGCGGCGACTCAGGAACGAAGACCGTCCGTGGTCGAAAAGCATCATCTGTGGCACATAAGAGGGTTTCATTACGATCAACAACCAAAATTCCTACTCAGGCCATGTCCAATCCAGGCCGAAATATAACCATCCTTAAGGTCATGAGGGTAAAAATTGGACATTTTGCAAGCCATACACTTGCATACCTCTGTTGTTAATTACGTGGTATGATTTCATGCATCTGAGTCAAACACCCATTTATGCCACAGAGAAAGCTAGAGTTCAGTTACGATGGCGGGTCCGATAGAATGGATGACGTTCAGCAGAATGGGCCGGGGAGCCCCTTTACATATTATATGCCCGTTGGCCATTACATGGATGGTGGAGAGATCCCCAAGGTCAGGCATTCGGAAACTCGCGTCTACTCAATCCATGGGTGATGTACCGCAATTACCTTGTCTAAATATTTTTTCCTTGTAACAGTGCATGGACGTGTTGTTCCCACCTCCGAAAGGAATGGAATTTGCTGGTCTGGATCTTGCGGTAGCAGCGTACATTTTTGGTAAAGACCTCACAGCAAGGTTGGTAGCCACCGTTTTCAAAAACAAAAAAACATAAATTTTTTTCCTGCATTTTTTCTAAAGTTTTATGCCTCACCTTGATGTGGCAGCTGTTGCCTTTGGATAGCTGCTTATGACTTTCTTTCTCTTACAAGCAGTTAAGTGCTCGTTCCTAATGAATACTGCCCCGTTACTAGAGGGTCTCTACAGACACTATTCCCTGGGCAGCAAGTGATCGATGACGTAAGGCACCAACACCCGGTGAAAACCGGTTATATGTTGCTAATTGTATGACCTTGGAATGTGTGACGCTTGCAAGTACTCAGCTTGACCGCTGCGATGTGCACTAGGAGCATCACCGCGGAGTCGTCTTTGAAGCATTGGTGGCTTCCTACTGGATTCTCGGTCAGTACCTGTAAATTTAATTTGCATTTGTGATCTGAAGTAGATTGTTATAATTGTCTGCGCCTTAGAATTTCAAATATTCTTCTCAGTGTTTGATGTCTTGACAGTAAATTACACTGATCCCCGGCCACCATTGTCCACAGACCCTGGAGTACATTAGGAAAAGTTCATGGGGTTGGCAGACAACTTATTGAAGGTAGTTTCTTAGTCGTATGCATGGAATCCAGATTTGGTTAAATAGTGAGGGGTAGTCGTTCACTTGCGCGTGTTGTTTTGTTCGGGCTATGTCAACGGTGTACGTGCCAATGCACAAGGATAATCACTGGTACCTTATGATTATCAACTTTGTGAGCTCCGCACTGGTGTACTTAGACTCTCTTAAGGTTGATAAGGAAACAAAGGCCCGCAAGGATCAAATGCGATATGTGGTAATGCATGGTTTCTTTTTCTTTCATTGTAGTAATCTACCTAGCCAAACGAATCTAACTTAATCAATTGTACTCAGTGTGTAGGCATTTTTCCTGGAGAAGATGCTTGCTGATCATAGTTTCTTCGAGGATAAGGTCAACTGTATCTTTCCCAAGCCTTCTACCTGTAATGTCGTGGAACTTGAAATAGGGCAGCAGGATGAAAGATCATATGTAATTGCATCAATTTTAGGTTCATCATGGCTATCATTTACCTGAGATAGTTAACATCACATTTTGTCTAAACGATTACAGGAACGATTGCAGAGTGTGGGTGGCACAGTGGATGATCTAGTCCTACATGTGGCAAAATTACGACCTACAGGTAACGTAATTTTCACCCCATTTGACATGTGCCCACAACACCACTATTCTCTTTGCAATATATCGTCTTTGATCTGCCTCGAGTGAATCTAGGTCGTCAATGCAACCACGCGAATGTGACAAGCTCTGGACCTAGTTATGGGAAGGCACAATGCACTATGAACAGACATAGGATGCATGGCCGTTGATAACTGGGATGCAAGGTGCCATGGTCAGTAATAAAGGCAAGGAAGCACGTTCGGGAATCATTCGGCAAAGCTGCACCAACCAAGTAGGTTGTGTGGCTGGAAAGGTGGCTAGTAAAACACCCTTCGAATGGCTTTTGAAGCTGTCCATTCATCGCATTTTGTTGATTCTGGAGTAGTGCACCGTTTACTGCAATCTGGTGCACTTGTTGTTTACTGATAAGAGCATACTATGTTTTGGTGAACCGACATGCACACGATTGGGTGCCTCTTTTGTCTTACACAGATAATGCTTAGTAACTGTCCCCTCTGTAGATCATGTGGATCGTTAAGCTGTCCGAGTTTATTTTGGGGATTTTCGGTTGATATTTTTTGTAAGTATTGGATACACATCTGTGCGTGTTGTTCGGCACAAAAAACTAGTGACTCTGTTATGGCGTGGAATTTGATTTTGTAATGCCCGTCATGTGTTTGTGTAAAAAATATTTGGAATGAACAAGTTTTACTAACTGTGTCGATGATTGGGCCTCGTAAGCCATTTTCATCATTTCTTATCGTGTCTCTAGTATGAACTTTAACACAAATCATAAGCTTAATTAGTTCTCGTAAATTGCACCAGCAGTTCATAAAATGGTCTAATGCTCAAATATTTATATATGCAAGTTGAATAGCAAGTGCAACATGAAGGAGTCTGATTTCAAATATCATGTTAGATCGAACAGCCATCATTGGGGTATAATCGAAAAAATATGAAACAAATTAACCAAAAAAACATTGGGGATTATAGCTGCACGGTCTCTCCCTGCACCGTCGAACTTCTCTAGAAGAAATGGCAAACGAAATGGTCTTCTTCCTCAATCTTTGAGCATTTCGTTGAACATTTTCATACACTCCTTCAGTTCCCCATTCTCCTGTTCCAACTCCTATACACACTTGGAAAGAGACTCTACACCGTCGTTCTTCTCTTCCTCCAGCTATTGCTGCATACGCAGCATCTTCCTGTAGTTGATATCTAAGATCTCATAACCAGTGATAGCAAGAACCTTCTCCAACATTATGGCGGACGCCTGTTGTCTGGCATCATGGTCTTCGTCGCAGACAAGACCCTCATCTACAACACTCATAAATCTAGCACAGTTTGGCATGAATACAGAATACCGGAAACGGACATCTCCAAGCGTGTTGTTGGCCTTTCTCAGAATGAAGGCCGGGGACCGTACGCGCAGATTCGCACATGTAACAGCCCGGTTTTTCGAGTACACGAGATCTTTTCTAAAGGCACGGATTTCTCTGGAAGATCCGTAAAGGGAACACCTCTGTTGTATCAACAAGCGTTGATAAATCCCATTTTTAGAGTTTATCTTGTGTTGAATTTAGAGGGTTTTGTCAACCTTTTCCCACATTTATTCAATGAAATAGTATGGTTTGTAAATACTCTTTTAATTGTGCTTAAGAGTGGAAACATGCTTTTTAGGTCTTAGAATAGCTAAATTTAATTCACCTTAATTCCATTAGATGCCTTGATATATTTGTTAAGTGATTTCAGATTTAGGAGGCAAAGATTGGATTGAGGGAATGAAGAAAAAGCATGTAGAAATGGAGAACTCATGAAGAAATGAAGGAATCGCAAAAGCTGTCAAGCCGACCTCTTCGCACTTAATTGACCATAACTTGAGCTACAGAGGTCCAAATGATGCGGTTCTAGTTGTGTTGGAAAGCTAACATCTGGGGCATCGAAATGATATAAAATTTTCCATAGTTGCATCACGTTTAGGGGCGCGCACGTACACTGTACCCGTACGCACCGATGGTTGCACATGATTCACTTAATGCAGCTCGTGACCAGCGATTTTAGAAGCCTTGTGGGCCCAATCCAACTCATTTCTGATGCTATTTAACACAAGGATTGAAGAGGGATGACATACATTACACACTTAGTCATCATTAGTTTAGTTTAGATTAGTTTTGGAGGTAAAGTTAGTTCTAGAGAGAGAAGCTCTCTTTTCTCTCTAGAAATAGGATTAGGTTTTAGATCTAAATTAGAATTTCTTAGATCTAGGTTAATTTCATGCTTAGATTTACTTTTCCTTTTGTATTTCTTCTTCTTCTACTTCTCCTTTCCCAAGTTTAGTATTTAATTCTTGTAATTCTCTACTTTTATGTTGATGCACTTTTGTTCTTCTATTTTCTCTTTAATGCAATTCATGTTTTGATTTTCTTTATTGTTGAATTGCTTTGTTGTTGTTTAATTTCTTGCAATTGAGTAATATAGATTTACTTTCCTTGCAATTTTACTATGTTTTCTTTTTATTGCCTTCCAGGTGTTTGATAAAATGGTTGGAAGAATGTTAGAGTAGATGTTAGTGCTCTTGGCTTGGGAAGGTAACTTAGGAACTCTTGAGTTACTAATGTCCAAGTGATTGATGATTGGGAGCCATTGACTCTAATTCTCACTAATTGAATTGGTGGAGAGCTAGGACTTATGCACTTGGATTGACATAGCTCATTTGACTTTCCTTTACTAGTTAGAGGATGATTTAATGGGGTTGATCCTTGCCAATTCTCATGTTATGGTTAGTGATAAGGATAGAGATCCTTGACCACCAAACATTGCCAAGACCTTTTTAGCTATTAGTTTACTTCCTTGCCATTTATCTTTCATGTCTCTTATCCAAAACCCCAAAATATACCTATAACCAATAACAAGACACTTTATTACAATTCCTAGGGAGAACGAACCGAGGTTTGAATACTTCAGTTTATAATTTTAGGGGTTTGTTACTTGTGACAAACAAATGTTTGTATGAAAGGATTATTGATTGGTTTAGAAACTATACTTGCAACGAGAATTCATTTGTGAATTTTAAACCATCACTTTTTCAGTTCATCAAGCATCTCAATCCTTATTGTCATTATGTCATCCTTAAGCTATAACCTCTTCTGAGGCAAGCTCGATAATGCAATCACGAAGAACCTAGTTTTTGAACCATATCGGTTAGGAGTTTTGATTCTAGTTTTCGTAAACAATCTCAGTTTGATGAACTAGACTCAATTCATGAAAGAAGAATGATAATAGTATAATATTATTATTATATTAGTATTAGAAGATGCTTGAATGATATTATAAGGTTACCTGGTCTGTTTTAGTTAAAAACAGGAAATCGGTTTCACCAGGTTCATAGTTTACTGGTGCAGCTTAGCACCAGCACTCTCTGATAACTTTAGCAATGCTAATGCCTCATCATATACCTTTTATTGTCATATTAAATATGTTACTAGTGTTGTTTATGCTAGTAGCTCAGAAAAAAATTTTTAGAGATGTTTTTACGAGTGTTCCGATACATCTAGTTTTAGTAGTTATACACCTGAGATATTTTAATATTATTTTAATCCACCTCCAAGCCAACCAATCACAACTCACCCTACACCCCCAAGACCTCCAAGGTTGTCTCATTTTCTCCTTTTGGCCAGAAATAGTTAGAGAGAAAAAGAGAGAAAAGTTCTTAGTTTCAAATCTTCAAAGCTTGATTTTTTCTGAACTAAAACTCAAATCAAAACTCCGATTACACTAAAATGATCCTCTCTTATTCCTCTACATCAAGGCTAAGAATAAGGTGAGATGGCTGTTCCTTTCCCCTTTGAATTCAGTTTTCAAGGAAACATGCATGAACATGTGCTTTCTTGATGTTCCTCCTTAGATCTCTTGCTTGGCTTGACTTGTGGGCCAAATATGTTCAATTCCCAGAACATTTTAGGTGAGGAATCCCTTCTGAACATGTTGATTAAGGTTTGGTTAGTTGAGGTTTTATGGATTCAACGTTGTTCTTGATGAATTTGGAGCAGAAAATCAAAGTAGGGTTTGATGAAATTAATCTTGATTAATTGTGTTTGAGTTTTGTGATTATGATATGGTTTGGCTGTGGTTGAAATTGATGGTTTATATGAGTGATTCTTGTTGAAATTTTGGTAAAAATTTGATGATATTTAACTTTGAATTTGTGTTTTTCATGGCTACTGGAAAAACGAAACCCTAACCCTTAAATTGGGGTTCAATTTCTGTCAAAATCATGTGGAAAAGATGGGGTTTTAGTGGATGGGAATTTATTATGAATTATGGTAAAAATCGGTTGTTGAAAAGATTGAAAAATTTACGAAGAACACAAAGAACACTTTGAATGTGGTGAAGAACAATGAAGGACACCTTTTTTATCCATAAAAGGGCAAGGAAGTAATTATTTTGGTGTTTAGGAGGTTATTTGTAATTTCCAAAAGTTAGGGTGGTTATAGTAGAAATATTAAAAGTTACTTATAAACCACTATTTTATGGTTTATCTTGTGCTCAATTGAGTGATTTTATCAAGTCCTTGCACACTTATACATACAAATTGCATGGTTTTACAATTCCTTCCTAGTTTTGTTCTATAATTGAAAACTTGCTTCCTGAGCCTTTAAATTATATGTTTTTAATTCCCTTTATACCATTCGATGCCGTGATCTGTGCGTTAAGTGTTTTCAGGCTTTATAGGGCAGGAATGGCTTAGAGGATAGAAAGGAAGCTTGCAAAAATGAAAGGAACACAAGAAATAAAGGAGACAACCAGCGAGGATCGACGCGTGCACGTACCTGACCCGTATGCGCGAACTGGAGTTTGCACGATGACGCGTGCGTGTACCTGACGCGTACGTATGACTAGCATAGAAGACAAGCGATGCGTACGCGTGGCTAACGCATACGCATGACTAGGATTTTTGTCAATCGATGCGTACACATGACTGATACGTACGCGTGATGTGCGGTATCTGTAGAAATCACAAAAAACGCTGGGGGCAATTTTGGGCAAGTTTGGACCCAGTTTTTTCCCAGAAACACTGACTAAAGCCAGGGGACAAGCAGAGACTCAACACACATACAACATTCATTCACAATTTAGGTTTTAGATGTAGTTTCTAGAGAGAGGGGCTCTCTCTCCTCTCTCTAGGTTTTAGGATTTCTGTTAGTTTTAGGTTTATTTCTTCCTAATTCCAGGTTCAACGTTCCTTTAATTTAGTTTCTCTTCTACTCTTATTTAGTCTAGCACTTTAGTTTAGTTATTTCTCTTTTTGATATGTTTATTTTCCCAATTTGGTTTATGAACTCCATGTCAGATTTGATTTCTTTATTTAATGCAATTTGAGGTATTTCATATTTATGATTTTAATTTAGCTTTTTACATTCTTAGCTTTGGTTGAGTAATTGGAGATGCTTGAGTTATAAAACTCCTTGTTGACTGATAATTGAAATTTGCTAGTTGATTTGGATCCTTCTAAAGCTAGTCTTTCCTTAGGAATTGACTAGGACTCGAGGAATCAAATTGATTCGTCCACTTGACTTTCCTTTATTTAGTAAGGGTTAACTAAGTGGGAGCAATGAACAATTCTCATCACAATTGATAAGGATAACTAGGATAGGACGTCTAATTCTCATACCTTGCCAAGAGTTTTCTTAATTATTAATTTACTTTCTTGCAATTTACCTTGTTCCTTATTCAAAAACCGCAAAAAGATAATCTTCCATAACCAATAATAAATACGCCTCCCTTCAATTCCTTGAGAGACGACCCGAGGTTCAAATACTTCGGTTATCAATTTTATTAGGGGTTTGTTACTTGTGACAACCAAATTTTTGTATGAAGGGATTTTAGTTGGTTTAGAAACTATACTAGCAACGAGGTTTCATTTGTGAATTCTTTACCGATAGAAATCCGTTCATTAAAATGGCGCCGTTGCCAGGGATCGAACCCGGGTCGTCCGCGTGATAGGCAGAAATACTAACAAATGAACCCGGGTCCCTGGCAACGGCGCCATTTTGATGAATGGATTTCTGTCGGTAAAGAATTCACAAATGAAACCTCGTTGCTATTATAGTTTCTAAACCAACTAAAATCCTCTCATACAAAAATTTGGTTGTCACAAGTAACAAACCACTAAAAAAATTGATAACTGATGTATTTAAACCTCAGGTCGCCTCTCAAGGATTTGCAGGGAGGTGTATTTATTATTGGTTATGGAAGATTATCTTTTTGGGGTTTTTGAATAAGGAACAAAAAAGATAAATTGCAAGAAAGTAAATTAATAATTAAGAAAACTCTTGGAAAGGTATGAGAATTAGATGTCCTATCCTAGTTATCCTTACCAATTGTGATGAGAGTTGTTCATTGCTCCAACTTAGTTAACCCTTACTAAATAAAGGAAAGTCAAGTGGACGAATCAATTTGATTCCTTAAGTCCTAGTCAACTCCTAAGGAAAGACTAGCTTTAGAGGGATCCAAATCAACCAGCAAATTTCAATTATCAGTCAATAAGGAGTTTGATAACTCAAGTGTCTCCAATTACTCAATGATGCATGGAAACTTGTCTCTCAACAAATTTCCCTCGGCAAGTATACCGAATTGTCGTCAAGTAAAAACTCACAATAGAGTGAGGTCGAATCCCACAGGGATTGATTGGTCAAGCAACTTTAATTAGAGGAATGTTCTAGTTGAGCTAAGCAGAAATTGAGTTGAGTAATTGTAGAAAGTTAAATGGATGGAAAGTAAATAACATCAGATGTAAATGCTAGAAATAAAGAGCAGAATGTAAATGGCGGAAAGTAAATTGCAGAATCTTAAATGGGGAATTGGGAGGATGAGCATAAAAGTAAATGGCAGAAAATAAAGAGAATGGGTAAGATCAGAAATGGGAGATTCATTGGGCTCAGGAGATGTTGTATTCTCCGGATCAAGTTCATTCTCATCTCTTCCTCAAACAATGCATTCATTGATCTCCTTGGCAATCTTAAGTGATTGGATTCCAATTCCTTGGTAATTCAATCTCTCAAATCTTGATCAATAGCCAATTCTTTGGTCTAATTGCTCATGGGAAGAGATGAAGTATGGTCACTGATTATACCACATGTATTCCCAAATCAAAGTGTTGGTAGGATTATATGTCACTATATCCATCCAAACCCCAATTTGGTCCAACATGAGAAAGCATTTCTAGCATGATCTCTTCATTCCTCTTCCAAGGTTCTGAAGAGATCCAAGTATGAATAGCTTCTTTTCCAAGACAACTACCCAATTGGATGAAGATTGAAAGCTTTCTAGTAAAATCAAGAGAAAAGAAAGAAGAAGAATAATAAAAATTATTATTGATCCATCAAATTACAACAGAGCTCCCTAACCCAATGAAAAGGGATTTAGTTGTTCATAGCTCTGGAAATGGAAGAAGATAAAGAAGAATGCATTGTCAAGTTAAACTAGAAATTACAGAGAAAGTAAAATATACAGAGTGTAGTTCTCCAAAATGCCAGCTCCTTTACTAGTTCAAAACTACTCCTATATATACTACTCTTCTGATCTTCTAGTTGGCTCTTCAAGTCTTGGATATGGGCCTTTGATCTTGAGTTGAAGCAGTTATAGTCTACAGTGGACTCAGCTTTGCTTGCAGAAAAAGTGTGAGTTAGGCATGGACGTTAGTTAGGATGTTAGTGGTGTTAACATTAAGTAAAAATGTGGGTTCGAGAACGTTAGTGACAATCACCTTTTTCACTAACGTTCCAAACCAAAATGATCCACGTTAACTTCAACGTTAGTGGCACTAACGTGACCACTAACGTTGCCTCTTGGTCCTTTGCAAACGTTATTGGCGTTCACCTTTTCCAGTAACGTTGCTAATTGCCTCTTTTCCCCATGTTAGAGTTCACGTTAGTATAACTAACGTGACCCTTAACGTGGGCATGCCTAAGCTTCGAGAGCGTTAGTGACACTTATCTTTGTCACTAACGCTCCAAATGCCCCTCCTTCCCACGTTAGAGTTCACGTTAATTAGATTAACGTGGTAGTAATTGCCATCTCCAACGTTAGTGACAAAGGTGAGTGTCACTAACGTTGGCAATTTCTTCATCCTCCCATGTTAGAGTTCACGTTAATTGAATTAACGTGACTCTTAACGTGGCTAAGTGTGCCATTTCGGGGCGTTAGTGGCATTCACTTTTACGATTAACATTGGAGCTACCTTTTTCTTCCACGTTAACTACCACGTTAATGTAATTAACGTGACAACTAACGTGGGCTATGATGGCTTCGAAGGCGTTATTGGGGATCCCTTTTCTCATTAACGCTACAAGCTTATGCCCATTCCACGTTAGTGGTCACGTTAATTAGACTAACGTGGCTACTAACGTGGCTCTTCCTTGCTTCTTTTGTCCTGAAATCAAGCAAATAAAGTGCATCAAAGTTCTATTCCAAGTCATTAGATCATGCATTATCCATTTTGTCATTCAATTCATGCATAATTCTCATGAAATCAGATAAAGTTCACC
The DNA here is from genome assembly GCF_003086295.3 of Arachis hypogaea. Classification (NCBI taxonomy): domain Eukaryota; kingdom Viridiplantae; phylum Streptophyta; class Magnoliopsida; order Fabales; family Fabaceae; genus Arachis; species Arachis hypogaea. The sequence continues at coordinate 53,411,101 of NC_092052.1, forward strand.
ATGTTTGCTTGAATCAAGATTTAAGTGTATTTCTACCCAAAACTTGCTTATTTACTAAGAAAATACATGAAACTACCCTAAAACAGTAAAGAAAAGGTCAGTGAAACTGGCCAAAATGCCCTGGCATCACAACACCAAACTTAAAGCTTGCTTGTCCCTAAGCAAGTACCAAAACATTAGAATGATGAATGAAAGAACAAGAGAAACAAGTTCTTATTATAGAAGTAAAGCTCTTGGTTTATGGGGTTTCATGCATAGCAACTTAGGTTCATTCCTTTACTGGTTTCTAGGTCCTTATCATGCTCTTGAATACTTGCTTGATTGCATCCTATAAGATCCTTATTCTTTGATCCTCCCTTTTTTTCTCAGGGTTTATTGCATCCTTAGGCTAAGTGCTCTGTGAGGGGGCAACTCTTTAAAGTAAGCTTTCAGCTAACACTCCCGAACCAGTTGGTTCAAGGTGCTAGGTGTTGAAACACCCCTAAGGACTTACTCCCCCAAGTCGCTCTCCCCCATACATGCACACCACATGCACATGGTTTGTTATTTTTTTTTTCTTTGAGGCCTTAGTGTCCAGCACCTCTTTAGGTTATTAAATATTCTGTAGCAAAAGTTGCTCTTGATAGTGGACTTTCAGCTGATAATCCCGGGTTAGTTAACCCAAGTTACCAAGTGATAAGGCACCCCTGAGAGCTTAGTCATCCAAGCATATCCTTTGCACAGGAGCACCACAGACATATGCCTCAGTATTCAAACCCTTGGTGCCTAGCCTTATTTCTTATTATTTTTCTTTCTTTTTCAAAATCTTATTGTTCTTTCTCTTTTTCTTATTAGGATCTTGTTGTTTGGCTAGTCTCATAGGATGTGTTTCAAGCATGTAATTCAATACACATGAGTGCCCTCATACCTTATAGGTGATCCAACATAGCTAATCTATTATCCCACCACAAACCTTGAGGACTTATTTCACCATATGAACCCTATTCTAGTTTCTTTCATAACATTCTCTTTTATTAAATTCAAAGGGCAAGCATACAAGTAAGTAGGATGAGAATGAAAATAGGTAACTTGGACCAGCACACATAGACTTAACACTAAAAATGCTAAAGACAGAATTGAAAATTCCTAAGCTACTATGGAAGCATGTTCTATTTCATACATGATTTTCCTTATTTAGACTTGAAAAAGATAAAATGAAGAGGGAACTCCACCACCTTTTACTTATGGGGATGCCTATGCTCTCTCTCTTGTTTTTCCTCTTTGTGTCCTTCTTGAGTGCTTGAACCCCCATTTCCCTTGCGCTTTCCGACCAACTTTTTCCAGAAGCCAGCATCTTCCATCTTCTTTTTCAATGTTTCCTTCTGTTGTTTTACCTGCCCTTCCTCTTGTTCTATTAGCTCTTTTTGGACTGTATCATACCTTGGGATTGAAGAGTGCAAATTATGCATATGCCCAGATACATAGTTCAACTTGGCTTGAGTGTTTATGTTAAATTCTTCCTTATGTAGTTGCCGTCCTTCATTAAGCACGCTGAACTCGTTGAATGCTTTCATCTGAGCTAGCTAACATTGGTTGAGTTCTTAAAGGCGTTTATCTTGACGCTCTTGCCTTTCAGTCACTTGATTGATGGCTTGAGTGAGCTGGTAGTAGTATTCCTGTTGCTGCTCTATTTGTTGTTTTTGCCACTCTCCTTGTTGATTCATCCAGTTAGGAAGTAGTTCTTCCTGACGATCCATCCGTTGGGATTGAAAGTGTAGTTGTTGCTCTTATCCTTCCATATGTCTCCTTGCCAAGTCCTCAATGGCTCCTTGAATGTGAACCAGATTTATATTGGTTGGATCATAGTACTCTTCTTGCTGGTATTATTCTTGATGAGGTTCTTCTTGGTGAGGTCCTTCTTGTGATGCTCTTTTCCTTATTTGAGGCCTTCTTTGTTGTTGGGCGGGTGCTGCATAAGTTATACACTGGAGCGTAACTAACCTCCCAGGGTTTACCTAATGTGGATTGCTGTCTTCGAAGACCACCTTGGCTTTGTTACATAGTCTCAGGATGGTACTGGGATACAAAAGCCGGGCACTTGGATCACTCTTTTTGGCTGCTTCTTGGATTCCCTCAGCTATAATTTCATGTACATTGATGTCTCCACCGCTCATAATGCAATGTAGCATAGTAGCTCGAGCAATGTTGACCTCAGAATTGTTCGAGGCTGGAAGGATAGATCTTCTTACGAGCTCAAACCATCCTTTGGCTTCCGGGATGAGATCTCATCTTCTAATGAACCGTGGCCTCTTATCCGAATACCTTTCCCAATCCGATCCTATGACACACATGTCATTCACAATTTCTTCAAGCTCATCATTGTCGGGGCCATTACTTATTCTTGCTTGACAACTTGGCTTGTCAGAGGGTTGTGATCTAAAATGAAGATTCCTCATTATAACATTGGGACTGAAATCCACTTCTGTTCCTCTCACATAGTTTTTGAAGGTAGGAGCCTCGGTATTGTCTTCTTTGGCTACATTGGCATAGAACTCCTTAATGAGATTTGCATTTATCTTTGTTTCTGGGTTCATGAGCTCTTGCCAACCCCTCTGTTCAATCTTTTCTCTAATCTGCGGGCACTCATCATCGTTGAATTGGAATGTCAACTCTGGCAATACTTTCTTGTGTTTTATACATTTGAATTGAAGCTCATGAAAGGCGGTCTTGAACCTTCCTTCATTAAAAGGAATGCTTTCCACCGGTGTCTTTCCCTTTCACCTTTTGGAGCTTGATGAGGCCATAAGTGACTTTTGATATGTGAAGGTGTTGAAGGGTGCAGATAAGTGATGAAATTCGGCCGGGTTAGGATAGGGTGTAGTTAAGGGAGTGGATGAGAGTGCTTTCGATGGGGTAAGAGGTGTTGAGTTCCGAAAGTGAGAAGTATAAAGAAAGGGGAATTGGAATGTAAAGAGGTACGGACTAGAAACCACTTATATAGAAAAGTGGTGAGTAAATGAAAGGTGTGGATTGATGGTGTAGGCTAATAATGGACGGATGGGGTTCAGCATGGGATGGGCACAAGGATCATCACTTTTATGATATGAGTGGTTCGGCTTCCAAGGGTGTTATTCTTCCAATGTTGCATGGCAACATTTCCCAATGTATTCCCTTTGAAGACATGTGTATAGTCCCCATTTTTGAAGTGGCCGAACCCTCTGGTGCACGAAATTGTGATCTCAGGCAACGGCGCCAAAAACTCTGTACGCACGTCTTAATAAATTGTTTTTCATTCACAACTTCGATACAACTAACCAGCAAGTGCACTGGGTCGTCCAAGTAATAAACCTTACGTGAGTAAGGGTCGATCCCACGGAGATTGTTGGTATGAAGCAAGCTATGGTCATCTTGTAAATCTCAGTCAGGCGGATAATAATTGATTATGGAGTTTTCGAAAATAATACTAATTAAACAGAAAATAAGGATAGAAATACTTATGTATATCACTGGTGAGAATTTCAGATAAAGGTATAGAGATGTTTTCGTCCCTCTGAACTTCTGCTTTCCCGCTGTCTTCATCCAATCAGTCTTACTCCTTTCCATGGGTGGCTTTATGTAAGGACATCACCGTTGTCAATGGCTACTTTTTATCCTCTCTGGAAAATGGTCTGATGCGCTGTCACTGTATGACTAATTGTCTGGAGGCATCACCCTTGTCAATGGCTGCATCCTATCCTCTTGTGAAAATGGTCCAAATGCTCTGTCACAGCACGGCTAATCATCTGAGGTTCTCGATCATACTGGAATAGGATTCACCCTCCTTTTGCGTCTGTCACTACGCCCAGTACTCACGAGTTTGAAGTTCGTCACAGTCATTCAATCCCAGAGTCCTACTCGGAATACCACAGACAAGGTTTAGACTTTTCGAACTCTCATGAATGCCACCATCAATCTAGCTTATACCACGAAGATTCTGATTAAAAGATCCAAGAGATACTCGTTCAATCTAAGGTAGAACAGAAGTGGTTGTCAGGCACGCGTTCATAGGGAATGATGATGATTGTCACGTTCATCACATTCAGGTTGAAGTGCGAATGAATATCTTAGAAGCGGAGTAAGTTGAATTGAATAGAAAAACAGTAGTACTTTGCATTAATCTTTGAGGAACAGCAAAGCTCCACACCTTAATCTATGGAGTGCAGAAACTCTACCGTATGAAAATACATAAGTGATAATGGTCCAGGCATGGCCGAATGGCCAGCCCCCAAAACGTGATCACAGGATCAACAATACAATCCAGGATGTCAAATACAATAGTAAAAACTCCTATTTATACTAAACTAGTTACTAGGGTTTACAGAAGTAAGTAATTGATGCATAAATCCACTTCCGGGGCCCACTTGGTGTGTGCTTGGGCTGAGCTTTGAATGTTACACGTGCAGAGGCTCTTTCTGGAGTTGAACGCTAGGTTGTAATATGTTTCTGGCGTTCAACTCTGGTTTGTGACATGTTTCTGGCGTTTAACTCCAGACAGCATCATAGAACTGGCGTTCAACACCCTTTTACATCGTCTAAACTCAGCCAAAGTATGGACTATTATATATTGCTGGAAATCCCTGGATGTCTACATTCCAACGCAATTAGAAGCGTGCCATTTTGAGTTCTGTAGCTCCAGAAAATCCACTTTGAGTGCAGGGAGGTCAGAATCCAACAGCATCAGCAGTCCTTCTTCAACCTCTGAGTCTGATTTTTGCTCAAGTCCCTCAATTTCAGCCAGAAAATCCCTGAAATCACAAAAAAACACAATAACTCATAGTAAAGTCCAGAAATGTGAATTTAACAAAAAAACTAATGAAAACATCCCTAAAAGTAACCAGATTCTACTAAAATCATACTAAAAACCATGCCAAAAAGCGTATAAATTATCCGCTCATCACAACACCAAACTTAAATTGTTGCTTGTCCCCAAGCAACTGAAAATCCAATAGGATAAAAAGAAGAGAATATACTATAAATTCCAAACTATCAATGAAACATAGCTCCAATCAGATGAGCGGGACTTGTAGCTTTTTGCCTCTTGAATAGTTTTGGCATCTCACTTTATCCATTGAAGTTCAGAATGATTGGAATCTATAGGAACTCAGAGTTCAGATAGTGTTATTGATTCTCCTAGTTCAGTATGATGATTCTTGAACACAGCTATTTTATGAGTCTTGGCCGTGGCCCTAAGCACTTTGTTTTCCAGTATTACCACCAGATACATAAATGCCACAGACACATAACTGGGTGAACCTTTTCAGATTGTGACTCAGCTTTGCTAAAGTCCCCAATTAGAGGTGTCCAGGGTTCTTAAGCACACTCTTTTTTTTTTTTTTGCTTTGGACCTTGACTTTAACCGCTCAGTCTCAAGTTTTCACTTGACACCTTCACGCCACAAGCACATGGTTAGGGACAGCTTGGTTTAGCCGCTTAGGCCAGGATTTTATCTCTTTAGGCCCTCCTATCCACTGATGCTCAAATCCTAGGATCCTTTTTATAACCCTTGCCTTTTGGTTTTAAGGGTTATTGGCTTTTTGCTTTTGCCTCTTGGTTTTAAGAGCTTTTGGCTTTTTCTGCTTGCTTTTTCTTTTTATTTTTTTTCGCCTATTTTTTTTTCTGCAAGCTTTGTTCTTTGCTGCTTTTTCTTGCTTCAAGGATCATTTTTATGATTTTTCAAATTATCAAATAACATGTCTCCTTGTCATCATTCTTTCAAGAGCCAACATATTTAACATTCTTAAACAACAACTTCAAAAGACATATGCACTGTTCAAGCATTCATTCAGAAAACAAAAAGTATTGTCACCACATCAATATAATTAAACTAAGTTCAAGGATAAATTCGAAACTCATGTACTTCTTGTTCTTTTGAATTAAAACATTTTTCATTTAAGAGAGGTGATGGATTCATAGGACATTCATAACTTTAGGACATAATTACTAAATACTAATGATCATGTAATGAAGACACAAACATAGATAAGCACTTAACATAGAAAACGAAAAATAGAGAATGTAAGAACAAGGAATGAGTCCACCTTAGTGATGGTGGCGTTTCCTTCTTGAGGAACCAATGATGTCCTTGAGCTCTTCTATGTCTCTTCATTGTCTTTGTTGCTCCTCCCTCATTGCTTTTTGATCTTTTCTTATTTCATGAAGGATGATGGAGTGCTCTTGATGTTCCACCCTTAATTGTCCCATGTTGGAACTTAATTCTCCTAGGGAGGTGTTGATCTGCTCCCAATAGTTTTGTGGAGAAAAATGCATTTGAGGCATCTCGGGGATCTCATGGTGATGAGCTTCATGCGTCTCTTGAGATCCATGAATGGGCTCTCTTGCTTGCTCCATCCTTTTCTTAGTGATGGGCTTCTCATCCTCAATGGGAATGTCTCCTTCTATGAAAGCTCCAACTGAGTAACATAGATGGAAAATAAGTTGAGGAAAAGCTAGCCTTGCCCCAGAAGAGGGCTTTTCGGCTATTTTGTAGAGTTCAAGGGAGATGACTTCATGAACTTCTACTTCCTCTCCAATCATGATGCTATGGATCATGATGGCCCGATCCACAGTAACTTCAGATCGGTTGCTAGTGGGGATGATGGAGCGTTGGATGAACTCTAACCATCCTCTAGCTACAGGCTTGAGGTCCAGTCTTCTTAATTGAACCGGCTTGCCTTTAGAGTCAATCTTCTATTGAGCTCCTTCCACACATATGTCCATGAGGACTTGGTCTAACCTTTGATTAAAGTTGACCCTTCTAGTGTAGGGGCGTGCATCTCCTTGCATCATAGGCAAGTTGAACGCCAACCTCACATTTTCCGGACTAAAATATAAGTATTTCCCCCGAACCATTGTAATATAGTTCTTTGGATTTGGGTTCTTACTTTGATTATGGTTCTTAGTGATCCATGCATTGGCATAGAACTCTTGAACCATTAGGATGCCGACTTGTTGGATGGGGTTTGTTAGAACTTCCCAACCTCTTCTTTGGATTTCATGTCGGATCTCCAGATACTCATTTTTCTTGAGTTTGAAAGGGACCTCAAGAATCACCTTCTTCTTGACCACAACATCATAGAAGTGGTCTTGATGAGCTTTGGAGATGAATCTTTCCATCTCCCATGACTCGGAGGTGGAAGCTTTTGTCTTCCCTTTCCCTTTTCTAGAGGATTCTCCAGTCTTGGGTTCCATCAATGGTAATGGAAAAACAAAAAGCTTATGCTTTTACCACACCAAACTTAGAATATTGCTCGCCCTCGAGTAAGAGAAGAAAGAATAGATGAAGAAGAAGAAGAAAATATGGAGGAGAGGAGGGAGAGGTATATTCAGCCAAGAAGAGAAGAGAGGGTTGTGTTGTGTGAAAATGAGGAAGAATGGAGGGCTATATATATGGAAAGGAGGGGGGGTAATTTCGGCCATATAGGGTGGTTTTGGGTGGGAAATTGATTTTGAATTTTGAAGGTAGGTGGGGTTTATGAGGTAGGTTTATGGGGAAGAGTGGATGGATGTGAGTGGTGAAGTGGTGATAGGGAAGAGAGATTGAGGTGATTGGTGAAGAGTTTTGGGGAAGAGTGTTTATGGGATTGTGTGAAAAAGGGGTGAGAAGAAGTGAGTGGAGGTAGTGGGGATCCTATGGAGTCCACAGATCCTGAGGTGATCCTGTGGGATCCACAGATCCTAAGGTGTTCAAGGATTTACAACCTTGCACTAAATTAGGCATGCAAAATGCCCTTGCACACAACTCTGGGCGTTCAGCGCCAGATTGGTGCTTGTTCTGGGCGTTGAACGCCCATTTGTTGCCCATTTCTGGCGTTGAACGCCAGAACCATGCTTGTTCTGGGCGTTCAGCACCAGCTCTTCTCCAGGGTGCAATTCTGGCGTTCAAACGCCCAGATGCTACCCATTTTGGGCGTTCAGCGCCAAAACCATGCTCTATTCTTGCGTTGAACGCCAGTAAGGTCTTCCTCTAGGGTGTGATTTTTTTTTTCTGCTGTTTTTGATTTTGTTTTCAATTTTTTAATTTATTTTGTGACTCCACATGATCATGTACCTATAAAGACATATAACTAATAAAAATATAATTAAATAAGAATTGGATTGCCTCCCAACAAGCGCTTCTTTAATGTCAATAGCTTGACAGTGGGCTCTCATGGAGCCTCACAGATGTTCAGAGCATTGTTGAGACTCCCCAACACCAAACTTAGAGTTTGGATATGGGAGTTCAACACCAAACTTAGAGTTTGGTTGTGGCCTCCCAACACCAAACTTAGAGTTTGACTGTGGGGGTTCTGGTTGACTCTGTTTTGAGAGAAGCTTACTGTGCCTCTTTTCCATGTTTACAGAAGGATGTCCTTGAGTTTTAAACTCAAGGGAGTCCTCATTCAATTGAAGGACTAATTCACCTCTGTCAACATCAATCACAGCTCTTGCTGTGGCTAGGAAGGGTCTTCCAAGGATGATGGATTCATCCTCATCCTTCCCAGTATCTAGGACTATGAAATCAGCAGGGATGTAAAGGCCTTCAACCTTTACTAGCACGTCCTCTACTTGTCCATAAGCCTGTTTTCTTGAATTGTCTGCCATCTCTAATGAAATTTTAGCAGTTTGCACCCCAAAGATTCCCAGTTTCTCTATTACAGAGAGGGGCATGAGGTTTATCCCTGAACCAAGGTCACACCGAGCTTTTTCAAAGATCATGGTGCCTATGGTATAAGGTATTAGGAACTTTCCAGGATCCTATTTCTTCTGAGGCAATGTCAGTTGATCTAGATCACTTAGTTCATTGGTGAACAAGGGAGGTTCATCTTCCCAAGTCTCAATACCAAATAATTTGGCATTCAGCTTCATGATTGCACCAAGAAACTTGGCAGCTTGGTCTTCAGTAACATTCTCATTCTCTTCGGAAGAGGAATACTCATCAGAGCTCATGAATGGCATAAGGAGGTTCAATGGAATCTCTATGGTCTCTAGATGAGTCTCAGATTCCTTTGGTTCCTCAGAGGGAAACTCCTTATTGATCACTGGACGTCCCAGGAGGTCTTCCCCCTTGGGATTCACGTCCTCCTCTCCCTCTTTGGGTTCAGCCATTTTGACTATGTCAATGGCCTTGCACTCTCCTTTTGGATTTTCTTCTGTATTGCTTGGGAGAGTACTAGGAGGGATTTCAGTGATCCTTTTACTCAGCTGGCCCACTTGTGCTTCCAAATTTCTAATGGAGGACCTTGTTTCATTCATGAAACTCACAGTGGCCTTAGATAGATCAGAGACTAATTTTGCTAAATTAGAGGTATTTTGTTCAGAGTTCTCTGTCTGTTGCTGAGTGGATGATGGAAAAGGTTTACTGTTGTTAAACCTATTTCTTCCACCATTATTAAAGCCTTATTGAGGCTTTTGATCCTTCCATGAGAGATTTGGGTGATTTCTCCATGAAGGATTATAGGTGTTTCCATATGGTTTACCCATGTAATTCACCTCTGCTATTGCAGGGTTCTCAGGATCATAAGCTTCTTCTTCAGAAGATGCCTCTCAAGTACTGTTGGATGCAGCTTGCATTCCGTTCAAACTCTGAGAAATCATATTGACTTGCTGAGTCAATATTTTATTCTGAGTCAGTATGGCATTCAGAGTATCAATTTCAAGAACTCCCTTCTTCATAGGCGTCCCATTACTCACAGGATTCTTCTCAGAAGTGTACATGAACTAGTTATTAGCAACCATGTCAATGAGTTCTTGAGCTTCTGCAGGCGTTTTCTTTAGGTGAATGGATCCACCTGCAGAAGTATCCAATGACATCTTAGCTACTTCAGACAGACCATCATAGTATATATCCAGGATGGTCCATTCTGAAAGCATGTCAGAAGGACACTTTTTGGTCAGTCCTTTGTATCTCTCCCAAGCTTCATAGAGGGATTCACCTTCTTTCTGTTTGAAGGTTTGAACATCCACTCTAAGCTTACTCAGCTTTTGAGGAGGAAAGAACTTGGCTAAGAAAGCCTTGACCAGCTTATCCCAAGAGTTCAGGCTATCCTTAGGTTGAGAGTCCAACCACACTCTAGCTCTGTCTCTTACAGCAAAAGGGAAAAGAATGAGCCTGTAGACTTTAGGATTTACTCCATTAGTCTTAACAATATCACAGATCTGCAAGAATTCATTTAAGAACTGAAAAGGATCTTCAGATGGAAGTCCATGAAACTTGCAGTTCTGCTGCATCAGAGAAACTAATTGAGGTTTCAGCTCAAAATTGTTTGCTCCAATGGTAGGGATGGAGATGCTTCTTCCATGTAAATTGGAATTGGGTGCAGTAAAGTCACCAAGCATCCTCCTTGCATTATTATTATTTTCGGCTGCCATCTCCTCTTCCTGTTCGAAATTTTCTGAAAGGTGCTTGCTGGATTGTTGTAATTTAGCTTCTCTTAGTTTCCTTTTCAGAGTCCTTTCAGGTTCTGGATCTGCTTCAACAAGAATATTCTTGTCCTTGCTCCTGCTCATATGAAAAAGAGGGACATAAAAATAATAATAATAGGGATCTTTTTTGCCCAAGTATAGAGGTTCCCTTATGTGAGTAGAATAAAAGAAGAAGAGAAACTCTGAACTCAGAGAGAGAGAGAGGGTTCGGATTTTTGGGGAGATGAAGTGTCAGTATATGAATAAATAAATAGAAAGAGATGAGAGGGAAAGATTTTCGAAAAATATTTTTGAAAAATGGTTAGTGATTTTCGAAAACAGTTTTTGAAAAAGGTTAGTAATTTTCGAAAATTAATATCAAAAATTAAAATGATTAGTTAATTAAAAAGAAATTTTGAAAAAGAGGGAAGATATTTTCGAAAATTAGAGAGAGAGGGAGTTAGTTAGGTAGTTTTGAAAAAGATAAGAAACAAACAAAAAAGTTAGTTAGTTAGTTGAAACAAATTTGAAAATCAATTTTGAAAAGATAAGAAGATAGGAAGTTAGAAAAGATATTTTAAAATCAAATTTTGAAAAAGATAAGATAAGAAGATATTTTTGAAAAGATATGATTGAAATTAGTTTTGAAAAAGATTTGATTTTTAAAATCACAATTAATGACTTGATTCACAAGAAATCACAAGATATGATTCTAGAACTTAAAGTTTGAATCTTTCTTAACAAGTAAGTAACAAACTTGATATTTTTTGAATCAAAACATGAATTATTGATGATATTTTCGAAAATTATGATATAAAATTGAGAAAAAGATTTTTGAAAATTATCTTGAAAATTTTCAAAAATAGATAAGAAAAATGAAAAAGATTTGTTTTTTTTTTTGAAAAAGATTTTGAAAAAGATAAGGTTTTCAAATTGAAAATTTGATTTGACTCATAAGAAACAATTGAATTTTAAAAATTTTTTAAAAAGTCAATCCAAATTTTTGAATTTTACGAGAGAAAAAAGGAAAGATATTTTTTTGATTTTTTTGAATTTTTATGATGAGAGAGAAAAACATGAAAAAGACTCAAGGCATGGAAATTATGGATCAAAACAATGAATGCATGCAAGAATGCTATGAATGTCAAGATGAACACCAAGAACACTTTGAATGTCAAGATGAACATCAAGAACTTTTTTTGAAAATTTTTATATGCAAAGAAAATATGCAAGACACCAAACTTAGAAATCTTTCATGTTTAGACTCTATGGATGCAAAAATGCACATGAAAAACAAGAAAAGATGCAAAACAAGAAAACATCAAGATCAAACAAGAAGACTTACTAAGAACAACTTGAAGATCATGAAGAACACTATGAATGCATGATTTTTTTTTCAAAAAATGCAAGATGAACATGCAATTGACACCAAACTCAAAATCTGACTCAAGACTCAAACAAGAAACATGAAATACTTTTGATTTTTTATAATTTTCTAAATTTTTTTGGAATTTTTGAAAATTATATGAAAAAGAAAAAAATAAGGATTCCAAAATTTTTAATATGAATTCCAGGAATCTTCAATTCTTAGTCTAAAGCTCCAAGCTAAGGGTTAGACATAGCTTAATAGCCAGCCAAGCTTTAGAAGATATAAGCAATTCCCTGACATGTGGAGGCCTCAGTCTAAAAGAATTTAGACATAGCGCGGATTGAAGTTCGTAGATGCAACGCGGGTGCGTCATTCACGCGTTCACGTCACCTAACTTCGGGGCAGCTATAGCAAATTATATATCAAATCGAAGCTCCGGATGTTAGCTTTCCAACGCAACTGGAACCGCGTCATTTGGATCTCTGTAGCTAAAGTTATAGCCGTTTGAGTGCGAAGAGGTCAGGCTGACAGCTTTGCAGTTCCTTCAACTTCTTGTATTCCTTCCATTTTTGCATGCTTCCTTTCCATCCTCTAAGCCATTCCTGCCCTATAAACTCTGAAATCACTTAACACACATATCAAGGCATCTAATGGTGATAAGAGAGGATTAATATTAGCAATATAAAGGCCAAAGAAGCATGTTTTCAATCATAGCACAAAATCAGGAAGGAATACATAAAGCATGCGATTAGTATGAATAAATTGGTAAAGAGTTGATAAAAACCACTCAATTGAGCACAAGATAAACCATGAAATAGTGGTTTATCAACCTCCCCACACTTAAACATTAGCATGTCCTCATGCTAAGCTCAAGAGAAGCTATAAAGGTGAAGAGGAGTAGTAGAATATATGAAATGCAACCTATCTATATGAATGCAACTACATGCAAAATGATTCTACCTACTTGGTTAAAAATAAATAAGTTCTCCAAGACAAACATGAATCAGATTTCACTAATTCAAATTATACAATAAAATACAAGTAAAAACTTGTAAGAAGATAGCTCTTGAAAGCAGGGAACATAGAATCAAGCATTGAACCCTCACTAGTAGTGTATATCACTCTAGTCTCTTAAGTGTATAGGGTAATTCGCTCTACTCTTCTCTAGTCATGCTTTCTAAAACTTTGTTCTTCATCTAACCAATCAACAATATTTAATGTATCAATGCAAACATCATGAGGTCTTTTCAAGGTTGTAATGGGGCTATGGTAAGGGTAAGGGTATATATATGGCTAAGTGAGCTATAAATTGAATCTTTGACTAACCTAAGCTCTCACCTAACATACATGCACTCTATATATTCTAATTCATGCCTAGCTACCAAAAATTCCCACTTTTGTATGATTCCCACACTCATGTACCAAAATTTTGATATTTCTTTACTTTTATCACATGTGCATTGATCTTTTTATTAACTTAGCATTGGGGTAATTTTGTCCCCTTATTTATTTACTTATTTATTGAATATTTTTGGATTTCTTTTGTAGAGAAATAAACATAACCTATTAATGCACATAGATTTTCTATTATTTTTCTATTTTGGTTTTTTTCATGAGTAGGTTCCCAAATTCCTAATATTCAAATAAATTAGAAACATGATACATTCCCTTATTAACCCATGTTCCCACAATTTTCTCACACTTAGTTGATGCACAATCTCTATCTTAAGCTAACCAAAGATTCAGTTAGGGATTTTAATTTGTTTTTCTGCTTAAGGCTAGTGATGTGGTAAAATATAGAATAAATGGGATTAAAAAGGCTCAAGGTGGCAAATGAAGGTGATTGAAAGGGTAGGCTTATTTGGGATAAGTGAGTAAAAATCAAATAATGTCCTCAATCATATGCAGGCATGTAAATACACTAAATATTGGACATATAGAATGGAACAAAGCAAAGGTTGCAATCATAGTGAAGAAAACACACAAGAATAAAAATTTATGGTTAAATAATGTAACAATGTAAATAAGCTCAAAATCTCACAGGTTGTGTGTTCTTTGGCTCAAAAACCATGTTCCAAATACAACTTCAAACAAGTTTTAACATAAAAATTTTTTCAATTTTAAATTAGTGAAACTTTTTTTTCAAAAATAGAGTCCTAAAAAGAAATTTATTACTTTAACCAAGTAGTAACTAAATGCATAAAATCAAATAAACATGCAATTAAACATGCAAATGCAACAACTAATTTAACAAAGAAAATTTAAACATTGGTGTTGAGACAGGAAGGTACTAACCCACGGAGATCGGTATCGACCTCCCCACACTTAAAGATTGCACCGTCCTCGGTGCATGCTAAGATGTACAAATGGACGGGTCTCTCTAACTGATGCTTTTTTCCAAGGATTGTGCTGATGGACTTGTCTGTCTCCCCATGTAAACGTCTTCCGGTTCTCTTCCTAGTGGCCATCCTGAAAGAAAAAGGGAAGAAAAGTAACCCAACAATAAAGATAAGAAAATAAATGAAGTATGGTTGGGTTAATGCCAAATGATAAGGGTCTCATTTACATGGAAGCTTCAACATGTACGTGAGAAAACAATATAAGCACATGGCATACTAGTTGTGCAAAATTTGCAACAAAGGAGAGGAAAATATGTGTAATGCAAGATAGTATAAGTTTATATCAATGCAAGAGAAGTACAAGTGTCATAAAAGATTAACATTGATTTAAATAATGTTACCCAATCAGAATAAAACAAGTCATAAGCACTAAGATAATACCGGAAAAGATATAACAGTTGAATAAGAACATTTGAACACCAATGGTAAAATAATAAATTTAGAAAAGAAAATAAAAATATGCAAAATTAAAATGCAATGAATGAAAGTATGCAAATAAATAAAATAGAATAAAAGATAAGAAGAATGAGAAGGGAAAGAAATAAAGTAAGAAAGAAAGAAGAAAGAAGAAAAGATAGAAGAAATTAGGATTAGAGAAGAAAAGATAAGAAAATTGGCTGATCTGGATATTCTGTGCGCCGCTTGTGACGCGGATGCGTGAGTGACGCGGTCGCGCGGATAGCGCTTCTATGAAATGACGCGGACGCGTCATCCACGCGGTCGCGTGGATCGATCTGTGCCATTAGCGCGACGGCAGCCGCGCGGTCGCGTAACTTTCTGTTTGAAGCTGATATTGCCAAATTTTAGGGTGACGCGGTCGCGTGGGGACGCGATCACATGGTTGACCAATATTGGGATATGACGCGGACGCGTGGGGCACGCGTTCACGTGGTATGGTTTGTGCGTCTAGCGCCAGTCCAGCATCACTCTAGCTCATCTTTCGGCCATGCACCCTTTTGACGTCGATTTTCAGGTCACGCGGCTGCGTGGGTGACGCGGTCGCATCGGAGGCCAATGTTCCCACCTGACTCGGACGCGTCAGCGACGCGATCGCGTGGGGTCAAATTATGCTAAAGGCGCACTTCCAGCCACGCTCTCGCGTGACTTTCTGTTCGTTTTCTTTTCTTTCCATTGCACTGGTGACGCGGATGCGTCAGTGACGCTGCCGCGTCGCAGGCGTGCTTTTTTTTTTTCCTGAAAAAAATGCAAAATGCAGTGTTAATATGAATGTGATGTAAAACTCCAGGTTCAATATAATAAAATAAAATAAAAACTCGAAAACAAATAAAACTAAACATAAATGAAAAAGGAACGATCATACCATGGTGGGTTGTCTCCCAACTAGCACTTTTAGTTAAAGTCTTTAAGTTGGACATTTGATGAGCTTCTTGTTATGGTGGCTTGTGCTTGAACTCATCCAGGAATCTCCACCAATGTTTGTAATTCCAATGGCCTCCGGGATCCCAAACTAGGCGCAGAAAGCCTTGAAGCAGGTTAAAGCAAGTGACAAGGCCCCAAGAGTGTTGAATGTTGGAATGAATTCCGGGGTCCCAAACCTTGCTTTTGCACCCGTCTTCTTGTTGATCATCATGATTCCATCCGGATAGCAAGCAATTTGAATTCTCACTAAAGCAGCCAAACAACTTCCTAGACCCATTCAGTTGAGCTTTACACCAACCTTTAAACTTTGAGCACACAACCATGTTGAACCTTGCTTGACAACTCCAAGCACTAACCATCTTCCTCTTTCTCTTAATGCCACAAAGAGCTCTAAGTTGACCATCCGTCTCCAGTAGCCCATATTCAAGTGGAATTAGAAAGCTAAGGGATATGAATTTTACCCACTTGAATGTTGTGAAGGATGATGGCAACTTAGGGGGAGGTATTTCTAACAAATTTGCAAGCTCCACTCCCTTGTGCTCCTCTCTGACAACTTCCACCTCCTTGCAAGTTTCTTCAATATCAACCTCTTCCTCTTGGTAGCTTTCTTCCAATTCAATCTCTTTTTCATTGCTCACCAAGGGCATGGGAGGCTGTGCTTCTTCTTCTTTAATCTCTATCTCTTGATCAACCTCTACAAAGTCTTCAACCATGATCTGCCTTGGAGGTTGTACGCTCTCCTCAACATCAACATCAAACACTGTGGAAGGAGGCTCTGTGACTGGACATTCCAATGGAGGTACAACATCTCTTAAGTTTGCAACCACTTCTTCCTTTTTAATAATTGCTGCTTTGTCCAGTTATTTAAGTATAAAATCATACTCATCCTCGATAATTTTCTTTCCATGACAACTCCTTTCAACTACTCCTTCATCTTCAAGGGTCTCTCCTACCTTTACCCGTAAGGCCTCCTCTAGCTCTTTATGAAGTATGGATTCACGAAGATGATTCCTTCTTTCATGTTCCATATCAATAGCATAATTGGGATCATCTTGCTCTTGGATTGATGGATGTGGGTGCTCTTCCATGGAGGGTGGTGATGGAATGAAAAGATCATTATGTGGTTGAAAAGGAAGTGCACTAGAGCTTGAGGGTTAAATATTGGAGGTAGAGGGTTGGTTCATGCGGGATATAAGATTTTCGAGTGTAGAGGTGAGACCAATGATGTTAGAGATGAGTGTATTGTTATCCAATATAGGTTGGGGTAGATCTATGTATGGTTCATTCGGTTCATAGGGTGGTTGGTATGGTAGATGTAGGTTAAGGTCATATGGAGGTAAATGGTGTAAAGGGGCTTGTGTGTTTGGTGGTTCAAAGGTATGTTGGGGAGGTGGTTCATAAGCATAGGGTGGGACTTATTGGTAATTACAAGGGGGTCCACCATATCTATCAGCTTAGGATGCATTGTAGAGTGGTCCTTGCCCATGATATCTTGGAGGGTGTTGTTCCATCCATCTTTGATTGCTTAGACCTTGATGCATATTCCTGTTATAACTTCCACTCCTTTCAACAGATTTAGAACCAAACTCAAAGCGAGAGGGGTGAGAATTCATGGTAGCTAATAAAAATTAAAAACGAAATTAAAAACAAATTTAAATTAAAAGGTTATTGAAATTTAAATTTTAAAAATTAAATTTTTGAATTTTAAATTTTGAAATTTGAAATTTGAAATTTGAATTTTGAGTTTTAAATTTTAAATTTTTGAATTTAATAAGGAAAGAGAAAAACAATAAAATGACACCAAACTTAAAATTTTTAGATCAAAACGAAGAAAACAACTAAGAACAACTTGAAGATCAAGATGAACACGAAGAAAAATGTTTTTTGAAAAATTTTTTTATAAATAAATAAAAAACCAATAACCTCTTAATTTATGAAAAAATAAAAATAAAAACAAAAATAAAAACAAAAATAAAAACAAATAAACAAGCAAAAAGCAAATAGTCGCGTTGTAAAGAATTTTATAAAAATAGTCGCGTTGTAGATATAGATTCTAAACCAATAGAAATCCCTTCGTACAAACGTTTTGGTTGTCACAAGTAACAAACCCCTTTTTAAATTGATAACCGAAGTATTTAAACCTCGGGTCATCTTCTCAAGGAATTGCAGGGAAGTATGTTCTTATTATTGGTTATGAGTTTGTAAATTGGGGGGTTTTTAATGTATAAGATAGAAAGCGAGAATAGTAAATGGCAAGAAAGTAAATTGTATTAAATTAAATAGATAATAAAACTCTTGGCAAGGTATGAAAACTGAAAGTCCTATACTGGTTATCCTTATCAATTGTAATGAGAATTGGATTTTTCTCCCACTTTGTTAACCTCTAACTATGAAGGTAAGTTAAGTGGATGAATTAATTTTTTTTCCTCAGGTCCGAGTCTTTCCTTGGGAAAAGTTAGAGTTATTGGAACTCGAATTAATTCTTGAAGAATTCCAATTTTCAATCAACAATGAGTTTGATAACTCAAGAGTCACCAATTATTTAACCAAAGCCAAAAGGGAAAATATCTAAATTAAATTAAAAGCATTCATATAAATAAAGCAAAGCAAAATTAAATCTGAAAATACCTCGAATTGCATTAATAAAAGAAATCAAATCTAACATGGAAGTTCATAAATTAAATTAGAAAAATAAATAAAAGGAACATTGAACCTGTGATCGTAAAAGATGAAATAATCATAGAGTTAAAAGAATCCTAATTCTAAATCCTAAGAGAAAGGAGAGAACCTCTCTCTAAACTAAATCTAAATCATAATAATTGTGAATATGAAAGCTTCTTCATGAGTGGATGCATTTCCCCACTTTATAGCCTCTAATCTGTGTGTTCTGGGCTGAAAACTGGGTAAAAAACAACATAGAAATCGCCCCCTGTGATTTCTGTTACGTCATTCACGCGTCCGTGCGGATTGCAGTTCGCAGATGCGACGCGGGCGCGTCATTCACGCGTTCGCGTCACCTAACTTCGGGGCAGCTATAGCAAGTTATATATCAAATCGAAGCCCCGGACGTTAGCTTTCCAACACAACTGGAATCGCGTCGTTTGGACCTCTGTAGCTAAAGTTATAGCCGTTTGAGTGCGAAGAGGTCAGGCTGACAGCTTTGCAGTTCCTTCAATTTCTTGTATTCCTTCCATTTTTGCATGCTTCCTTTCCATCCTCTAAGCCATTCCTGCCCTATAAACTCTGAAATCACTTAACACATATATCAAGGCATCTAATGGTGATAAGAGAGGATTAATATTAGCAATATAAAGGCCAAAGAAGCATATTTTCAATCATAGCACAAAATCAGGAAGGAAGACATAAAGCATGCGATTAGTATGAATAAATGGGTAAAGAGTTGATGAAAACCACTCAATTGAGCACAAGATAAACCATGAAATAGTGGTTTATCAGTGAGCTTTTCCTGGTCAACAGCTCCTTCATACACTTAATGTATGAGGGCATTTGTTGGAGAGCCTTGATGAATGGTATGTTCACATGAAGGGATGCAAACATGTCGAGGAACTTTGAGTATATTCTCTTTTCTACACCACCCTTGAGTTTTTGGGAAAAAGGTGCATAGAGTTTCAGAATCTCCTTCTGTGTAGTTTTAGTTTCTTGGTGGCCCTCTTCTTGCTTCTCTGCTGAAGTATCTCCAGAGGGTTCTAAGGGTTTGTTCAGCTCTTCCTCAGTCCCCTTATCACTTATAGTGACCTTCTTGCATTCTTCCCATATCACTTTCTTTGCTTCACCTCTCGGGTTTTTCTCTGTGTCACTTGGGAAACTGTCAGTAGGTTTGGGAATCTTCTCAGAGAGGTATCACACTTGAAATTCCAGCCTCTTGATGGTGTCTCCCTGGTTTTTGATATTGGCTCGCACCTCCTCCTTGAACACCTTGTTGTCTTGGATTTCCTTGCATATGCCTTCAAGTAGAGTCTCAATTCTGGAGAGTCTATCTTCGGATAATGGTGAGTTAAGATTGGAGGGATGAGAAGGGCCATTTTGGTTTTGATATGGATGTTGAGAGGTATTGTTAGGTGGGTGTTGATATGATCTTTGTGTGGAATGTTAGTGAGCTGCATTGTTGTTGGGGTTGTGACGTCTCTGATCTTGGCCTTGATCTTGTTGATTTTCCCACCCAAAGTTTGGGTGGTTCCTCCAGCTAGGATTATAAGTTTTGGAGTATGGATCATGGGTCTGCCTGGGTGAATTCCCAAGGTAGTTGGCTTGTTCCTGGTCACCCTCATCCTCTGCATTCACTCCTTCTTGAGCTGCTGATGAGATGGTGACTGCTGCCACCTGGTTCCTTTCCATCTTCATGGTAAGGTCAGCCAGCTGCTTGGTGATCATCTTGTTTTGAGCCAGCAGTGCATCCACATTGTTCAGCTCCATTACTCCTCTAATATTGCCCCTTTCAGAATCATAGAAGTAATCATTCTCAGCTACAGTCTCAATGACATCTATGGCTTCTTCAATGGTCTTTTTCTTGTTCAGAGATTCCCCGGATGAGTGGTCTACTGCCTTCTTTGATTCATAAGAAAGACCCTCATAGAAAATATGTAACTGCACCCATTCATTGAACATGTCTGGTGGGCACCTTCTTGTCAAGTCCTTAAACCTCTCCCATGCTTCATAGAGAGTTTCACCATCTTGTTGCCTGAATGTTTGTACTTCAGCTCTCAACCTGTTAATTCTCTGAGGAGGGTAGAATCTCACCAAAAATTTGTTCACCACATCTTTCCAGGTTGTTAAACTCTCCTTCGGGAAAGATTCCAGCCATTTAGATGCTTTGTCCTTGAGTGAAAAGGGGAACAAAAGCAATCTATAGGTGTCAGGATGAACACCATTAGACTTCACAGTATCACATATCCTTAGGAAGGTGGTGAGATGTTGATTGGGGTCTTCTTGGACACTTCCTCCAAATGAACAGTTATTCTGAACAAGGGTGATAAGATGGGGTTTTAGTTCAAAGTTATTGGCATGTATGGTTGGCTTTTGGATGTTACTTCCGCAATTTCCTGGGTTTGGATTGATGTAAGAGCCCAGAACTCTTTTCTCTTGCCCAGCATGATTTGCTGGTCCTTCTCTGGCATGGTTGTGAGCCTCTTCTTCATGGTGGTTCTCTATATTCTCCTCCATATTTAGTTCAAAATACTCATCCTCTTCCTCATCACCAACGACTCTCTTTCTTCTTGCTTCCCTCCTTAATCTAAGGAAGGTCCTCTCAGGTTCAGAATCAAAGGAAGTTGAAGCTCCGCTTCTTCTACCTGTCATACAACCAACAGAGCAAAAAGTAGGAAAGAGAATTAATGGAGAAGTTACTCCTATTAGGGGTGTTGTTAGTGTGAGTGATGCAATATATCAAACAGTTAGTGGTTAGTGAACTGAATTGAAAAAAAATGAAGATAACACCACAAAGGGGTAAGGGGTAAAGGGAAGAAAATAACTAAAACTGAAAGTAAATCACTCAAATGAAATTAAATCAAACAAAGAAAAATGCTCAATCTAGTTATCCACCAATTTAATCATTGTTGATACAAAATCAATCCCTGGCAACGGCGCCATAAACTTGATGCACGGGAACTTGTCTCTCAACAAAATTCCCTCGGCAAGTATACCGAATTGTCGTCAAGTAAAAACTCACAATAGAGTGAGGTCAAATCCCACAAGGATTGATTGGTCAAGCAACTTTAATTAGAGGAATGTTCTAGTTGAGCTAAGCAGAAATTGAGTTGAGTAATTGCAGAAAGTTAAATGGCGGGAAAGTAAATAACAGAAGATGTAAATGCTGGAAATAAAGAGCAGAATGTAAATGGCGGAAAGTAAATTGCAGAATCTTAAATGGGGAATTAGGAGGATGAGCATAAAAGTAAATGGCAGAAAATAAAGAGAATGGATAAGATCAGAAATGGGGGATTCATTGGGCTCAGGAGATGTTGTATTCTCCAGATCAAGATCATTCTCATCTCTTCCTCAATCAATGCATTCATTGATCTCCTTGGCAATCTTAAGTGATTGGATTCCAATTCCTTGGTAATTCAATCTCTCAAATCTTGATCAATAGCCAATTCCTTGGTCTAATTGCTCATGAGAAGAGATGAAGTATGGTCACTGATTATACCACATGTATTCCCAAATCAAAGTGTTGGTAGGATTATATGTCACTATATCCATCCAAACCGAAATTTGGTCCAACATGAGAAAGCATTTCTAGCATGATCTCTTCATTCCTCTTCCAAGGTTCCGAAGAGATCCAAGTATGAATAGCTTCTTTTCCATGACAACTATCCAATTGGATGAAGATTGAAAGCTTTCTACTAAAATCAAGAGAAAAGAAAAAAGAAGAATAATGAAAACTATTATTGATCCATCAAATTACAACAGAGCTCCCTAACCCAATGAAAAGGGGTTTAGTTGTTCATAGCTCTGGAAATGGAAGAAGATAAAGAAGAATGCATTGTCAAGTTAAACTAGAAATTATAGAGAAAGTAAAATATACAGAGTGTAGTTCTCCAAAATGCCAAGCTCCTTTACTAATTCAAAACTACTCCTATATATACTACTCTTCTGATCTTCTAGTTGGCTCTTCAAGTCTTGGATATGGGCCTTTGATCTTGAGTTGAAGCAGTTATAGTCTACAGTGGGCTCAGCTTTGCTTGCAGAAAAAGTGTGAGTTAGGCATGGACGTTAGTTAGAACGTTAGTGGTGTTAACGTTAAGTGAAAATGTGGGTTCGAGAACGTTAGTGACGATCACCTTTTTCACTAACATTCCAAACCAAAATGATCCATGTTAACTTCAATGTTAGTGGCACTAATGTGACCACTAACGTTGCCTCTTGGTCCTTCGCAAACGTTATTGGCATTCACCTTTTCCGGTAACGTTGCTAATTGCCTCTTTTCCCCACGTTAGAGTTCACGTTAGTATAACTAACGTGACCCTTAACATGGGCATGCCTAAGCTTCGAGAGCGTTAGTGACACTGACCTTTGTCACTAACGCTCCAAATGCCCCTCCTTCCCACGTTAGAGTTCACGTTAATTAGATTAACGTGGCCACTAACATGGTGACAATTGCCATCTCCAACGTTAGTGACAAAGGTGAGTGTCACTAACGTTGGCAATTTCTTCCTTCTCCCACATTAGAGTTCACGTTAATTGAATTAACGTGACTCTTAACGTGGCTAAGTGTGCCATTTTGGGGCGTTAGTGGCATTCACTTTTACCACTAACGTTGGAGCTCCCTTTTTCTTCCACGTTAGCTACCACGTTAATGTAATTAATGCGATAACTAACGTGGGCTATGATGGCTTCGAAGGCGTTATTGGTGATCACTTTTCTCATTAACGCTACAAGCTTATGCCCATTCCACGTTAGTGGTCACGTTAATTAGACTAACGTGGCTACTAACGTGGCTCTTCCTTGCTTCTTTTATCTTGAAATCAAGCAAATAAAGTGCATCAAAGCTCTATTCCAAGTCATGAGATCATGCATTATCCAATTTGTCATTCAATTCATGCATGATTCTCATGAAATCATGTAAAATTCACCATGTTTGCTTGAATCAAGATGTAAGTGTATCTCTACCCAAAACTTGCTTATTTACTAAGAAAATGCATGAAACTACCCTAAAACAGTAAAGAAAAGGTCAGTGAAACTGGCCAAAATGCCCTGGCATCACTCAACCAAAGCTAAAAATGTAAAAAGCTAAATTAAAATCATAAATATGAAATACCTCAAATTGTATTAAATAAAGAAATCAAATCTAACATGGAGTTCATAAACCAAATTGGGAAAATAAACAAATCAACAAGAGAAATAAGTAAACTAAAGTGCTAGACTAAATAAGAATAGAAGAGAAACTAAATTAAAGGAACGCTGAACCTGGAATTGGGAAGAAATAAACCTAAAACTAAGAGAAATCCTAAAAACTAGAGAGAGGAGAGCGCCTCTCTCTCTAGAAACTACATCTAAAACCTAAATTGTGAATGAATGTTGTATGTGTGTTGACTCTCTACTTGTCCCTTGGCTTTAGTCTGCGTTTCTAGGCCCAAAATTGGGTCCAAACTTGGCCCAAAATCGCCCCTAATGTTTTCTGTGATTTCTACAAATAACGTACGTCATACATACGAGTCAGTCATGCGTACGCGTCGATTGACAAAAATCCTGGTCACGCGTACGGGTCAGCCACGCGTACGCGTCGCTTGTCTTCTGTGCTAGTCCTGCGTATGCGTCAGGTACGCGCACGCATCGATTGTCGCTATTTCTTGTGTTCCTTCAATTTTTGCAAGCTTCCTTTCTATCCTCTAAGTCATTCCTGCCCTATAAAGCCTGAAAACACTTAACGCACAGATCACGACATCGAATGGTATAAAGGGGAATTAAAAACATACAATTTAAAGGCTCAGGAAGCAAGTTTTCAATTATAGAACAAAACTAGAAAGGAATTGTAAAACCAAGCAAATTGTATGAATAAGTGTGCAAAGACTTGATAAAAACCACTCAATTGAGCACAAGATGAATCATAAAATAGTGGTTTATCAATTACCGGGGTAAAAAGTGAATTTTAAAGGTTAAAAGATAAAGGTAAGGTAATTTTCAAAAATTTAATAATAAAATAATAAATAATAATAAAATATTAAATAATAATATTTAATTAAAAATAATATTTTAATAAAAATAATAAAATAATGCAGAAAAGACAATTTTTCGTAAAAGCTTTAGAAAGACAACTTTAAACTCAGAATCTCATAATTACCTTCAGAAAACACTTAGGGAGTGATAATAACATATTAGTGAGGCAAAGATAAAGGAAAGATAAAAAATTAAAGAAGAGATAAAAATCGAAGAAAAAGTCGGTAAAGTTTTAATGATAGAAAACAATAGAAACTAGAGAACGAACTAGGAGCTACATAGTTAGTTCTTGAGTTGCGCCTATGGTTAGGTATAATATGAAAAGTTAAACTATTTCAGTATAGACTTAATGAACCTATACTTGGGATAGGTGACGATTAGATTCTTGCTAGTAAAGAATTTTATAAGAATAATCACGTTGTAGCTATAGTTTCTAAACTAACAAAGAATCCTTTCGTACAAAAGTTTTGGTTGTCATAAGTAACAAACCCCTAATAAAATTGATAACCGAAGTATTCAAATCTCGGGTCGTCTCTTAAGGAATTGCAGGGAGGTGTGTTTATTATTGGTTATGGAAAAAGTATCTTTTTGGGTTTTTTAAGATAAGAAGCAACAATAGTAAATGGCAATGGAAACAAGCTAACTAGAAAAACTCTTGGCAAGGTATGAGAACTGGAAATCCCATCCTAATTATCCTTATCAAGTGTGATGAGAATTGTTATTGCTTCTACTTAGTTAACCCTTACTAAATAAAGGAAAGTCAAGTGGACTAATCAATTTGATTCTCCAAGTCCTAGTCAACTCTTGTGGAAAGACTAGCTTTAGAGGGATCCAAATCAATCAGCGATTTCCAATTTTCAATCAACGGCTGAGTTTGACAACTCAAGTGTCACCAATTACTCAACCAAAGCCAAAAGGGGAAAAATCTAAATTATTTATATCATAAATAGAAGAAAGTAATCATAAATTTGAAATACCTCAAATTTCATTTAAACATAAATTCAAATCTAACATGAAGAGTTCATAAGCCAATTTGGCAACATAAGTAATTAACAAGTAAAAGCATTAGAATAAATAAAAGTAGAAGAGAAACATAAATTAAAGGAACATTGAACCTGGAATTGGGAAGGAATAAACCTAACCTAAGAGAAATCCTAAATCCTAAAACCAAAGAGAGAGGATAGAGCCTCTCTCTCTAGAAACTACATCTAAAACCTAAAATTGTGAATATGAAAGTTGTTTTAATGAATGGATTGATTCACCCACTTTATAGCCTCTAATCTGTGTTTTCCGGGCTGAAAACTGGGTCAAAAACAGCCCAGAAAAATTGCCCCCAGCAATTTCTGATACGTCCAGCACGCGGCAAAGTCACGCGTGAGCATCGTCCATGCGTGAGCGTAGATTGGATTTTTGCCAGGTAATGCGTGCACGTGATCCACGCATGCGCGTCGTCTATATTCAAGGTAGCTATGTTAAATTATATATCGTTCGAATCTCCAGATGTTAGCTTTCCAACGCAACTGAAACCGTCTCATTTGGACCTCTGTAGCTCAAGTTATGACCGTTTGAATGCGAAGAGGTCAGGCTGGTCAACTTTAGCAGTTCCTTCAGCTTCTTGTAATCCTTCCACTTTTTCATGCTTCCTTTCTATCCTCTGAGCCATTCCTGCCCTGTAATCGCTGAAATCATTTAACGCACATATCACGGCATCAAATGGTTATAAGAGAGGATTAATATTAGCAAATATAAGGCCAAAAAAGCATGTTTTCAATCATAGCACAAAATCAGGAAGAAAAACGTAAAACATGGGAATTTTATGAATGAGTGTGAGAATAATGGGTAAAATCCACTAGATTAAGCACAGGATAAACCCTAAAAATGGGGTTTATCAACCTCCCCACACTTAAACATTAGCATGTCCTCATGCTAAGCTCAAGAGAAGCTATAAAGGAGTGAAGATAAATGGTAGGATGTATGAAATGCAACCTATCTGTATGAATTCAGCTAAATGTAAAATGCTTTTACCTGCTCGATAAAAAGTAAATAAATCTTTCAAGAACAAATATGAATTGGATTTCACTAATTCAAATCACAAAATAAAGTACAAGTAAACTTGCAGAAGAAAATAGTTTATGAAAGCCGGGAACAAAGAATCGAGCATCGAACCCTCACCGGAATTGTATACACTCTAATCACTCAAGTGTTTAAGGTTCGATCTCTCAATTCTCTACTAATCTTGCTTTCTAAGGCTTGCTCTTCTTCTACCAATCAACAAAAGTTTAATGCACAAATACACAAATCAAGAGGTCTTTTAAGGGTTGTAATGGGGTTAGGGTCAATGTAGGATTATATTTGGTTAAGTGGACTAAAATCTGAATCCTTAATTAACTTAAACTTTCCACCTAACTTAGACAATCCATGTAATCATAATACAAAATCTAACTATCCATTAACCATGTTTTCCACATATTCATGAATCCTAATTCGAGTACAGTACATATGCATTGCTATCACCATTTTCTTTGTGGCGTTTTGTCCCCTTTTATTTATTTGCTCTTTTTCTTTTCTTTTTCTCCTTTTTCTCCTTACCCAATTCTTAAACCAAACGTTTCCAAATCCAACTTTCCCCACACTTAATTCATGAGCACCCTCACTAGTCTAAGCTAACCAAGGATTCAAATTAAGGTCATTATTGTTTTCCGCTTAGAGTTAGTGATGAGCTAAAGTAAAGAACAAAGGGGTATAGCAGGCTCAACATTGGTTTGCAAAGGATAATAAAAGGGTAAGGCCATATGGGTATGTAAGCCTAGTGAAACAAGGCCTCAATCATATAAGTGCATGCATACATCAAACTATGGAAATATAGAATTAAGCATGACAAGGATCACAATTTTAAAGAGAATAACACACACCAAAAAAATAAAATATTGGTTGATAAGATGCAACCAATCAAGTAGGCTCAAAATCTCACTGGTTTTGTGTGTTCGAGCTCTAAAACCATGTTCCAAATTAAAATTTTTTCAAACAAGTTTTTCGAAAAGTTTAATTCAAATTAGTGAAATGCTATAAAAAGTTTCTTGAAAAAGTAAATATTACTTCAACCAAGTGGTAAAATATGCACAAAAATCAAACAAACATGCAAATGCAACAACTCATTTAACAAAGAAAATTTAAACATTGGTGTTGAGAAGGAAATAACTAACCCACGGAGATCTGTATCGACCACCCCACACTTAAAGATTGCACCGTTCTCGGTGCATGCTAAGATGTGCAGGTGGACGGGCTGCTACAACTGATGCTTTTCTCTAGAGATTGTCTAGATGGACTTGTCTGTTGCCCCATATAGAAGTTTTTCTTTCCCTTTCTCGGTGGCCAGCCTGAAAGAAGAGGAAAAAGAAGAAAAATTAACCCAGAAATAAAGATAAGAAAATAAATAAAGTCTGGGTTGGTTAATGCCAAATAATGAGGGTCTCAATTACATGGTAGCTACAACATGCAAGTGAGAAAATAATAGAAGCACATGGCATACCAGTGGTGCAAAAGTTGCGACAATGGGGGAAAGAGTGTGGGTAATGCAAGATAGTGTAAGTTCGTGTCAATGCAAGATAATATAAGTATCATAAAGGAGTAGCATTGACTTATGATAAATAATACCCAGTCAGAGTAAAACAAGTCATGAAGCACCAGAATAAATCAAGAAAAGATGCAACAGTTGAAGAAGAAAATTTAACACCGATGGAAAAATAATAAATTTAGAAAAGAAAATAAAAATATGCACAAAATTAAAATGCAATGAATAAAAGTATGCAAATAAATTAAGTAAAAATAGAATGAAAGTGAAGAAAGATGAGAAGTTAAAGAGATGAAGAAGAAGAAAGTAAGGAAGAGGGAAGAAAGAAGTAGAAAATATAGAAGAAAGAAGAAAGAATGATAATAGAAAGATAAGTAGGATTGGAGAAGAAAAGATAAGAAAAGTGGCGCTGATCTGGATAAACTGTGCGTCGCATGCGACGCGGACGCATGGGGCACGCGTTCGCGTGGGTTGGGCTATCTTCAAGTGAGGCGTACACATCAGGGACACGTTCGCATGTCTTGAATTGTGCTATAGGCGCGAGAGCAGCCTCGCGCACGCACAACTCTCTGTTTTAATGCGCACATTGCCAAAAATTCAACCGACGCGTACGCGTGAGGGATGCGCACCCGTGGATGGCCTGGAGGGGGAAATGACGCGTTTGGATCAGGGACGCGCACGTGTGGTAGGACTTGTGCTTCCAACACAATTCCAGCCCCACACCATCACAACTTTCTGGCCATACACCTCTGTACGTCGTTTTTGCAGGGTCACGCGTGCGCGTGGGTGACGCGCACGCGTGGAGGGCTGATTTTGCAAGCGAGGTGTACGCGTCAGGGATGCATATGCATGGGCATGTTTGTGCCTAAGGCACGCCTCCAGCCACGCTCCCACGTAACTCTCTGTTTCTTTCTTCTTTGCTTTGCATACACACATGACGCGTACGCATCAGCGACGCTCACGCGTCGCGTGTGAAATTTTTTTTTTTGCAGTATGTAGAATGCAAAATACAGAATGCAGATAACTATGCAGAAATTATGAATGAACACGAATGAAAATAAAATAAAATAAAACTAAGAACAAAAAGGAAAGAATATACCATGGTGGGTTGTCTACCACCTAGCACTTTTAGTTAAAGTCCTTAAGTTGGACATTTGGTGAGTCCCTTGTTTTGGTGGCTTGTGCTTGAACTCATCCAGAAATCCCCACCAATTTTTGTAATTCCGATGGCCTCCGGGATCCCAAACTAGGTGCAAAAAGCCTTCAAGCAAGATTAAGCAAGTGACAAGGCCCCAAGAGTGTTGATTGCTAGACTGCATTCCGGGGTCCCAAACCTTGCTTTTGCACCCGTCTTTGTGCTGATCATCATTGTTCCAACCGGGTGGTAAGCAATCCAAATTCTCACTGAGGTATCCAAACAGTTTCCTAGACCCACACAATTCAGTATTCTTCTAACCATGATAATTCAGTCGTGAGCTTCCTACCACAATGAACCTAGGATTGTGTTGCCAACCACTAACCATCTCCCTCTTATTCTTATAGCCACAAAGAGCTCTAAGTTTCCCATCCGTCTCAAGCAAAGCATATTCAAGTGAGCTAATTAAGCTTAGAGATGAGAGATTTACCCACTTGAATGAAGGGATGGATGGTGATGGTTTTGGGGGAGAGGTCTCCAACAACTTTGGCAAGGTGATTTCCAGCTCCATTCCCTTGAGCTCTTCCTTGAAAACTTCCACCTCCTTGCAAGCTTCTTCAATTTCAACCTCTTCCTCTTGGTAGCTTTCTTCCAATTCGATCTCTTCTTCATTGTTCACCAAGGGCATGGGAGGTTGTGCTTCTTCTTCTTTAATCTCCATGTCAAGTCCAATGGGAGATGATTCAAATGTAGGTAAGAATTCATCAATGATTGAATCCATCTCTTGATCATCCCCTAAAAAAGTCTTCAACCATGATATGCCTTGGAGGTTGTACACCCTCCTCAACATCAAATTCGAACTCCTTAGAAGGGGGCTCTATGACTGGGCTTTCCCATGGACGTTCCGCATCACCTAAGTCTTCAAATAATTCTTCTTCTTCGATAATTCTGGCCTCCTCCACTTGTTCTAATACAAAGTCATGATCTTTACTGTCCACCGGAGTTTCTAGTGTCTCCTTCATGCTATGTTCTTCATTAGATTCTCCACATGAAGCCATGGGGGTTCCTTGAGTGTCCGAACATCGGGAAGCTAATTGATTTATTGCTTGCTCCAGTTGATAAAGGGTTGCATGAAATTGATCTACTGTTTCCTTCCGACGAGCCTGTGATTCTTGGGTCGATGGATATGGACATGGTGCATATGGAAGTGGTGGTTCTTGGGAGTAATTGGATTGGAATTGGGGTGGATAAGGGTTAGGGTCATATGGAGGTGAATGGTGTAAAGGGGCTTGTTAGTTTGGTGGTTCAAAGGTATGTTGGGAAGGTAGTTCATAAGCATATGGTAGGGCTTGTTGGTAACTACAAGGGGTCCACCATATTCGTCATCTTGGTACGCTCCCTGGAATGGCTCTTGACCATCGTAATTTGATGGAGGTGGGTTGTCACGAAAGGGTCCACCATAACTATTGTCTTGGTATGCATCACAGAATGGTTGTTGGTTATAGTGCATTGGAGGGGGTTGTTGCCAAGAGGGTTGATCAAATCCTTGTGGCTCCTCCCATCTTTGATTCTTCTAACCTTGATGCCTATTTTCATTATAGTTTCCATTCCTTACAACAACATTGGAACCAAACTTAAAGCCAGAGGGGTGAGAATTCATAGTAGCTAATAAAAAAATTAAAAACAAAAACTAATAAAAATTAATGAAAATAAACTCCTAAAACTAAAAATACTAACAAAGAAACAAAAAAGCAAAATTATTTACAATAACCAATAATAAGGCACACGTTTGCAATTCCCCGGCAACGGCGCCATTTTGACGATTAGATTCTTGCTAGTAAAGAATTTTATAAGAATAATCACGTTGTAGGTATAGTTTCTAAACTAACAAAGAATCCTTTTGTACAAAAGTTTTGGTTGTCACAAGTAACAAACCCCTAATAAAATTGATAATCGAAGTATTCAAACCTCGGGTCGTCTCTCAAGCAATTGCAATGAGGTGTATTTATTATTGGTTATGGAAAAAGTATATTTTTTGGGTTTTTTAAGATAAGAAGCAACAATAGTAAATGGCAATAGAAACAAACTAACTAGAAAAACTCTTGGCAAGGTATGAGAATTGGAAATCCCATTCTAGTTATCCTTATCAGGTGTGATGAGAATTGTTATTGCTCCCACTTAGTTAACCCTTACTAAATAAAGGAAAGTCAAGTGGACTAATCAATTTGATTCCTTAAGTCCTAGTTAACTACTGTGGAAAGACTAGCTTTAGAGGGATCCAAATCAATCAGCAATTTCCAATTTTCAATCAACAGCTGAGTTTGACAACTCAAGTGTCACCAATTACTCAACCAAAGCCAAAAGGGGAAAAATCTAAATTATTTATATCATAAATAGAAGAAAGCAATCATAAATCTGAAATACCTCAAATTGCATTTAAACATAAATTCAAATATAACATGAAGAGTTCATAAGCCAATTTGGCAACATAAGTAATTAACAAGTAAAAGCATTAGAATAAATGAAATTAGAAGAGAAACATAAATTAAAGGAACATTTAACCTGGAATTGAGAAGGAATGAACCTAACCTAAGAGAAATCCTAAATCCTAAAACCTAAGAAAGACAGGAGAGAGCCTCTCTCTCTAGAAACTACATTTAAAACCTAAAATTGTGAATATGAAAGTTGTTTTAATGAATGGATTGACTTCCCCACTTTATAGCCTCTAATCTGTGTTTTCTGGGCTAAAAACTGGGTCAAAAACAGCCCAAAAATTTCCCCGAACGATTTCTAGTACGTCCAGCACGCGGCAAAGTCACGCGTGAGGGTCATCTACGCGTGAGCGTGGATTGGATTTTTGCCAGGTCACGCGTGCACGTGATACACGCGTGCGCGTCACCTATCTTCGGGGCAGCTATGAGAAAGAATATATTGTTGTGAAGCCCCAGGTGTTAGCTTTCCAACGCAACTAAAATCGCCTCATTTGGACCTCTGTAGCTCAAGTTATGACCGTTTGAGTGCGAAGAGGTCAGGCTGGACAGCTTTAGCAGTTGCTTCAGCTTCTTGTATTCCTTCCACTTTTGCATGCTTCCTTTCAATCCTCTGAGCCATTCCTGCCCTGTAATTGATAAACCCTGATTTTGTGGTTTATCTTGTGCTTATTTTAGGGGATTTTACCACCTTTTCCCACATTTATTCAATGAGATAGCATGGTTTTGTAATTCTCCCTTGAATTGTGCTTAAGTGTAAAAATATGCTTTTTAGGCTCCTAAATTGGTGATTTTAACTCACTTTAATTCCATTCAATACTTGCCTTATGGACTTGAAATCACTAAACAACACATCAAGGCATCGAATGGAATTAAAGTGAGTTAAAATCACCAATTTAGGGGCCTAAAAAGTATGTTTTTACACTTAAGCATAGTTCAAGGGAGAATTACAAAACCATGCTATCTCATTGATTAAATGTGCGAAAAGGTGGTAAAATCCCCTAAAATAAGCACAAGATAAAACACGAAATCGGGGTTTATCTGTAATCCCTGAAATAATTTAACGCACATATCACAGCATCGAATGGTTGTAAGAGAGGATTAA
Source organism: Arachis hypogaea (assembly GCF_003086295.3). NCBI lineage: Eukaryota > Viridiplantae > Streptophyta > Magnoliopsida > Fabales > Fabaceae > Arachis > Arachis hypogaea. The sequence goes on from NC_092052.1 coordinate 53,443,620, forward strand.
TATTAGTAAATATAAGGCCAAAGAAACATGTTTTCAATCATAGCACAAAATCATGAAGGAAAACTGATGAGCGGAAAATTTATACGCTTTTTGGCATTATTTTTAGTATGTTTTTAGTATATTTTAGTTAGTTTTTATTATGTTTTTATTAGTTTTAAATAAAAATCACATTTCTGGACTTTACTATGAGTTTGTGTGTTTTTCTATGATTTCAGGTATTTTCTGGCTGAAATTGAGGGACCTGAGCAAAAATCTGATTCAGAGGCTGAAAAAGGACTGCAGATGCTGCTGGATTCCGACCTCCCTGCACTCGAAGTGGATTTTCTAGAGCTATAGAAGACCAATTGGAGCGCTCTCAATTGCATTGAAAGGTAGATATCCTGGGCTTTCCAGCAATATATAATAGTCTATACTTTTCTTGAGATTTGATGGCCCAAACCGGCATTCCAAATCAGCATAGAAATTCTGGCGTCAAAACGCCAGAACTGGCATGAAAGCTGGAGTTAAACGCCCAAACTGGCACAAAAACTGGCGTTTAACTCCAAGAAAGATCTCTATACGTGAAACCTTCAATGCTCAGTCCAAGCACACACCAAGTGGGCACCAGAAGTGGATTTTTACACTAACCATTCTAGCTTACTCATTTTCTGTAACCCTTGGTCACTAGTTTATTATAAAAACTATTTTTAGTGATTCTTCTTGTACCTGATGACATTCTACACGTTTCATATTGTATCTTCTACGGCATGAGTCTCTAAACCCATGGTTGGGGGTGAGGAGCTCTGCTGTGTTTTGATGAATTAATGCAATTACTACTATTTTCCATTCTATCACGCTTGTTTCTATTCTAAGATATTCACTCGCACTTCAACCTGATGAATGTGATGATCCGTGACACTCATCATTATTCTCACCTATGAACGCGTGCCTGACAACCACATCCGTTCTAACTACAATAGCTTGAGTGCATATCTCTTGGGTTTCTAATCTAAGATTAGAACCTTCGTGGTATAGGCTAGAAATATTGGCGGCCATTCCTGAGATCCAGAAAGTCTAAACCTTGTCTGTGTTATTCCGAGTAGGATCTGGGAAGGGATGACTGTGATGAGCTTTAAACTCACGAGTGCTGGGCGTAGTGACAGACGCGAAAGGATCAATGGATCCTTTTCCAACATGAGTGAAAACCGACAGATGATTAGCCGTGTGGTGGCGGCGCATTTGGACCATTTTCACTGAGAGGACGGATGGTAGCCATTGACAATGGTGATCCACCAACATACAGCTTGCCATGGAAGGAGCCTTGCGTGCATGAAGAAGAAGACAGTAGGAAAGCAGAGATTCAGAAGATAGAGCTTCTCCAAAACCTCAACCTATTCTCCATTACTGCATAACAAATATTTATTTCATGTTCTTTTACTTTTTACAATCAAATCTGAGAATTATTGATATCCTGACTAAGAGTTACAAGATAACCATAGCTTGCTTCAAGCCGACAATCTCCGTGGGATCGACCCTTACTCACGTAAGGTATTACTTGGACGACCCAGTGCACTTGCTGGTTTGTTGTGCGGAGTTGCAAAAGTGTGATTGTAATTTTGTGCACCAAGTTTTTGGCGCCGTTGCCGGGGATTGTTCGAGTTTGGACAACTGTCGGTTTATCTTCTTGCTTAGATTAGGAATAATTTATTTTTGTTGGTTTAGAGTCACTAAATTTGAGTCTTTTATTTGAGTTAGTTTCATATTTTAAGTTTGGTGTCAATTGCATGCTTTTATTTTCTTTCAATTTTTTGAATTTGCATGTTATTAGTTCTTTCTTGATCTTTAAAAATTCTAAGTTTGGTGTCTTCTTTGTGTTTTCCTTTAAAATTTCGAAATTTGTGGTTGATTTTCTAAAAAATTTTAAGTTTGGTGTCCTGTGTGCTTTTATTTACTTAAAAATTTTTAAAAATTTGTTCTTGGTGTTCATCTTGATCTTCAAAGTGTTCTTGGTGTTCATCTTGATATTCAAAGTTTTCTTGTTTGTTCTCTTTGTTTTGATCTAAAATTTCTAAGTTTAGTGTCATTTTGTTGTTTTTCTCTTTCCTCATTAAAATTCAAAAATCAAAAAAATATCTTTTCCTTATTTTACTCATAAATTTTGAAATTTTGCATTTAATTAGTCAAAGATTTTCAAAATCATATCTTTTTTCTTAGTCAAGTCAAAATTCTAATTTCAAAAGTTGATATTTTCAAATCTTTTTTAAAAATCAAATATTTTTAATTTCTTCAATCATATCTTTTTTTTATAAATTGCAATCATATCTTCTCAATCATATCTTTTTCAAAAATAATTTTCAATCATATCTTTTTTATTGCTAATTTCAAAATCTTTTTCAAAAAAATCACCTAACTACTTTTTTCTTTCATATTTCAAAATTAACTAAGCATTCTTTTTCCAAAATCTTTTTAATTAATTAATTAATTTAGTTTTTAATTTGCTTTTATTTCATTTTCTTCTAATTTTTGAAAATTATATCTAGAATTTTTTAAATCTTTTTAATTAATTAGCCATTTTAGCATTCGAATTATTTATTTATCTTTTTACTTTCTCTCTTAATTTTTGAAACTTTTATTTTATTTTTCATTTATTTCATTTTATTTTATTCGGTTAATTTAAATTAAAATAAAATAAAAACAAAATATATTTTACTTGCAATTCACATCATCTCCCTTTCTCCATCATGGACCTAAGTGGAAATGAGCAGTCCAGAAGGACTCTAGGGTCATATGCTAACCCCATTACAGCTGCATATGGGAGTAGCATCTGTATACCTCCCATCAAAGTAAGCAGTTTTGAGCTAAATCCTCAGCTCATTATCATGGTGCAGCAAAATTGCCAGTATTCCGATTTTCCACAGGAAGAACCTACTGAGTTTCTGGCACAATTCTTACAAATTGCTGACACAGTAGTGATTAAAAAGTGGATCAGGATGTCTACAGATTATTACTGTTTCCATTTGCTGTAAAAGATCAAGCTAAGAGGTGGTTAAATAACCAACCCACAACAAGCATAAAAACATGGAGACAGTTATCAGACAAATTCCTGAATCAATTTTACCTTCCAAAAAGGATGACACAGCTAAGGCTGGACATCCAAGGCTTTAGACAAGAGGATAATGAATCCCTTTATAATGCCTGGGAGAGGTACAGAGGGATGCTGAGAAAATGCCCCTCTGAAATGTTCTCAAAGTGGGTACAGTTAGACATCTTCTACCATGGGCTTACAGAAAGAGCTCAAATGTCTATAGACTACTCAGCTGGTGGATCTATACACATGAGGAAGACAATTGAAGAGGCTCAAGAACTCATACATACGGTTGCTAGAAATCAACATCTGTACTCAAGTAGTGAGTCCTCCATAAAAGAAGAGGCTAGGACAGTAACTACTGATCCTAATCCTCAAGAATAGATTATTGAACTTAATCAGCAATTACTCCTTTGACAAAATAATTAGCAGAATTTAAAGAGATGCTCCAAGACACTAAAAATGCTAACAAGAATATGGAAGCACAATTGAATCAGACAAGACAGCAGCTATCTAAATAGATAACAGAAGTATGCCAAGATATCCAATTAAGGAGCGGGAAGGCATTGAATAAATCAGCTCAAAGTAGCAAAAAGCCAAGAAAGGAACAACTGACAGAGGATGACCAAACCACTGCCCAAAATCCCTCTGAGGACAGCAAGAGCCCAGAGAGGAATAATTCTGGCGTTCAAACACTAGAAAAGGGTGAAAGATTGGGGTCAAACGCCTAGTGGATGCCAACTTCTGGCGTTCAAATGCCAGAAAAGGGAGAAAAGTTGGCGTTGAACACCCATTTCTTGCCCAGTTCTGGTGTTTAAACGCCAGAAAATGGTGGGAAGCTGGCGTTAAATGCCCATCCAGTACCCAATCCTGCAGTTCAAACGCCAATGAGGGATCAGACACCTGCAAGTGCTGATAGTAACCCCTCTAAGAAGGCTTCTCCAACCAACTCTGTAGGGAATAAATCTTCAACAACTAAGGTTGAAGAATACAAAGCCAAGATGCCTTATCCTCAGAAACTCCGCCAAGCAGAACATGATAAACAATTTGCCCACTTTGCAGACTATCTCAGGACTCTTGAGATAAAGATCCCGTTTGCAGAGGCACTTGAGCAAATACCCTCTTATGCTAAGTTTATGAAAGAGATCTTAAGTCATAAGAAGGATTGGAGAGAAACTGAAAAGGTGTTTCTCACTGAAGAATGCAGTGCAGTCATTCTGAAAAGCTTAACAGAGAAGCTTCAGGATGCAGGAAGCTTTATGATACCATGCACATTAGAAGGTGCTTGTACCAAGACAGCTCTATGTGACCTTGGGGCAAGTATCAATCTAATCCCTGCATCCACTATCAGAAAGCTTGGCTTGACTGAAGAAGTCAAACCAACCCGGATATGTCTTCAACTTGCTGATGGCCCTATTAAATATCCATCAGGCATAATTGAGGACATGATTGTCAAGGTTGGGCCATTTGCCTTTCCCACTGACTTTGTAGTGCTGAAGATGGAGGAGCACAAGAATGCAACTCTCATTCTAGGAAGACCTTTCCTAGCAACTGAACGAACTCTTATTGATGTACAAAAAGGGGAAGTGACCCTGAGAGTCAATGAGGATGAGTTCAAGTTAAATGTTGTCAAAGCTATGCAGCATCTAGATGCATCAAATGACTGCATGAGCATTGATATTATTGACTCCCTGGTGGAAGAGGTCAATATGACTGAGAGTCTCGAATCAGAACTAGAGGACATCTTTAAAGATGTTCAGCCTGATTTGGAGGAATAAGAGGAAATAAAAGAACCTCTGAAAATCCCTCAGGAAGAGGAGAAATCTCCTAAACCCGAGCTCAAACCACTACCACCATCCTTGAAATATGCATTTCTGGGAGAAGGTGACACTTTTCTAGTGATCATAAGCTCTGCTTTAAATCCACAGGAAGAGAAAGCACTAATTCAAGTGCTAAGGACACACAAGACAGCTCTTAGGTGGTCCATAAGTGATCTTAAGGGCATTTACCCAGCAAGATGCATGCACAAGATCCTATTGGAGGATGATGCTAAGTCAGTGGTTCAACCACAGAGGCAGCTAAATCCAGCCATGAAGGAAGTGGTGCAGAAAGAGGTCACTAAGTTACTAGAGGCTGGGATTTTTTATCCTATTTCTGATAGCCCCTAGGTGAGACCTATCCATGTTGTCCCTAAGAAGGGAGGAATGACAGTAGTTCATAATGAAAAGAATGAACTGGTTCCTACAAGAATAGTTACAGGGTGACGTATGTGTATTGACTATAGAAGGCTCAATACAGCCACCAGAAAGGATCATTTTCCTTTACCATTCATAGACCAGATGCTAGAGAGACTAGCAGGTCATGAATACTACTGCTTTTTGGATGGCTATTCAGGATACAACCAAATTGCAGTAGATCCTCAGGACCAAGAGAAAACACCATTCACATGTCCTTCTGGAGTATTTGCTTACAGAAGGATGCCCTTTGGTCTATGCAATGCACCTGCAACCTTTCAGAGGTGCATGCTCTCTATCTTCTCTGATATGGTAGAGAAATTTCTGGAAGTCTTCATGGATGACTTTTCAGTATTTGGAGACTCATTCAGCTCCTGTCTTGACCATTTAGCACTTGTTCTGAGAAGATGCCAAGAGACCAACCTAGTTTTAAACTGGGAAAAATGTCACTTTATGGTGATTGAAGGAATTGTCCTTGGGCATAAAATTTCAAACAAGGGAATAGATGTGGATCAAGCTAAGGTAGAGGTAATTGAAAAATTACCACTACCTGCCAATGTAAAGGCAAACAGAAGCTTTCTGGGACATGCAGGATTCTACAGGAGGTTTATAAAGGATTTTTCAAAAATTGCAAAACCTCTGAGCAATCTGCTAGCTGCTGACACGCCATTTGTGTTTGACATAGAGTGTCTGCAAGCATTTGAAACCCTGAAAGCTAAGCTGGTCACAGCACCAGTCATCTCTGTACCAGATTGGACATTACCATTTAAACTAATCTGTGATGCCAGTAACCATGCCATTGGTGTAGTGTTGGGATAGAGGCATAATAAGCTTCTGCACGTCATTTACTATGCTAGCCGTGTTCTAAATGATGCACAGAAGAATTACACAACCACAGAAAAAGAGTTACTTGCAGTGATTTATGCCATTGACAAGTTTAGATCCTATTTAGTAGGTTCAAAAGTGATTGTGTAGCCTGACCATGCTGCTCTTAAATACCTACTCATAAAGCAGGATTCAAAACCCATACTCATAAGATGGGTGTTGCTTCTGCAAGAGTTTGATATAGAAATAAGAGACAGAAAAGAGACAGAGAACCAGGTAGCTGATCACCTGTCCCGGATAGAACTAGTAGCAGGAGCGTCCCTCCCTCCTACTGAGATCTCTGAAACCTTTCCGGATGAGAAACTCTTCGCCATTCAGAAAGCACCATGGTTTGCAGACATTGCGAATTATAAAGCTGTGAGGTTCATACCCAAAGAGTACAGCAGGGTGCAGACGAAAAAACTAATTTCAAATGCAAAGTACTACTTATGGGATGAACCATATATCTTTAAGAGATGTGCAGACGGAATGATCCGCAGATGCATACCCAGAGAAGAGGCACAAAAGATCCTATGGCACTGCCATGGATCACAGTATGGAGGACATTTTGGAGGTGAGCGAATAGCCACTAAGGTCCTCCAATGTGGCTTCTACTGGCCTACTCTCTATAGAGATGCCTGAGAGTTTGTGCGTAACTGTGACAGTTGCCAAAGAGCTGGCAACTTGCCTCATGGTTATGCCATGCCTCAACAAGGGATCTTAGAGATTGAGTTGTTTGATGTATGGGGTATTGACTTCATGGGTCCCTTCCCACCATCATACTCAAATACTTACATTCTGGTGGCAGTAGACTATGTATCTAAATGGGTAGAAGCAATTGCCACACCCACTAATGATACTAAGACCGTATTGAAATTCCTCCATAAATATATCTTCAGCAGATTTGGCATCCCCAGAGTACTAATCAGTGACGGGGGCACTCATTTCTGCAATAAACAGCTATACTCTGCTATGGTCCGATATGGAATTAGCCACAAAGTAGCAACTCCATATCACCCACAGACAAATGGGCAGGCTGAAGTCTCTAATAGAGAACTAAAAAGAATCCTGGAACGGACTGTAATTGCCTGTAGAAAGGATTGGGCAAAAAGATTGGATGATGCTCTGTGGGCATACAGAACAGCATTCAAGACTCCTATAGGAACCTCTCCATACCAGCTTGTGTATGGCAAGGCCTGTCATCTGCCCGTGGAACTAGAACATAAAGCCTATTGGGCAACCAGATTCCTAAACCTGGATGTTAAGTTAGCTGGAGAGAAAAGATTGCTCCAGCTGAATGAGCTAGAGGAATTCAGACTCAATGCTTTTGAAAATGCAAAAATTTATAAGGAGAAAGCAAAAAGGTAGCATGACAAGAAACTGTCATCTAGAGTCTTTGAAACAGGACAGAAAGTTCTACTGTTTAACTCTAGGCTCAGATTATTCTCCGGGAAATTGAAATCCCGGTAGAGGGGACAATATGTGATTACAAGTGTGTCACCATATGGACATGTTGAGCTTCAGGATATTGACTCTGACAAAAAATTCATTGTTAATGGACAGAGGATCAAACATTATCTTGAAAGTAATTTTGAGCAAGAATGCTCAAACCTGAGACTAGACTAAAAGCTCAGTCAAGGTCCAGCTAAAGACAATAAAGAAACGCTTATTAGGAGGCAACCCAATGGTCTTTAATTATATATATTTATCTTCCATTGTTATCTTATATTTTCTTTAGGTTGATCATCATGTGGAGTCACAAAAACAACTGAAAAAGCAAAAACAGAATGAAAAATAGCATTAAAAATAGCACACCTTGGAGGAGAATCTTACTGGCGTTTAAACGCCAGTAAGGGTAGCAGAATGGGTGTTAAACGCCCAGTCTGGCACCATTCTGGGTGTTTAACGCCAGAAAGGGGCACAGAACTGGCGTTTAACGCCAGAAATGGGCACAGAGTTGGCGTTAAACGCCAGAAAGGGGAGAAAAGCTGGTGTTAAACGCCTGAAATGGGCAGCAACCTGGCGTTAACCGCCCGAAATGGGCAGCAACCTGGCGTTTAACGCCAGGATTGGCAATCAAGGGGGCGTTTACATGCCACATGGTGCAGGGATGGGAAATCATTGACACCTCAGGATCTGTGGACCCCACAGGATCCCCACCTACCTCAACTCTATCTATCTCTTCTTCACACCTTCCGATAACACCCTTTTTCTTCTTTTGCTCGAGGACGAGTAAACCTTCTAAGTTTGGTGTGGTAAAAGCGTTGCTTTTTGTTTTTTCATAACCATTTATGGCACCTAAGGCCGGAGAAACCTCTAGGAAGAGGAAAGAGAAGGCAATTGCTTCCAACTCTGAGTCATGAGAGATGGTGAGATTCATCTCAAAAGCCCATCACTAGAAAGAGGATGGAGCAAACAAGAGAGCCCACTCATGGACCTCAACAAAAGCAACCCATTATCCTCCATGAAATCAGAGAGGAGCAACAAAGGCAAGGAAGAGACATTGAGGAGCTCAAGCACTCTGTAGGATCTTCAAGAAGGAGAACTAGATGCCATCACTAAAGTGGACCCGTTCTTTAATTTTCTTGTTCTTATTTTTCTATTTTTCAAATTTTTATGCTTTATGTTTATCTATGTTTGTGTCTTTATTACATGATCATTAGTGTCTTAGTGTCTATGTCTTAAAGCTATGAATGTCCTATGAATCCATCACCTTTCTTAAATAAAAAGTGTTTTAAATTGAAAAAGAAAAAGAAGGGCATGAATTGCGAATTTTAAAACAGATTAATTATTTTGATGTTGTGGCAATACTTTTTGTTTTTCTGAATGAATGCTTGAACAGTGCATATTTTTGAATTTATTGTTTATGAATGTTAAAATTGTTGGCTCTTGAAAGAATAATGGAAAAGGAGAAATGTTATTGATAATCTGAAAAATCATATAATTCATTCTTAAAGCAAGAAAAAGCAGTGAAAGACTTGCAGAAAAAAAATATATATGCAAAAAAAAAAAGCAAGCAGAAAAAGCCAATAGCCCTTTAAACAAAAAGGCAAGGGTAAAATAAAAAGGATCGAAGGCTTTGAGCATCAGTGGATAGGAGGGCCTAAAGGAATAAAATCCTGGCCTAAGCGGATAAACCAAGCTGTCCCTAACCATGTGCTTGTGGCGTGAAGGTGTCAAGTAAAAACTTGAGACTGAGCGGTTAAAGTCGTGGTCCAAAGGAAAAAGAGTGTGCTTAAGAGCTCTGGACACCTCTAATTAGGGACTTTAGCAAAGCTGAGTCACAATCTGAAAAGGTTCACCCAGTTATGTGTCTGTGGGATTTATGTATCCGGTAGTAATATTGGAAAACAAAATGCTTAGGGTCACGGCCAAGACTCACAAAGTAACTGTGTTCAAGAATCAACATAATGTACTAGGAGAATCAATAACACTATCTGAATTCTGAGTTCCTATAGATGCCAATCATTCTGAACTTTAAAGGAAAAAGTGAGATGCCAAAACTGTTCAGAAGCAAAAAGCTAATAGCCCTGCTCATCTAATTAAGACTGATCTTCATAGATGTTTTTGGAATTCATTGTATATTCTCTTCTTTTTATCCTATTTGATTTTTAATTGCTTGGGGACAAGCAACAATTTAAGTTTGGTGTTGTGATGAGTGGATAATTTATACGCTTTTTGGCATTATTTTTAGTATGTTTTTAGTATATTTTAGTTAGTTTTTATTATGTTTTTATTAGTTTTTAAATAAAAATCACATTTCTGAACTTTAATATGAGTTTGTGTATTTTTCTATGATTTCAAGTATTTTCTGGTTGAAATTGAGGGACCTGAGCAAAAATCTGATTCAGAGGCTGAAAAAGGAATGCAGATGCTGCTGGATTCTGACCTCCCTACACTCAAAGTGGATTTTCTAGAGCTACAGAAGCCCAATCGGCACGCTCTCAATTGCGTTGAAAAGTAAACATCCTGGGCTTTCCAACAATATATAATAGTCCATACTTTTCCTGAGATATGATGGCCCAAATCGGCGTTCCAATTCAGCATAGAAATTCTGGCGTCAAAACGCCAGAACTGGCATGAAAGCTGGAGTTAAACGCCCAAACTAGCACAAAAGCTGGCGTTTAACTCCAAGAAAGGTCTCTACACGTGAAAGCTTCAATGCTCAGCCCAAGCACACACCAAGCGGGCCCCAGAAGTGGATTTTTACACTAACCATTCTAGCTTACTCATTTTCTGTAACCCTAGGTCACTAGTTTATTATAAAAACTACTTTTAGTGATTCATCTTGTACCTGATGACATTCTACACGTTTCATATTGTATCTTCTACAGTATGAGTCTCTAAACCCCATGGTTGGGGGTGAGGAGCTCTGCTGTGTTTTGATGAATTAATTCAATTACTACTGTTTTCCATTCTATCACACTTGTTTCTATTCTAAGATATTCACTCGCACTTCAACCTGATGAATGTGATGATCCGTGACACTCATCATTATTCTCACCTATGAACGCGTGCCTGACAACCACCTCTGTTCTAACTGCAATAGCTTGAGTGCATATCTCTTGGGTTTCTAATCTAAGATTAGAACCTTCGTGGTATAAGCTAGAATTATTGGCGGCCATTCCTGAGATCCGAAAAGTCTAAACCTTGTCTATGGTATTCCGAGTAGGATCTGGGAAGGGATGACTGTGACGAGCTTCAAACTCACGAGTGCTGAGCGTAGTGACAGACGCAAAAGGATCAATGGATCCTATTCCAACATGAGTGAGAACCGACAGATGATTAGCCGTGCGGTGACAACGCATTTGGACCATTTTCACTGAGAGGACGGATGGTAGCTATTGACAACGGTGATCTACCAACATACAGCTTGCCATGGAAGGAGCCTTGCGTGCATGAAGAAGAAGACAATAGGAAAGCAGAGATTCAGAAGATAGAGCATCTCCAAAACCTCAACCTGTTCTCCATTACTGCATAACAAGTATTTATTTCATGTTCTTTTACTTTTTACAATCAAATCTGAGTATTATTGGTATCCTGACTAAGAGTTACAAGATAACCATAGCTTGCTTCAAGCCAACAATCTCCGTGGGATCGACCCTTACTCACGTAAGGTATTACTTGGACGACCGAGTACACTTGCTGGTTAGTTGTGAGGAGTTGCAAAAGTGTGATTGTAATTTCATGCACCAAAAACGTAAAACATGCAAATTGTATGAATAAGTGTGAGAATAATGGGTAAAATCCACTAGATTAAGCACAGGATAAACCCTAAAAATGGGGTTTATCAATAGGCTAACTATTCAAACCGAAATTTACATAAGCTATAAATACATATGTTAGACAGAAAAACTAGAGCAAAGTAAAGAGACAAAGAGAAAATAGTAATCAGACCAGAGTAAAGAGACAAAGAGAAAAGAGTAATATGACTAAGAGAATAGAGGAAAAGAGTATAAAAATAAAGAGTTAAGCCTTGTGGTATGATATTCTATTGTATATTCATCTGTTGCTTTTTTGTTGGCCTTAGAGGTCCTGTAGGCCCAAGTTCACCTACAGTAAGTTGTTATTCACATAGGCCGAAGTTCACCTACAGTGAAAATGAATTGTGTAACTCAGGGTTTTGCTCCTGTAGACCGAAGTTGACCTACAGAGAGTTGTGATTCCTGTAAGCCGAAGTTCACTTACAGGAGCGCTATTTCTATAAACCGAAGTTCACTTATAGGGGCGCCATTTTTGTAAGCCGAAGTTCACTTACAGGGGTGCCATTTCTATAGGCCAAAGTTCACCTACAAAAAGTTATTGTGTTGTGTTTAGACTATTCTTGTAAGCCGAAGCTCACTTATAGGAGTGCTTTTCCTGTAGGCTAAAGTTCACCTACAGAGATAAAGCCATATCTAGGACTAGTTCCTAGGTAATGTCGGGCTGCAGAGTGTAAACCGACACGTGAGCTCATGGCCTGCATAAGACAGACATGCATCATATTTGGTTGTGCATTTCCTCTGTTCTGATTGTTGAATGAATGTATGCTTTGTTTGTTTGTATTCTATTCTCTGTGTTTGTGTTTTATTTTCTTGTATTCTTTTGTTCGTGTTTTGCTTCCTGTTTTCTCTATTTTTTCTATTTATCTGTTTCTTCTATTTACTGCTTCTCTATATTTTGCTATTTGTCTACTAAATAACATAGAATTAATGTACTTAACTAATAACCCTTGCCCTACTAAGAACTCTCCAGTTCTTACCCATTCTCTCTCCCTTCCCCCTTCAGACGGAAGCAAGAATACCCTTATGTAGTTTGTTGATGATTGTTTCGCAAAGAGGATTCCACTCTAGGTAGTCTTCTGAGTCTAGAGTGAACATCGTTATCTGTTTATATGTATATACTGTGAGACCAGCCAATGTCTACACCCCGTTCGTATGTGAACTTTATCCTAAATCCTATGTACGAGACTCCTGTTATGTGGCTACATGCTGAGGTACCAGAGAGATGTCATTTGGAAATGTTTGATCATGCAGAGGAGTAGTAGATGATGTTTGACCTTTTAATGACGTTCCACTTAACTTGAGTTTTGAAGACTTAGAACGTACTTTCCCTCGCTTTAGTAGTTTAGAGGGACTAGGTGAGTATAAAGTCTAGGCTAGCCTGGGCGCCAGCTTTGGGACTTCTTGAACAGGTCAGGACCTGGGATGTTGTATGTATATATATGTATATAGTTATTATCTAGCTATATCTAGGGGTGTTCTAACTAAAGATCTTTACTCTAATAAGGGTTGGATAACTGAATGTTGTTAACTGCTTAAGATGTATGTAAGTGTGATTGTTTATAACTGTTGTATATGTTATCATTTGTGAATTGATTATGAATGACTCTATTTATTAATACAAATGTTTTGAAAAAAAAAAGTACCTCGTAAAATAACTACGCTTTTAACAACGAATTAGGCTCATATAATTAAATAATAGATAATAATTTGGAAGACAAGTTGGTGATGCTCAGTTTTCGGTATGATATAGACATACTGAAAACTGGGTCGTTACAGCACACACCCTCAGGAGCATCAACTTCATATCGTCTTCGTAAATGAAGGTGGCGGAGCCTATTTGGAGTCCGTCTGCGATGGTAACCCCTGAAAACGAGAAGTTAAAAGGAGCGCAGGATGGATAGGTAACTAGGGTGCATGGTGTACACAAGTTAATGCAATAAGGTGTTGGACATAGTTCCCAATTTACGTACCAGTTATTTTCGACAAGTGATCCCCCACACCTCCTATTTGGAAACCGTTTGAACTTGCATCCATGGCACAATGTAAGGAAGTGTTTTATCTTTTCATGGGATAATGATGGTAGTGAGATGCGTGTGTAGTAACAGAAATAACATAATCACAAGGATAAAATGGAGATTTCCAGTCAGCCGCGTGCCCTTCTGCATCCCAACACAGACCTAACTTTACCTACCCCGCAGACGTTCTTTCAGTGTCCCTTTCAGCAGGATTTTGGCTATAATCTCACCATTGATACGACCCTAGCCGTATGATTTTTTGAAAACCGATGTACCCATCACGTCAATGGGGCTGACTGCAACTCCAGCCAAATAACACTACTGACAGATGCACAACCAAGGGATGTTATATTGGTAAGATTTTTCTCTTTAATATCACCTCGTTGTGAGTATAGCCTACCAACAACAAACATCGGGGGTCAAATTTAGAAGAGGGATTTGGTTGTCACAAGTTCAACCCCAATAGAAATAACTGAAGTATTCAAACCTCGGGTCGTCTCACGAAGAATGGGCAAACATGTGCTTCGACATTGGTTAGAAATCCGGGGTTGAGAGTTATGAGCATGAAAATAAATGGAAAACTTAACAAGCAAGTAATCTTAAATTGCAATAATCGAATTCAACTACGTAAGCAAAAACTAAGCAATTCCAATGAGCAAGCAATATTCTACTTAATTCTTCCTTAAGCTAAATGAATAACTATGACTAAGACACTTGAATTTGGAAATCGGTTTTCAAATATGAATGATAAAAACAACTCTTGGCTAGGCATGGGAATTGGGGTCACAATCCTTATCCAACACTTCATCTTGACAATTATGAGGAACCAAGCTCATTAAGTCTACTCCCAAGTCTTAAGTGCGTGATATCTACTCCTAGACTTGAAGTACGTCAAATGGCCCTGGCCACATCAACCCATAAGTCCCAACCTACCTACTAATTAGATTAGTAGTGGGTTGGCGTTAATGAGTATCAAATTGACCACCTAGGGCTCCCAAATCATCAAATCCATTAGACCCAATGACTCAAGTTTACCCAATTCCCTTGACTTAGGCCAAGAGTGAGAAAGAACTACTCCATAATCAAAGTAAACAATTCATCAAACACTTGGTAAGCGCTAACAAAAGACATGTTCAAAATAGTAATTAAATTGAATTCTACAAATACCCACTAACAATGATCAACATACAATCAAACAATCAACAAGATTAAACATAGAAATCATCAATGTGACATCAACAAAACAAGATTCACAACATTCATGAATTGGGTAAAATAACAATTGACAAGAATCATAAAACTATCACTAGATGTAAGTAAGATTGTAGCAAGGAAATTAAATTGAACAATTAAAACTGTAATCAACAAAATCCAATTCACAAATCAACAAGGAAAAATCAAAATAGAAACTAGATCTAGAGAGGAACAAGGGTTTCTCTCTCTAGAATCACCAAAGAACCAAAAAACTCTCAAAATTATGTCCTAGTCTCCAAATGAGTCATCCCCCCCTTTCCCCTTAAGCATCCTTGGGTCTTTTCCATGCAGAAACAGCTTGAAATTGGGCCTCCTTGGCCTCAGAAATCGCCAGGCATGATTTCACTTAATGAGGTCACGTGCAGCTTCCCACACGTGCGCACCAGTTGCGCGTGTGCGTCGATAGAAATCTTCCAATCTGCACGGATGCGTCCATCCTTGCGCGCCGCTTCTAGCCAGTCCCATCCACGCGAGCGCGTGGAGTGCGCGGGCGCGCCGATGCTTCTGCTCCCAAGAATTCAATTCTTCATGCTCCTCCCTTTTTGTACATGCTTTCTCCTTCTCTTCTGAATCAATCCTAACCTATAATTCCTGAAATTACTCAACAAAGATATCACGGCATCGAATGACAATAGAAGAGGGTTGAAATATGGCAAATTTAAGGTAAAACAAGCATGTTTTTCATCATAGAGCAATATTGGGAAGTGAACACAAAACCATGCATTTCTTGTGAATAAGTGAGAGAAATATTGATAAAATCCCCCAGAATAAGCACAAGATAAACCACGAAATCGGGGTTTATCAACTACTCCTGGGCTGTGAGGGAAATTTCCATCTACTATGGGGATTTCTAGTCAGACGCGTATCCTTCTGCAACCCAACGCAGACCTAACTTTACCTACCCTGCAGACGTCCTTTCGGTGTCCCTTTCAGCAGGATTTTGACTATAATCTCATCATTGATATGACCCTGGCCGTCTGATTTTGTAAAAATTGATGTACCCATCACGTCGATTGGGCTGACTGTAAATCCAGCCAAATAACACTACTCCTGGGCTATGAGGGAAATTTGCATTCAATTATGGAAGCAATCTACAATATCAGGACACGGAAACCGGCCCAGTTGAGGTTACTTGCAGGCAGGTCCATGTCTTATCTAAAAGATTACGTAAGCCGGTCTTATCCAAAAGTTTTGAATGCTTTCCATGGTTTAATGTCAAAAACATATTTCTTTAAATTTTTGCATTATAACTGTTGAAAAATGAATGGTTTTAGAGATAAATTACGTGTTTAAGAGGTTCACAGTTAACGTGTAAGGTATACTAATTTTGTATCATTTTTGTTTTTTAAAAAAGAAATCGCAGTTATGTAGATGATAAACCACTATTTTATGGGTTTTTTTGTATTGAATTAAGTGAATTTTGTCAACTATTCTCACACTTAGTCATATAAATTGCATTGTTTTGTGAATCCTTCCTAATTTGTGCTTAAGAGTGAAAACATGCTTCCTAGGCCTTAAAATTGCTAAATTTTAATCCTCTCTTATTACCGTTTGATGTCGTGATATGTTTGTTGAGTAATCTCAGGGTTATAGGGTAGAAATGGCATAGAGGATGGAAAGGAAGCATGCAAAGGTGGAAGCAACACAAGGAATTGAAGATCTGGAATCCAAAACCGAAGCATACGCGTGGTTGACGCGTACGCGTGATCAAGCCATTTTTCAACCGATGGGTACGCGTGACTGATGCATATGCATGGTCAGTGCATTGTCCAAGCGACGCGTAGGCGTGACAAGCGGCACATGCCTCATTAAAGAGAAAATGATGGGGCAATTTTTGAGCTAATTTTTGGCCCAGTTTCGAGCCCAAATTGAGGATAAAATGCTGGGAATGAAGGGGAATGGCATACACTCATTACACACTTTAGTTTCAGTTTTAGTTTGAATTCTTGAGAGAAAAACTCTCACTTCTGTCTAGGTTTTAGTGTTCTTCAATTCAATTTCACTTGGTTCCTTTGGTTAGATCTGTGTTAATTCTAATTTTAGATTTCTTTAATGTGTAGTTTCCCTCTTCTAATTTTATTTAGTGTTCTTATTATTCTAGTTATTTTGGATCTTGAATTTGGATCTTGTTGAGATTGATTTCTATTAATGTATTCAGGAATTTCATGTTAATTGTTGTTAATTGCTTTATTATTGTTAGTTGTTTGTAGTGGATAGCTTTAATTTAAATTATCTTCTCAATTTTATAATGTCTTTCATTTGTGCTCACCAAGTGTTTGAGGAAATGTCACTTATGGCTATGGAGTAGATTTCCACTCTTGGCTTGGGAGTTGAATAATTGGAGACTCTTGAATTGTCAAAGTCTTTTGTTGATTGATAATTGGATGTTGCTAGTTGACTTGAATGCCACCAAAACTAGTCTTTCATTAGGATTTGATTAGCACGTGTGGATTAGAGTCAATTGCACCCACTTGACTTTCCTTCATAGTTAAAGGTTAACTAAGTAGAGCAATGGACAATTCTTGTCACAATTGATGATGATAATGAGGATAGGAATTCCAATTCTCACCCCTAGCTAAGGTTTCTACATTGATTGATTGTTATTCATCCTTGCTAGCATGATCTTTTAACTTCCTTATTTTAATTGATAGTGTTAATTGCTTTAATTTCTAGTCATTTTCTTTTCTTGCATTCAACTCCAAAAACCCCAAGAGAACCCCTAACCAATGATGTACATCTCATTGCAACTCCTAAGGAAAACGACCCAGGATTCTACTCCCGGTTATTGATTTTATTGTTGTGACACATTTTCTAACTTTGACTAGAGGATAGATTGTTAGTTTAAACTATGCTTACAACAGAATTCTTTTAGTAAATTTTATACTAACATTTATCCTCATGTTAGTAGATTAAAGAAAATGTTGTTAGTCTTGTTAAAAACATTTTATCCGTGTTGAATAACCTATTACTTTTTAAATTTTAAGGTTTACTATTAAAACTGATGTAACAATTGTGTAGTAGTAGCAAGGTCACCAATTTTACCGTGTTTAAAAGGTGTGGTTAAGGTGACTTAAGTATAAATTTTTGGTTGCCAACCAGTATAAGAAGGGCATGGCGTAATTCCTGTTGGAGTCTGAGGTTGGAGTTAATGACATGGTTGACGCCGGAGCAGCCGGTGAGTGAAAGTTTTGGATGGATGGCAATCGGATGAGCTCGTTGGCCAAACCATGGGGATAAACACAGCCTAACTTACGGCATCTTCGTTGGTCCTGGAGGATCAGTCAGGAACTAGGTCCGATTTGTTGGGTTTTTGCTCGGGTCGTCTTCATTGGGCCAAGCCCAACACCCAGAGGACAATCCCAAGTGAGTTTAGAACCTCACAAGCACCGGAGAAAGGATAAATAACCTAACCATAATTCAACGTAAGCCGATTCGGAATCCTCAAACCCTGCTTCGTTATGAAACCTTCCGATATCCATGGTAATCCATCGGACCTGTCTTCTTGCAAGTTATTTACATTCCATTTTGATATTGGAATTGGTAGAGTTCATGAATTATCTTATCACTTTGGCCCTATGTGCTCGTACACGTTCTTGAAAGTTGATTCACCTTTGACCAAGTAGATAGAAGCATTTGCATTAGTTGCATCCATGTGGGTAAATTGCATTTCATAAACCTCATTCTCCTATGTTTTTTGGTCTTTTAATTTTTAGCATGAGAACATGCTTGGTTTAAGTGTGGAGAGGTTTGATAAACCCTAATTATGTGGTTTATCTTGTGTAGAATTTAGGGGGTTTTATCAATATTTTCCGCACTTATTCATATAAATTGGATGGTTTTGTGTTTCCTTCCTAATTTTGCTTCATGGATTAAAACATGCTTCTTTAACCTTAAAAATGCTATATTTTAATCCTCTTCTATTACCATTCGATGTCGTGATATGTTTGTTAAGTGGATTCGGGATTTATAGGGCAAGAATGGTCTAGAAGATGGAAAAGAAGCATGCACAAGTGGAAGGGACATGAAGAATGAAGCTTTGGAGAATTAGAGGCGACGCTAACGCGTGGATTCGTGCAGCAGTGACCGACGCGTACGCATGCTCGACGCGTATGCGTGGCTCGTAGAACTCAGATGACGTGCACGCGTGGCTGACACGCACGCGTGACGCCCAGTATGTGACTTCATTAATGAAATCGTGGCTGGTGATTTCTGAGAGGCTCCAGGCCCAAATCCAACTTGATTCTGCATGGAAAAGACCCAGGAATTGATGGAGAAAAGGGGGGATCCAATCATTCACACAATACACATAATTCTAGCTAGTTTTTGGTTCTTGTTTTCTAGGGAGAGAAACTCTTACTTCTCTCTAGATTTAGTTTGTTTTGATTTTTCTTTGTTAAAATTCTAAATTGGGTCTTGTTAATTTTAGTTTCAATTACTTAATTTGAGTTCTCTAGTTATAATTTTTTGTAGATCTTGTGTTGAATTTATATTTGCT
Source organism: Arachis hypogaea (assembly GCF_003086295.3). Classification (NCBI taxonomy): domain Eukaryota; kingdom Viridiplantae; phylum Streptophyta; class Magnoliopsida; order Fabales; family Fabaceae; genus Arachis; species Arachis hypogaea. The sequence goes on from NC_092052.1 coordinate 53,462,810, forward strand.
TGTTATTTCCCTTTTCTTCTCATTTTATGAACTTTGTGGATCTTGAATTTCTATTAGTGCATTGATCTTATCTATGATTGATAGTGTTATTTGAGTTGTTTTCTATTGATAATTGTTAGTGGGTATTTGTGACTTCCAATTAATTTGCAATTTGAATATGTCTTTTGTTAATGCATACCATGTGTTAATGAAATGTTTTCTTTGATTATGGAATAGTGATGAACGAGATTTTTGCTAGTAAAGAATTTCACAATAAATTCCCATTGCAAGTATAGTTTCTAAACCAACAATAATCCTTTCAAACTAAAATTTTGTTGTCACTAAAACAAACCCAATAAAATTAAACCAAAGTATTTAAACCTCGAGTCGTCTCTTATGAAATTGCAGGGAGGTGTGTTACTTATAATTGGTTATGAGATTGTATCTTTTTGGGTTTTTGAAATAAGGAATAAGGAAAGTAAATGACAAGAAAGTAAACTAATAGCTTAGAAAGCTCTTGGCAAGGTATGAGAATTAGAAGTCCTATCCTAGCTATCCTTATTAATTGCGACATCAGTTGTCCATTACTCCCACTTAGTTAACCTCTAACTATGAAGGGAAGTCAAGTGGATGAATCAATTTGATTCCTCAAGTCTAGTCAACTCCTAAGGAAAGACTAGCTTTAGAGGGATCCAAATTAACTAGCAACTTTCAATTATCAATCAACAAAGGAGTTTGATAACTCAAGAGTCTCCAATTACTCAACCATAGCCAAGAATATAAAAATCTAACTTAAAATCCTCCTAAGAATTTTATCGAACACTTGGAAGGCACACTATAAAAGCATAGAAAAGCAATAAGAGATAATAAAATCCAAGCAAGCAATTGCAAGCATCAATAACACAAATTAAAGAAAGCAATCATAAATATGAAATACCTCAAATTGCATTAACTAGAAAATCAAATCTAACATGAGAAAGTTGTATGATATAATGAATGATTGATTCCCCCACTCTGCAGCCTCTATTCTGTGTTCTCAGGCTTAGAACTGGGCCCAAATGGAGCCCATAAATTGCCCCCAGTGCTTTCTACAATTTCTGCACGTGGCGCATGTCACGCGTATGCGTCGTCCGTACGCGTCGTCAATGCGTAAGCGTCGATTGTCATCTTCGCGTGTCACGCGTACGCGTCAGGTACGCGCACGCGTTGCTGTGCAATCTTGCTTATCACGCGTACACGCCAGGTAAGCGCAAGTGTCGCTATGAAAATCTCCAAATCACGCGCACGCGTGGGCCATGCGTGTGTGTTGATCCTCGCTGGTTATCTCCTTTATTTCTTGTGCTCCTTCCATTTTTGCAAGCTTCCTCTCCATCCTGTAAGCCATTCATGCCCTATACAGCCTGAAAACACTTAACGCATGGATCACGGCATTGAATGGTATAAAGGGAAATTAAAACACATAATTTAAAGGCTTATGAAGCAAGTTTTCAACCACATAACAAAATTGGGAAGGAATTGTAAAATCATGTAATTGTATGAATAAGTGTGCAAAGACTTGATAAAAACCACTCAATTTAGCACAAGATAAACCATAAAATAGTGGTTTATCAATCTCCTTACACTTAAACATTAGCATGTCCTCATGCTAAGCTCAAGGAGACAAAAGGAATGAATGGAGGAAAGTAAGACTCATGAGATGCAACCTATGTATGTGAATGCAATTATATGCTAAGATGTTTCTATCTACTTGGTTAAAAGTAAACAAGTTCTCCAAGACAAACATAAATCAGATTTCACTAATTCAAATCACACAATAAAAGACAAGTAAACTTGTAGGAAGATAGCTCATGAAAGCAGGGAACATAAACTCAAGCATTGAACCCTCACTGGGAGTGTATATGCACTCTAATCTCTCAGTTGTCTAGGGGTCAATCACTCTACTCTTCTCTAGTCATGCTTTCTAAAACTTTGTTCTTCATCTAACCAATCAACAAATATTTAGTGTCCAAATGCAAACATCATGAGGTCTTTCCAAGGTTGTAATGGGGCTAAGGTAAGGGTGAGGATATATGTATGGCAAAGTGAGCTATAATATGAATCTTTGACTAACCTAAGCCCTCACCTAACATACACACACTCTATATATATGAAATTATTCCTAGCTACCCATAATTTCACTTTATTCATCACATACTCATGTATCAAATTTTCTTTAATTTCACCACATATGCATTGATCTTTTATTAAACTTAACATTGGGGTAATTTTGTCTCCTATTTATTTATTTATTTATATTGTAATATTTTAATTATTATTTTTTTTATTTATGAACATGAAAGCAAACATAACATTTCAATGCACATGATTTTTCTGGTCTCACACGAGTTTGCACCCAAATTCTCAATACTTTTGTCAACACAATTTCATCAACCCAAGTTCCCACAATTTTCCACACTTAATTGATACACAATCTCTTTCTTAAGCTAACCAAAGATTCAATTTGGGATAATTAATTGTTTTTCTACTTAAGGCTAGTGATGTGGTAAAATACAGAACAAATGGGGATTAAAAAGCTCAAAGTGGCAAACAAGGATAATTGAAATGGTAGGCTATTTGGGATAAGTGAGCTAATAACAATTAATGGCCTCAATCATATGTATGCATTCAAATACACTAAACAATGGATATATAGAATGGAACAAACTATAGATTACAATCATAAGTTAGAAAACACACAAGAATAAAATATTATGGTTAAATAATGTAACCATATAATTAAGCTCAAAATCTCACAGGTTGTGTGTTCTTAGCCATAAACCATGTTCCAAATTACAATCTTCAAATAAGTTTAACAAAAAAGTTTTAATTTAAAATAGTGAAATGCTATAAAAAGGGTCTTGAATAAGAATTTATCACTCCAACCAAGTAGTGGTAGAAGAACATGCATAAAATCAAACAAACATGCAATCAAACATGCAAATGCAACAACTAATTTAACAAGGAGAATTAAACATTGGTGTTGAAATAGGAAATAACTAACCCACGGAAGTCAGTATCGACCTCCCCGCACTTAAAGATTGCACCATCCTCGATGCATGCTAAGATGTGCAAGTGGACGGGTTGCTCCAACTGATGCTTTTCTCCATAGATTGTGCAGATGGACTTATCTGTCGCCCCATTGAGAAGCTTCTCTTTTCCTTTCTCGGTGGCCATCGTGAAAGAAGAGAAAAGGGAAGAAAGGTGACCCAAAAACAAAGATAGAAAAAAAATAAAATATGGTTGGGTTAATGCCAAATAATGAGAGTCTCAATTACATGGTAGCTACAACATGCAAGTGAGAGAATAGTAGAAGCAAATGGCATATCAATAGTGCAAAAATTGCAACAAAGGGGAAGATATAGTAGGTAATGAGAGACGATATAAATTTATGTCAATACAAAAGGAATACAGGTATCATAAAAGATTGGCATTGACAGATAAATAATATCACCCAACAGTGTAAAACAAGTCACTAAGCACCAAAATAATACTAGAAAAGATACAACAGTTGAATAAGAACATTTAACACCAACAGAGAAAATAATAAACGTAGAAAAGAAAATAAAAACATAAACAAAATTAAAATGCAAGGAAGAAAAGTATGCAAATACAATAAGTAAAACAATTGGAAAGAGAATATGGATGAGAATGTAAAGAAATGAAGAAGAAGAAAGTAAGAAAGGAGGAAGAAAGAGGGAGAAATGATAAGAGAAAACATTGACGGGCGGAAAATTGCCAATTAAGAATTTATAATAAGAACAGCATTGCAAGTACAGTTGTTAACCGACGAAAATTCCGCTTATCAATTTAGAAAGAGTTGCCACAATTTAAGAATAAAATACTGGGAGTAGAATTCCCAGGTCGTCTCCGAACGAGTTGACAAAAGAGTGCTATTTTATTGGTCAGGAATTTTTCCGAGAAATTTTAGAGTTAGAGAACAGAAAAATAAATTATTATAAATTAAAGCAATGAAAATTAATGAGAGAGTTTATATAATTAAAATAAAAGCCTTGACCAGGAGAAGATTAATCGGAAGTTCTATCCTTGTTGGATTTTCTCAAGTATAATAGTAAGAGGTTGTTGTTTTTACTTAGTTAACCCTTACCGAATATAGGAAAGTCAAGTAATTGAGCCAACTGCAATTCACAAGTCCTAATCCTCTCCTATGGAAGGATTAGCATTAGTGACTAGAGAGTTGGCCAACAACTTCCAATTAAAATCAACACTTGAGTATTCCAACTCAAGGGTCTCCTTTTAATCAACTCCCAAGTCAAGTTGGGAGTCTACTCCATTAACATGAATGCCATTTTCATAAACGATAAAAGGGGAAGAAAAGAAGACATGGAAATTCAAATAAAATAATAATAGAAAATTAATTAAAGGTAAAAATAATTCTTTGCATTAATAAATTCCAAAACCATAGATCTCCATATGTAGCAACTGAACAGGGTTAATGGGTGATTAAAAGAGTAAGGGAATAAGGAAACAAACTAGAATGATGGAAACTTCAATGGAGGTAGTAACTCTTCTCAATATCCAAATCAAAAGCATAAAATTCTAAAACTATGAATGTGAAGAAAACCTATAGGAAGAAGTGTTTTTTCTCTTAGCTTCCAAACCAAAACTAAAAACTGTGTAAAAGTACATGTATGTTGAGTCTCTGTTTGTCCCTTGGCTCTAGTCTACGTTTCTGTTGGTGGATCCTCCAAGAGGAAGACCTCTAGCTTTTTATTGTCCTTCATTTTCTCACCATGATATAGCTTCAAGCGGTGTCCATTGACTTTGATGAATCTGGAGCTTGAAGGATGACTCAGGTGGAAGACTCCGTATGGCTCTTCCTTCTCTACTCTATAGGGGCCTTCCCACCTTGATCGCAGCTTGCCTGGCGTGAGCCTCAATCTTGAGTTGTAAAGGAGAACTAGCTCCCCAAGTCTGAACTCTCTTCTCTTGATATGCTTGTCATGCACAGCTTTCACATTCTCCTTGTATAGTTTGGAGTTGTCATATGCTTCGAGTCGAAGGGTCTCCAGTTCTACTAGTTCCAGCTTCCTTTCAGCACCGGCCTTCTTAAATCCCATGTTACAGTCCCTTATAGCCCAGAAAGCCTTGTGTTCCACCTCCACTGGGAGGTGACAAGCCTTTCTGTATACTAGGCAGAAGAGACTCATTCCGATTGGTGTCTTGTATGCTATCCGATAAGCCCAAAGCACATCTACAAGCCTAGTGCTCCAGTCCTTCCTCTGAGGCTTGACTATCTTCTGTAATATGTGCTTTATCCCTCTGTTAGACACCTCGGCTTGCCCATTAGTCTGAGGATGGTAAGCTGTTGCTACCTTGCGCACAATGCCATGTTTCTTCAGTAGACCTGTTAATCTCCTGTTACAAAAGTGAGTGCCTTGATCACTCACGATTGCTCATGGTGATCCAAAGCGACAGATAATGTGGTTTCTAACAAAGGAGACAATAACGTTAGCATCATCAATACCGGTAGGATGTGCTTCTACCCATTTAGAAACATAATCTACAGCTAACAATATGTATAAGAAACCACTAGAGTTTGGAAATGGATCCATGAAGTCAATGCCCCAGACATAAAAAATTTCACAGAATAGCATAAGCTGTTGGGGCATCTCATCCCTCTTGGAGATATTCCCAAACCTTTGGCATGGGGAAAAGATTTACAGAAGGCAGTGGCATCATTAAAAAGAGTGGGCCACCAGAATCTATAGTCTAAAATTTTTTTAGCTGTTCTTTGAGGACCAAAATGTCCACCACTCTCAGAGGAATGGCAGGCCTCTAAAATTGACTGAAATTCTGATTGAGGCACACACCTTCTAATTATCTGGTTAGCACCATACCTCCATAAATATGGGTCATCCCATATATAATATTTGGACTCGCTTTTTAGCTTGTCCCTTTGATGTTTAGTAAAATTGGGAGGGAAGGTATGACTAACTAAATAATTAGCTATGGGTGCATACCAAAGAACTACCTCAGATATTGCATGCAAGCTATCAAATGGAAAAGCATCATTGATAGGAGTGGAGTCATTCTTAATGTGCTCTATGCGACTCAAGTGGTTCGACACTAAATTCTAGGAACCACTCCTATCTTTAATTTCTAAATCAAATTCTTGCAGCAATAATATCCAACGTATTAACCTCGGTTTGGACTCTTTTTTAGCTAATAAATATTTTAGAGCTACATGGTCTGAGTATACTACCACCTTAGTACCAAGTAAATAGGCTCAAAATTTATCCAGAGCAAAAACAATAGCCAGAAGCTCTTTTTCAGTGGTAGTATAATTAGACTGAGCAGCGTCTAAGGTATTAGAAGCATAAGCAATTATGAAAGGGTCCTTACATTTGCGCTGAGCCAGTGTCACTCCTACTGCATGATTAGAGGCATCACACATAATCTCAAATGGCTAGCTCCAGTCTGGTTCTCTCACAATCGGAGCTTGAGTCAAGGCGATCTTCAGCTTATCAAACGCTTCCATGCAGTCCTCACTCACCTCGAACTCAACATCCTTTTGTAGCAGTCTGGATAAAGGCAATGCTACCTTACTGAAGTCCTTGATAAATCTCCGGTAGAAACCTACATGACCAAGGAAAGAATGGACTTCCCCCACGGAGGAGGGGTAAGGTAAACTAGAAATGGACTTACCATAAAATGACATTTTTCAAAATTTAATACAAGGTTTGAACTAACACACATGTCTAATACTCTAGCTAAACTATCCAAGCAAAGGTTAAATGAATCACCATACACACTAAAGTCATCCATGAAAACTTCCATACAGCTCTCAAGAAGATCTAAGAAAATGCTCATCATGCACCTTTGAAACGTAGCCGGTGCATTACATAAGCCAAAATGCATCCTTTTGTATGCATACGTTCCAAAGAGACATGTAAAAGTAGTCTTTTCCTGATCCTCAGGAGCTATATGAATTTGAAAATAGCCAGTGTAACCATCTAGAAAATAGTAGTGTGATTTACTTGACAAGCAATCAAGTATTTGATCGATGAAGGATAGGGGATAGTGATCCTTGTGAGTAGCCTGGTTGAGGCGCCTGTAATCAATGCACACCCTCCAGGAGTTCTGCACACTAGTTGTCAGGAGCTCTCCATGCTCGTTCTTCACTGTAGTGACTCCAGACTTCTTGGGCACCACTTATACTGGGCTGACCCATTCATTATCCGAGATTGGATAGATGATGTCAGCTTCAAGCAGGCTGGTCACTTCCTTCTTGACAACCTCTAGAATGGTGGGGTTCAGTCGCCTTTGAGGTTGACGAATAGGCCTTGCTCCCTCTTCTAAAAATATCCGGTGCTCACAGACTTGAGGGCTGATGCCTACTATATCCGCCAAGCTCCACCCAATTGCTTTCTTGTGTCTTCTCAGCACACTAAGCAGCTGCTCCTCCTGTTGGGAAGTGAGTTCCCTTGCAATAATAACTGGGAGCTTCTGATTATCCTCAAGGTAAGCATACTTGAGGTGGGGTGGAAGGGGCTTCAACTCCATTTTCTGCTCATGGCTAGGCACTTGATCATCTGGAGCTGGTGATGGTGGCAAGGTGTCTTCATCTTGTTCAGAGGGTTTTCCCACACTTGCACCTTGCTCCATGTGCATCTCTTCTACTTCTTCTTGGTGAACTGCAGCTACAGTTTCATCAATGATGTCACACTGAAAGATAGAGTGATCTTCCAGAGGGTGCTTCATGGCTTCATCCAGGTTGAAGCTCATTGCTCTGCCATCTATCTCGAAAGAGTAAGTTCCTGTGAAGGCATCCAACTTGAACCTTGAAGTCTTCAGAAATGGCCTTCCAAGGAGGATGGAAGATGGTCTTCCTGAGTCATTAGGGGGCATCTCCAAGATGTAGAAGTCAATAGGGAATATGAGCCCTTTAATACTCACCAGCACGTCCTCAGCAATTCCTACCACCGAAATTATGCTTTTATCTGCCAAAACAAAACGTGCTGCCGACCTTTTTAAGGGAGGGAGCCTCAAAACATCATATACAGATAATGGCATAATACTCACACATGCACCTAAATCACACATGCAGTCAGAAAATTTTACACCCTCTATAGTAATAGTAACCATGCATTTACCTGGATCGCTGATGAGCGAATAATTTATATCCTTTTTGGCATTGTTTTTACATAGTTTTTAGTATGTTTTAATTACTTTTTATTATATTTTTATTGGTTTTTATTCAAAAATAACATTTTTGGACTTTACTATGAGTTTGTGTATTTTTCTGTGATTTTGGGTATTTTCTGGCTGAAATTGAGGGGCCTGAGCAAAAATCTTATTCAGAGGCTGAAGAAGGACTACAGATGCTGTTGGATTCTAACCTCTCTGCACTCGAAGTGGATTTTCTGGAGCTACAGAAGCTCAATTGGCACGCTCTCAATTGCGTTGGAAAGTAGACATCCTGGGCTTTCTAGAAATATATAATAGTCTCTTCTTTGTCTAAGATTTGATAGCCCAAACTGGCGTCCAAAGACAGCCTAAAACATCTTGGCGTAAAATGCGAAAACTGGCACCAGAATTGGAGTTAAACGCCCAAACTGGCACCAGAATTGGAGTTAAATGCCCAAACTGGCACCAAAGCTGGCGTTTAACTCCAGGAACAGCCTAAGCACGAAAAAGCTTCAATGCTCAGCCCAAGCACACACCAAGTGGGCTCCGGAAGTGGATTTCTGCATTATCTGCACTTAGTTACCCATTTTCTGTAAACCCTAGTTACTAGTTTAGTATAAAATCTACTTTTAGAGATTTATTTTGTGTCTTTTAACCTTTGATCTATCTTGGGAACGTTTAGTCCTTAGACAATGGAGGATGGCCTCACAGCCATGCCTAGACCTTTTTCAGTTATGTATTTTCTACGGTGGAGTTTCTACACCCCATAGATTAAGGTGTGGAGCTCTGCTGTTCTTCATGAATTAATACAAGTACTATTGTTTTTCTATTCAACTCACACCTACTTTTTATCTAAGATATTCACTCACACTTTAACCTGATGAATGTGATGACCCGTGACACTCATCATCATTCTCACTTATGAACGCGTGCCTGACAACCACTTCCGTTCTATCTGCAATAGCTTGAGTGTGTATCTCTTGGCCTCCTGGTTCACGAAGCATGGATGCCTCTCCTGACAACAGAGCATTCCATTCCATGAGATCAGAGTCTTCGTGGTATAGGCTAGAATTATTGGCAGCCATTACTGGGATCCAAAAAGTCTAAACCTTGTCTGTGGTATTCCGAGTAGGATTTGGGAAGGGATGACTGTGACGAGCTTCAAACCTGCGAATGTGGGGCACAAGTGATAGTGTGCAAAAGGACAATGGTCTTATTCCGACGCTAGCGGGAACCGACAAATGATTAGCCGTGCGGTGACAGCGCATATGGATTTGTTTTCATTCGAGAGGATCATACATCTTGCTATGGAAGGAGTAACGCATGGTTGGAAGAAGGCAATAGGAAAGCATAGGTTCAGAAGCAACAAAGCATCTCTATATGCTTATCTGAAATTTCCACCAAAGAATTACATAAGTATTTCTATCTTATTTTATATTTTATTTATATTTTAATTATCAAAACCTTATAACCATTTGAATCTGCCTGACTGAGATTTACAAGGATGACCATAGCTTGTTTCAAGCCGACAATCTCCGTGGGATCGACCCTTACTCACGTAAGCTTTATTACTTGGACGACCCGGTGCACTTGCTAGTTAGTTGTGCAGAGTTGTGAAAAAGAGTTGTGATTACGATCGTGCGTACCAAGTTGTTGGCACCATTGAGATCACAATTTCGTGCACCAAGTTTTTGGTACCATTTCCGGGGATTGTTCGAGTTTGGACAACTGACGGTTCATCTTGTTGCTCAGATTAGGTAATTTTATTTTATGTTTAAGCATTTTATTTTTAATTTTATTTTCGAAAAATTTAAAAAAAAAATAAATAAATAATAAATAAAATAAATTATTCTATGTTCTTCAGAATTCTTAAGAATGAATAATTCTAGAGTTTCATCATGATCTGTTGAAGCCTGGTTGGCTGTCAAGCCATGTCTAATTTTTGGACTGAAGCTTTAGACTAACATTGCGTGATTCCTGGAATTCTTATTAAAAATTTTGAAATCCTTATTTCTCTCTTTCCAAATAATTTTCGAAAAATACAAAAAAAATTAATTAATAAAATCATAAAAAAACTAAAAAGAATTTTATGTTTCTTGTTTGAGTCTTGTGTCAAATTTTAAGTTTGGTGTCAATTGCATATTTTTAATTTAACTAAAATTTTCAAAAACTCATGCATGGTGTTCTTCATGATCTTCAAAGTGTTCTTGGTGTTCATCTTGACATTCAAAGTGTTCTTGCATGCATTTTTTGTTTTGATCTTGAATCTTTATGTTTTGTTTCATTTTTTGTGTTTTTCTCTCTCATCATTAAAAATTCAAAAATAAAAAAATATCTTTCCCTTATTCTTCTCATAAATTTCGAAATTTTGGATTGATTGAGTCAAAAAGTTTTAAAAATTTGATTGTTTCTTGTTAGTCAAGTCAAAATTTCAAATTAAAAATTTTATCTTTTTCAAGTCTTTTTCAAAAATCAAATATGTTTCATTTTTTTATGTTTGAAAATTTTAAAATTTGATTTTCAAAATCTTTTTCTTATTTTTATTTCATATTTTCAAAATTAATGCTAACATTTAATGTTTAAATTCAAAAATTTTCAAGTTATTACTTGCCTATTAAGAAAGAATCAATCTTTATATTCTAAAATCATATCTTTTAGTTTCTTATTAGTCAAGTAATCAACTTTAATTTCAAAATTCAAACCTTTTTAATTTCCTTTTCAAATCTCTTTCAAAATGATTTTCAATCATGTCTTTTTCAAAACTTAATTTCAAAATCCCTTTTCTAACTTCTTATCTTTTCAAAAATTAATTTTCAAATCCTTTTCAATTTAACTACTTGACTTTTTGTTTGATTTTAAAAGTTTTCAATTTCAATCATATCTTTTCTCTAAAAATTTGAAAATTAAATAAATTAATTACTATTTCTTATCTTTTTCAAATTTTATTTTATCTCTTCTCTTAATTTTTGAATTCTAACAAATAATTAAAATAAAAACAAAAATAATTTCCTTTTATTTTAATTTAAAATTCAAATTCTCTCCCTCTCATCTCTTTCTATTTATTTATTTAATCACTATCACTTCTCTTCTTCTCAAAATTTGAACCCTCTCCCCCTCTCTGTGTTCGAATTTTTTCTCTTCTCATTCTTCTACTCTTCTCTTCTTCTACTCACATAAAGTAATCTCTATACTGTGACATAGAAGATTCCTATTCTTTTCTGTTCTCTTCGTATGAGCAAGAGCAAGGATAAGAACATTCTTGTTGAAGCTGATCCGGAACCTGAAAGGACTCTAAAGAGGAAGCTAAGAGAAGCTAAAGCAAAATACTCTGGAGAGGATGATAAACCCATATTTTATGATATATTTTGTGCTCAATTTAGGTGATTTATTCAATCCTTCACTCACTTATTCATTTAAATTGTATGGTTTTACTTTCCCTTCCTTATTATGTGATGTATGTGAAAAACATGTTTCCTGTGTTTTAAAAATAATTATTTTAATTACCTTTTATTACCATTCGATGCCATGATTTGTGTGTTAAGTAGTTTCAGATCTCTTAAGGCAGGAATGACTTAAAGGATGGAAAGAAAACATATAAAAATGGAAGGAAAGCACAAAATAGAGTTTTTGAAGAGACTGGCAACGACGCGAACGCATGGACGACGCGGCCGCATGCCCAGCGCGAAAAGGCAATGACGCGAACGCGTGACTGACGCAGATGCGTGCCTTAAGCAAAACGCAGATGACACGTACGCGTGACCGAAGCGAACGCGTGACAAGGAAAACTCCAGATGACGCGACCGCGTGACCCACGCGGACGCGTGACAGACGCCACGCACCAAAAACTGCAGAAAATGCCCCCAGCGATTTCTGAAGCCCTTTCTGGCCCATATCCAAGTTCAAAAAGCACAGATTAGAGGTTATAAAGTGGGGGAATACATCCATTCAAAGGGAGGTCTCCGATTAATTCACTTTTCATACCTTAGATGTAGTTTTTAGAGAGAGAGGTTCTCTCCTCTCTCTTAGGTTTTAGGATTAGGATTCCTCTTAAAGGATTTAGGATTTCAACTCTTCATCAGGTTCAATATTTCTTTTACTTTATATTTCTCTTTTACTTTCAAATACTTTAATGCTCTCATTTAATTACTTATGTTGCCAGATTGGCTTATGAACTCTTTATGTTTAGAATGATTTTCTTTTATTAATGCAATTGAGGTATTTCAGATTTATGATTCTTATTTAGCTTTTTATATTCTTGGCTTTAATTGATTAACTGAAAGCTCTTGAGTTATCAACTTATCGTGATTGGTTGTTATGTCGGCTAATTGACTGGAATTCCACTAACTCTAGTCTTTCCTTAGGAGTTGGCTAGGACTTGGGAATCCTACTAATTAATTCACTTGACTTTCCCTTGCTTTCGCAAAGGTTAACTAAGTGGGATTAACTTCAATTCTCATACGAGTAACTAAGATAGGACTTCTGAATTTTCATACCTTTCCAAGAGTTTATTTTACAGTTATTTATTTATTTTACTTGTCATTTAAATTACTTGTTCCTTACTTTCAAAAATCCCAATTTACAAAACTCATAACCAATAATAAGAACACCTCCCTGCAGTTCCTTGAGAAGACGACCCGAGGTTTAAATACTTCGGTTATCAATTTAAAAAGGGGTTTGTTACTTGTGACAACCAAAACGTTTGTACAAAAGGATTTTCTGTTGGTTTAGAAGCTATACTTACAACGCGATCATATTTTTATATTTCTTTACCGATAGAAAAACCGATCATCAGAGGACCTGACAGAATTTTTCGAAAAAGAAGAAGAGATGGCCGAACCCAACAACAATGGCGGAGATGTAAGGAAGATGCTTGGTGACTTTATTGCACCCTCTTCTGACTTCTGTGGAAGGAGCATCTCAATTCCTGTAATTGGGGCAAACAACTTTGAGCTTAAGCCTCAATTAGTTTCTCTGATACAACAGAATTGCAAGTTTCATGGACTTCCATTGGAAGATTCTCATCAGTTCTTAGCTGAATTCTTGCAAATCTGTGATACTATTAAGACCAATGGGGTCAATCCTGAGGTCTATAGACTTATGCGCTATAAGAGACAGAGCTAGGACATGGTTGGACTCACAACCTAAAGATAACCTGAACTCTTGGGAAAAGTTAGTCAATGTTTTCTTGGCCAAACTCTTTCCACCTCAAAAGTTGAGCAAGCTTAGAGTGGAAGTCCAAACCTTCAGACAGAAGGAAGGTGAATCCCTCTATGAAGCATGGGAAAGATACAAGCAATTGATTAGAAGGTGTCCTTCTGACATGTTTTCAGAATGGAGCATCATATGTATATTCTATGATGGTCTGTCTGAATTGTCCAAGATGTCATTGGACCACTTTGCTGGAGGATCTCTTCATCTGAAGAAGATGCCTACAGAATCCCAGAAACTCATTGAAATGGTTGCAAAAAACCAGTTCATGTACACTTTTGAAAGGAATCCTGTAAATAATGGGACAACTTAGAAGAAAGGAGTTTTGGAGATTGATACTCTGAATGCAATATTGGCTTAGAACAAAATATTGACTCAGCAAGTCAATATAATTTCTCAGAGTCTGTCTGGAATGCAAGCTGCATCAGGCAGTACTAAGGAAGCTTCCTCTGAAGAAGAAGCTTATGACCCTGAGAATCTTGGAATGGAAGAGGTGAATTACATGGGAGAATCCTATGGAAACACCTATAATCCTTCATGGAGGAATCATCCTAATCTCTCATGGAATGATCAACAGAAGCCTAATCAAAGCTTCAATAATAATAATGGTGGAAGAAACAGGTTTGGCAATAGGAAACTTTTTTCATCATCTTCTCAGCAATAGACAGAGAATTCTAAGCAGAGCCACTCTGACTTAGCAACTGTAGTCTCTGATCTATCTAAGACCACTCTCAGTTTTATGACAGAAGAAAGGTCCTCCATTAAAAATTTGAAGGCACAAGTGGGTCAGCTGAGAAAAAGAGTTATTGAACTCCTTCCTAGTACTCTCCCAAGTAATACAGAAGAAAATCCAAAAAGAGAGTACAAGGTCATAAATATAACCAACATGGCCGAATGCATGGAGGAGGGACAGTCAGTGATTTCCAGTGAGGAAGAGCTCAATGGACGTCCACTAGCCTCCAAGGAGTTCCCTACAAGGAACCAAAGGAATCTGAGGCTCATATAGAGACCATAGAGATTCCATTGAACTTACTGTTGCCATTCCTGAGCTCTGATGAGTATTCTTCCTCTAAAGAGGATGAAGATATTATTGAAGAGTAAGTTGCTCAATATCTAGGAGCAATCATGAAGCTGAATGCCAAGTTATTTGGTAATGAGACTTGGGAGGATGAACTAAATGAACTAAATGATCTGGTTCAACTGAAATTACCTCAGAAGAAATGGGATCCTGGAAAGTTCTTAATACCTTATACCATAGGCACCATAACCTTTGAGGAGGCTCTGTGTGACCTTGAGTCAAGTATAAACCTCATGCCCCTCTCTGTAATGGAGAAACTTGGGATCTTTGAGGTGCAAGCTGCAAGAATCTCACTAGATATGGTAGACAATTCAAGGAAACAGGCTTATGAACTTATAGAGGATGTCTTAGTGAAGGTTGAAGGCCTGTACATCCCTGCTGATTTTATAATCCTAGACACTGGAAAGGATGAGGATGAATCCATCATCCTAGGAAGACCCTTCCTAGCCACAACAATAGCTGTGATTGATGTGGACAGAGGAGAGTTAGTCCTTCAATTGAATGAGGACTACCTTGTATTTAAGGCTCAAGGATCTTCTTCTATAACCATAGAGAGGAAGCATGAAAGGCATCTCTTAGTACAGAGTCAACCAGAGCCCCCACACTCAACTTCTAAGATTGATGTTGGGAGGCCAACATCAAGCTCTGAGTCTCTGTGAAGCTCTCTAAGAGCTTCACTGTCAAGCTATTGACATTAAAAAAGCGCTTGTTGGGAGGCAATCCAATGTTATTTAATTATATTTATTTATTTTCCATTATTATTTTATGTTATTTTTAGGTTGATGATCATGTGAAGTCACTAAAACAACTGAAAAATCAAAAACAGAATGAAAAATAGCATAAAAAAATAGCACACCCTGGAGGACAGGCTTACTGGCGTTTAAACACCAGTAAGGATAGTAGAATGGGCGTTTAATGCCCAGCCTGGTAGCATTCTGGGCGTTAAATGCTAGAATGGGCAGCACTCTGGGCGTTTAACGCCAGAAAGGGCTATCTGGCGTCTGGCTGGCATTAAACACCAGAAATGGGCATCTGGCTGGTGTTTAATGTAACGACCCAACTCCCAGTATGCCATGGTCATACAAGAAGCTAAGTGTTACTAACTTATCCCTCTTAATTATTAACTATTATTTACTATATGAGCCTGTTCCTTGTTAGAGCGATACCAATTTTATAGGTAACTTTTTTTTTATATCGTATCGTTGCGGATAACAAGGTAAAATAAACAAGCATACATTGAGAGTAATAGAAAAGCGGCATAAAGAAACATAGAAACACAACTGATAATATACATCATGTACACTATAACAAAACATGCAGCGTTTACACAAGATCAAGTCAGTTTACATCCTTGTCATCCTACGTAGCTAATATATACACGACACTCCCAGGGCCTGGCCCATACAAAAAGCCACTAAGCTGGCGCCCAGGCTAGCCTAACCACTATATAGCTCCTAGCTCTCGGGTGTACTAACACAAGTGAGAGACTAACTATCAGATAATGTCAGACTAGAGTGTCATCAAAAGAATGCCTCTTTCTGCAGTCAAACTATATCTACATGTGGCCGTTCGGAGAATCATCATGAGGCTCATCCATCTCCTCATCCTGCTCTATCTCTATCTCAGGATCCTCCTCCTCCTCATCATCCGTAGCTACAGCTATACCCTCAGATCCACCAGAAACACTGCTGTCACTATGTACAAAACCATTCGCGAGCACAGGTCCGTTCGCGTATATAGGAGCTACCCCACCGTCTGGTAGTGCCGGATCATCAGGCTGTGGAAAGTCGGGGATCGGCTCAGGGGGAAAATCCCACTTTGGTGGTATCACAGGTACGTAGTCATCAGCTAACTCAGGCTCATCAGGAATGATAGGCTCAGGTACCGCCTCATTCAAAGGTTGAGATGGTATAGGGTGCCCAGGATTATCAGGAAAAGGATGTCCAGGTGCGTCAGGATGTAACCAGGATAAGGGAAAGTCGTAAAGAGCATCGGGGTCAAAATACGGGCTAGACAGAGGATGTTGAAAAGCTCGATTAGGTAACACATATCGTCTAATACGAGGCTCCAAACCCATAATGAAGTAACTGTGATGTACCAGATCCTCGTAGACGTAAGGGTTCTCGAACTCATAGAAGATCACGCCCGTCTCCATCTGAGGGGGGAGGAAGGGAGAGAAGGGGTAAGAACTGGGGAGTTCTTAGTAGGGTCGGGGTTATTAGTTACGTTCATTTATTTGATTCCGATTAGCAGATAGATATTAGAATACAGTAAAGTAGTAAACAGTAGTTAAAATAGATAGGAAAACAGAAAACAGAACACAAACAAAAGAACACAAGGAAATAAAGCACAGACATAACACTCAAGCAGACAAACATAAAGAAATAGTTCACTCACAAGAAGGAAAGCAACAGAGAATGATGCGCAGACAAGAATGATGCATGTCTAGCCCTAGTACAGGCCATGAGCTCATGTGTCGGTTAGCACCTGCATTCCCGACATTTATCCGGTCACGAGTTCACGATTTCCCGGATACGATCTTCCGTTCAAATAAATGCGCATATAATTATTAGCAGCTCCATTGAGACAGCCTCTGCTTTCTACTCGCAGGAAATATACTCTTGGGAACGGAAAATTGCTGTAGGTATCCAAGTTTCCCTACAGAAACTCTTGGGTTGCTTAAAGCAACAGATAATAAATATTATCTCTTAGGTTGCATTCAGCAACGAATAAGCAAACAATATCTCTTGGGTTGCCTCAAGCAACAATTAACCTTTCAATAAGCCTTCTGCTCTTAGTCTCTTTACCCTGCTCTGATTTCTCTGTTTAATCTGTGTATTTAAAGCTTATGTAAATTTCGGTATGAATAGTTAGCATGTCCCAAGTATAGGTTCATTAAGTCTATACTGAAACAATTTAACTTTTCATATAATACCTAACCCTAGTCGCAACTCAAAGACTAACTATGTTGCCCTAGTTTGTTTGCTAGTCTCTGTCTGTTTTTCTGTCATTAAAATCTTACAGACTTTTTCTTCGATTTTTATCTTTTCTTAAACTATTATCTTTTATTTATCTTTGCCTCACTAATATGTTCTTACCACTCCCTAAGTGTTTTATGAAGGTAATTATGAGATTCTGCACTTAAAGTTGTCTTTCTAAAGCTTTTACAGAAAACTGCCTTTTTCGTATTATTTTATTATTTTTATTAAAATATTATTTTTAATTAAATATTATTATTTAATATTTTATTATTATTTATTATTTTATTAATATATTTTCGAAAATTAACTTTACTTTAACCTTTAACCTTTAAAATTCACTTTTTACCACCCGTAACTTTTAATATTTCTACTTTTTACCACCCTAACTTTCAGTAATTACCAAATAACCCCTCAAACACCAAAATAATTACTTCCTTGCCCTTTTATGAATCAAAAAGGTGTTTTTCATTGTTCTTCACCACACTCAAAGTGTTCTTCATGTTCTTCATAAATTCTTCAGATTCTTTCTCTGTTTTTACCCGTTTTTCAGTCTTTTCAGCAACCGATTTTTACTATAATTCATAATAAATTAGCAGCCACTAAAACCCCATCTTTTCTACATGATTTCAACACAAATTGAACCTCAATTTAAGCTTAGGGTTTCGTTTTTCCAGCTGCCCAAGAACATGAACTTTAAAGCTTGAATTTCATCAAATTTCATCAAAATTTCACCAAATTTTCACCAAGAATCAATCATATATGCAACCAATTTTTAGCACAGCCAAATTATACAACATTCACACATCTCAAACACAAATAATCAAGATTAATTTCGTGGCACCCTACCTGGTCTTGCTGCTCCTAATTCAATCAAACTTTCAGGTGGTCCTTAAGCATTTTTTCCTCCTAAATCACATCAAGAAAACACATATTTAAACATGTTCCCTTGAAACCGAATCAAAAGAGAGATGGTGCAGCCAACTAACCTTGATCCCAGCCTTGATAAGTCATATAATCATGTAGAGAAAGAAGAGAGGATCATTTTGGTCGGATTGGAATTTTGATTTGAGTTTTAGTTCAGCAGAAATCAAGCTTTGAAGATTTGGAACTAAGAACTTTTCTCTCTTTTTCTCTCTACCTATTTTCGGCCACAAAGTGAAAATGAGCCAGCCTTGGGGGTTTTGGGGGTGTAGGGTGAGTTGTGATTGGTTGGCTTGGAGGTGGATTAAAATAATATTAAAATATCTCAGATGTATAACTACTAAAACTAGGTGTATCGGAACACTTGTGAAAATATCTCTAAAAATTATTTTCTGAGCTACTAGCATAAATGACACTAGTAACATATTTATTATGAGAATAAAACATGTATAATGAGGCCTTAGCATTGCTAAAGTCATCAGAGAGTGCTGGTGCTAAGCTGCACCAGTAAATTGTGAACCCAGTTAAACCGATTTTCTATTTTTAACTAAAACTGACCAGGTAACCTTATAATATTATTCAAGAAGCTTCTAATACTAATATAATGATAATATCATCCTATTATCTCTCTTCTCTCATAAATCGAGTCCGGTTTGTCAAACTGAGACTATTTACGAAAAACCGAATTAAAACTCCTAACCGATACGGTTCAAAAACTAGGTTCTTCGCGACTGCATCATCGAGCTTGCCTCGGGAAAGGTTCTAACTTAAAGATGACATAATGAAAATGAGGATTGATATTCTTGATGATATATCGAAGGTTTTCCCCTTACTGATCTTCCGGAGAAATTCGTACTTTCAGAAAAGATCTCGCGTACTCGAAAATCGGGGTTGTTACATTTAACGCCAGAAAAGGGACGCAGAGTGGCGTTTAATGCCAGGAAAGGTAGCAGAACTGGCGTTTAACGCCAAGAAAGGTAGCAAAGCTGGCGTTAGATGCCAGAATTGGCACAAAATGGGGGTTTGAACACCAGAATGGTGCAGGGACTCAAATTTCTTTACACCTTAGAATCTGTGGACCCCACAAGATCCCCACCTATCCCACTTCTTATTCTCTCCTCTTCACACCTTTCCATAACACTCTTCCCCAAACACCATTGACCAATCCTATCAAAATATCTTCCCCAAATGCCCTTCACCTAATAAATCTTACCCTCTTTCCTATATTCTCTTCACCACTCACATCCATCCATCATTAAACCCCACCAACCTCACCATTCAAATTCAAACCATTTCCCTCCTAAACCCACCCACACATGGCCGAATACCCTCTCTCCCTTACCCTATAAATACCCCTCCTTAACACCTTCATTTTCACACAACATACACCTTACTACCCCCTTGGCCGAATCCTCTCCTCACCTTCATCTCCTTCATATTCTTCTTCTTCTACTCCTTTCTTTCTTCTTTTGCTATAGGACGAGCAAATCTTCTAAGTTTTTTGTGGGAAAATCTAAAAGATTTTTTGTTTTCCATAACCATCAATGGCACCTAAGGCCAGAGAAACCTCTAGAAAGAGGAAAGGGAAGGCAATTGCTTCCACCTCCGAGTCATGGAAGATGGAGAGATTCATCTCAAAGGTCTATCAAGACCACTTCTATGAAGTTGTGGCCAAGAAAAAGGTGATCTCCGAGGTCCCCTTTAAACTCAAAAAGAGTAAATATTCGGAGATCCAACATGAGATCTGAAGATAAACCTCTAAAAAGAGGAAAGGGAAGGCAATTACTTCCACCTTCGAGTCATGAAAGATGGAGAGATTCATCTCAAAGGTCCATCAAGACCACTTCTATGAAGTTGTGGCCAAGAAAAAGGTGATCCCCGAGGTCCCCTTTAAACTCAAAAAGAGTAAATATCCGGAGATCCAACATGAGATCTGAAAAAGAGGTTGGGAAATTCTCACTAACCCCATTTAACAAGTCGAAAACTTAATGGTTCAAGAGTTCTATGCTAATGCATGGATCACTAAGAACCATGATCAAAGTGTGAACCCGAACCCAAAGAATTGGCTCATAATGGTTCAGGTGAATTACTTGGATTTTTCGAAAAATGTGAGGATAGCATTTAACTTGCCAACAATGCAAGGAGATCCTCACTCTTTCACTAGAAGGGTCAACTTTGATCAGAGGTTGGACCAAGTCCTTAGGGACATTTGTGTGGAAGGCGCTCAATGAAAGAGAGATTCAAGAGGCAAGCCGGTTCAACTAAGAAGGCTTGACCTTAAATCCGTGGCTAGGGGATGGTTGGAGTTCATCCAACGCTTAATTATTCCTACTAGCAACCGATCTGAAGTTACTATAGACCGGGCTATCATGATCCATAGTATCATTGATGGAAAGGAAGTAGAAGTTCATGAGATCATTTCCCTAGAACTCTACAAGGTGGCGGATAAACCTTCCACTTTGGCAAGGTTAGCCTTCCCTCATCTCATTTGTCACCTCTACAATTCAGCTGGAGTTGTCATAGAGGAAGACACCCTCATTGAAGAGGACAAGCCCATCACTAAGAAAAGGATAGAGCAAACAAGAGAGCCTACTCATGGACCTCAACAAGAGCATGAGGAAACTCCTCATCATGAAATCCCTGAGATGCCTCAAGGGATGCATTTTCCTCGACAAAACTATTAGGAGCAAATCAACACCTCCCTAGGAGAATTAAGTTCCAACATGGGATAACTAAGGATGGAGCATCAAGAGCATTCCATCCTCCTCCATGAAATTAGAGAAGACCAAAGAGCCATGAGGGAGGAGCAACAAAGGAAAGGAAGAGACATTGAGGAGCTCAAGCACTCCATAAGATCTTCAAGAGGAAGAACTAGCCGCCATCACTAAGGTGGACCAGTTCTTTAATTTTCTTGTTTTTATTTTTCCGTTTTTCGAAAATTATGCTTTATGTTTTGTCTATGTTTGTGTCTTTATTACATGATCATTAGTATCTAGTGTCTATGTCTTAAAGCTATGAATGTCCTACGAATCCATCACCTTTCTTAAATGAAAAATATTTTTTAATTGCAAAAGAACAAGAAGTACATGGTTTCGAATTATATCTTGAAATTAGTTTAATTATTTTGATGTGGAGACAATACTTTTTGTTTGCTGAATTAATGCTTGAACAGTGCATATTTTTGAATTTGTTGTTTATGAATGTTAAAATTTTTGGCTCTTGAAAGAATAAGGAAAAAGTAGAAATGTTATTGATAATCTGAAAAATCATAAAATTGATTCTTAAAGCAAGAAAAAGTAGTGAATAGACAAAGCTTGCGAAAAAATAATAATAATTTGGCAAAAAAAAGAAAAAGAAAAAAAAGAAAAAGCAATCAAAAAAAGCCAATAGCCCTTTAAACCAAAAGGCAAGGGTAAAAAGGATCCAAGGCTTTGAGCATTAATGGATAGGAGGGCCCACAGAAATAAAATCCTGGCCTAAGTGGCTAAACCAAGCTGTCCTTAACCATGTGCATGTGGCGTGAAGGTGTCAAGTGAAAAACTTGAGACTGAGCGGTTAAAGTCGTGGTCCAAAGCAAAAAGAGTGTTCTTAAGAGCTCTGGACACCTCTAGTTGGGGACTCTAGCAAAGCTGAGTCACAATCTGAAAAGGTTCACCCAGTTATGTGTCTGTGGTATTTATGTATCTGGTGGTAATACTGGAAAACAAAATACTTAGGGTCACGGCCAAGACTCATAAAGTAGCTGTGTTCAAGAATCAACATATTGAACTAAGAGAATCAATAACACTATCTGAATTCTGAGTTCCTATAGATGCCAATCATTCTGAACTTCAAAGGATAAAGTGAGATGCCAAAACTGTTCAGAAGCAAAAATGCTACAAGTCCCGCTCATCTAATTGAAGCTAATCTTCATTGATAAGTTTGGAATTTATTGTATATTCTCTTCTTTTTATCCTATTTTGTTTTCAGTTACTTGGGGACAAGCAACAATTTAAGTTTGGTGTTGTGATGAGCGGATAATTTATACCCTTTTTGGTATTATTTTTAAATAATTTTTAGTATATTTTATTTACTTTTTATTATATTTTTATTATTTTTATTCAAAAATCACATTTTTGGACTTTACTATGAGTTTGTATGTTTTTCTATGATTTCAGGTATTTTTTGGCTGAAAATTGAGGGACCTGAGCAAAAATCTGATTCAGAGGCTAAAAAAGGACTGCAGATGCTGTTGGATTCTGACCTCCCTGCACTCTAAGTGGATTTTATAGAGCTACAGATACCCAATTGGCGCGATCTCAATTGATTTGAAAAGTAGACATCCTGGGCTTTCCAGCAATATATAATAGTTCATACTTTTCCCGAGATTTGATGGCCCAAATGGCATCCAAAGATAGCCTAAAACATTTTGGCGTAAGACGCCCAAACTGGCACCAAAGCTGGCGTTTAACTCCAGGAACAGCCTAAGCATGAAAAAGCTTCATTGCTCAGTCCAAGCACACACCAAGTGGGCCCCGGAAGTGGATTTCTGCATTATTTGCACTTAGTTACTCATTTTCTGTAAACCCTAGTTGCTAGTTTAGTATAAAAACTACTTTTAAAGATTTATTTTGTGTCTTTTCACCTTTGATCTATCTAGGGAATGTTTAGTCCTTAGACAATGGAGGCTGGCCTCACGGCCATGCCTTGACCTTTTTCACTTATGTATTTTCTACGGTGGAGTTTCTACACCCCATAGATTAAAGTGTGGAGCTCTGCTGTTCTTCATGAATTAATACAAGTACTATTGTTTTTCTATTCAACTATCGCCTACTTCTTATCTAAGATATTCACTCGCACTTCAACCTGATGAATGTGATGACCCTTGACACTCATGATCATTCTCACTTATGAACGCGTGCCTGACAACCAATTCCGTTCTATCTGCAATAGCTTGAGTGTGTATCTCTTGGCCTCCTGGTTCACGACGCATGGATGCCTCTCCTGACAACAGAGCATTCCATTCCATGAGATCAGAGTCTTCGTGGTATAGGCTAGAATTATTGGCAGCCATTCCTGGGATCCAAAAATTCTAAACCTTGTCTGTGGTATTCCGAGTAGGATTTGGGAAGGGATGATTGTGACGAGCTTCAAACCTGCGAATGTGGGGCACAAGTGACAGTGTGCAAAAGGACAATGGTCTTATTCCGACGCTAGCGGGAACCGACAGATAATTAGCCGTGCGGTGACAGCGCATATGGATTTGTTTTCATCCGAGAGGATCATGCATCTTGCCATGGAAAGAGGTAATGCATGGTTGGAAGAAGGCAATAGGAAAGCAGAGGTTCAGAAGCAACAAAGCATCTCCATACGCTTATCTGAAATTCCCACCAAAGAATTACATAAGTATTTCTATCTTATTTTATATTTTATTTATATTTTAATTATCAAAACCTTATAAACATTTGAATCCGCCTGAATGAGATTTACAAGGATGGCCATAGCTTTCTTCAAGCCGACAATCTCCGTGGGATCAACCCTTACTCACGTAAGGTTTATTACTTGGACTACCCAGTGCACTTGCTGGTTAGTTGTGCAGAGTTGTGAAAAAGAGTTGAGATTACGATCGTGCGTACCAAGTTGTTGGCGCCACTGAGATCACAATTTCGTGTACCAATCGCTACATTTTTCTGGTATATCACCCATTAAAGCACAAATAGAGCTGCCTAGAGGAATAGTTTCTAAATCCTGTATTTTATCTTTATTCATGCATAAATCTTTTAGAAACTTCGCATATTTAGGTACCTGGCGAATGGCATCAAAAAGGGGAATGGTTACCTCAACCTTTTTGAAGATCTCTACCATCTTGGGGTCTAGCTCCATCTGCTTCCTGGATTTCCTAGCAAGGTGTGGAAATTGAATGGAAATGGCTTCTCTTGTAACGTCATCTTCTTTTGGTGTTCCATCCCTTGGTTGAGCTACTTCTTCTTCAACCATGTCTTATACTTCCTCCTCTTCTTCAACATCCTCTACCTCAACAATGTCTTCAACATGAATATCTTCCTTTGATCTTGGCTCCTCATGACTCCTCTCTTTAAGTGTGGTTCCAGACTTCAAAGTAATGGCATTGATTCCACCTTTTGGGTTAGGTAAGGGTTGAGAAGGAAGTGCACTGGAGCTTGAAGGTTGATTGTTGGGGGTAGTTAGTGATTCCATCCGAGAGATGAGAGCTTGTATGGTGGAGCTAGGACCATTTATGGAATAGTTAATTGTATTCTGAATGTCTTGTTGTCCTTGCGCAATAGTGCGAAGCATCTCATCATTAGAAGAAGAAGGGGGGTAAGTGATTTGAGGGGCCTGCTGTTGGTTGTTCTGAGGCACTTGGAACTGCCTTTGGTGAGGTGCTCGGTAAGGCTGGTTTTGGTTCTACTGTCTATTGTTGTTGTTCCACCTCTGATTTCCTCCGTTGTCTCTGCCTCTTCGGTTGTAGTTGTCCTTCCATCCTTGGTTGGAGTTGTCTCTCCACCCTTGGTTGGAATTATCTCTCTATCGGTGGTTGGAGTTGTCTTGCCAACCTTAATTGTAGTTTCCACCTTGGTTATAATTGCTGCCTTGTTAATAGTATCCTTGATTTGGGCGGTCATAGAAATTATGGATAGCTGCCAAGGTGTTGTCTTCTTGTTGAAGATACGGACACTCATCAGTGTAATGAGTATAGCAGGCACATATTCCGTACACTCTCTGAGGAACCAACTGTTGACACTGTTGTTGTGGGGGAGGCTGAGGTTGTTGTTGATTCAGCTATAGTTGCTTCAGTATGTTGGTCATCTCTCTCAGAGTCTGTGTGAGATCAACAGTCTCACTACTAGAGGAAACCTCCGTAATAGCCTTGGGATGGTTGTTCCTATGCTTTGAATTCTGGGTAGACTCAGCTAGACCGGTGATCAGTTGCCACGCTTCTGTCACCGTTTTGTACTTCTTCAGAGAGCCATTACTCGCAGCATCTAGTGTAGTCTTTTCTTGAGGCTTCATGCCTTATGTGAAGTAGCTAATCAACACTAACTGGTCAATCTTGTGGTGGGGGCATGAGTCTAGGAGATTCCTGAAGCGTTCCTAATGCTCATAAAGAGTCTCTGATTCGCCTTGAATAATGCAGGAAATTTCTTTCCTCAGTCTATCTGTAACTTCAGTTGGAAAGTATTTGTCCAGGAATTTCCTTCTGAGCAGATCCCAATTAGTAACAACTTCTTCAGGTTGAGTGTAGAACCACTCCCTTGCCTTTCCCTCAAGAGAAAACAGGAAAATATATAGCCAAATAGTAGTCTTATCTGCACCATGACGCCTAGCAGTTGAACAGGCTGTCTGAATATCTATGAGGTACTTGATAGGCTCTTGAGCAGGTAAGACATGAAACTTGGGTATTAGGTTGATTAGCGCAGTCTTCAATTCAAAATTTGCAGACAGATTTGGATGACGCGCTTGATACGGTTGCAATATAAAGTCTGGAGCTCCTGCTTCCTAGAGAGTAATCCTTCTGGGCTCTGCCATATTACCTGCATGTAAATCAACAGAATCAGTAGAAGAGGAGCTCGTTTCTTCCTCAAATGGCGCTTCAGATTCACCCCCAGATGAGACTGGTGAATTGGTAGTAACCACTTCACCACCCTCAGAGGCTAACCGACGCCGAGCTCGCCTAATATGTGAAATAGTTCTTTCGATTTCAGGATCAAACGCAGCTAAGCTCGGATCAGGTAGTGAACACGTCATTTAATGAAAGAAACATACAGCTCATGGTAATAAAATAAAATAAAATATTCAAATATGTAAAATTTAAAAATATTTACACCAACCAATAATGTAGCACACTGTTGGAACTCCCCGGCAACGACGCCATTTTGATGAATGGGATTTTTGCTAGTAAAGAATTTCACAATAAATTCCCGTTGCAAGTATAGTTTCTAACCCAACAATAATCTTTTCATACAAAAATTTGGTTGTCACTAAAACAAACCCAATAAAATTAAACCGAAGTATTTAAATCTCGGGTCGTCTCTCAAGGAATTGCAGGGAGGTGTGTTACTTATAACTGGTTATGAGATTGTATCTTTTTGGGTTTTTGAAATAAGGAACAAGGAAAGTAAATGACAAGAAAGTAAACTAATAGCTAAGAAAGCTCTTGGCAAGGTATGTGAATTAGAAGTCCTATCCTAGCTATCCTTATCAATTGCGACATCAATTGTCCATTGCTCCCACTTAGTTAACCTCTAACTATGAAGGGAAGTCAAGTGGATGAATCAATTTGATTCTTAAAGTCCTAGTCAACTCCTAAGGAAAGACTAGCTTTAGAGGGATCCAAATCAACTATCAACTTTCAATTATCAATCAACAAAGGAGTTTGATAACTCAAGAGTCTCCAATTACTCAACCATAGACAAGAATATAAAAATCTAACTTAAAATCCTCCCAAGCATTTTATCAAACACTTGGAAGGCACACTATAAAAGCATAGAAAAGCAATAAGAGATAATAAAATCCAAACAACCAATTGCAAGCATCAATAACACAAATTAAAGAAAGCAATCATAAATATGAAATACCTCAAATTGCATTAATAGAAAATCAAATCTAACATGAGAATTCATAAACTAAATTGGATAAATAAACAAATTACCAAGAGAAGAGAAACTAAAGTGCTAGAATAAATAAGAGTAGAAGAGAAACTAAATTATAGTAAAGTGGAAATCTGAAATTGAAAATAGCTAAATCTAAAAATCCTAAAACCTAGAGAGAGGAGAGAGCCTCTCTCTCTAGAAAACTACATCTCAAACCTAAAATTATGTGAATAAAAGTTGTATGAATCAATGAATGATTGATTCCCCCACTTTGCAGCCTCTATTATGTGTTTTCGGGCTTGGAACTGGGCCCAAATGGAGCCCAAAAATAGCCTCCAGTGCTTTCTATAATTTCTGCACGTGGCATATGTCATGCGTACGCGTCGTTTACAAGTACGCGTCGATGGTCATCTTTGTGTGTCACGCGTACGCGTCAGTTACACGCACGGGTCGCTGTGCAATCTTGCTTATCACGCGTACGCGCTAGGTACGCGCACGCGTCGCTATGAAAATCTCCAAATCATGCGCATCGAATGGTATAAAGGGGAATTAAAATGCACAATTTAAAGGCTTTGGAAGCAATTTTTCAACCACAGAACGAAATTGGGAAGGAATTGTAAAATCATGCAAATTGTATGAACAAGTGTGCAAAGACTTGATAAAAACCACTCAATTTAGCACAAGATAAATGATGCGAGCGGAAATTGGCGAGTTAAGAATGATTATAAAATATGCGTTGCAAGTATAGTTCTCAACCAACCAGAAATCCACTCATCAATTTAGAAGGGTGTCACAGAAATTAAAATCAAAATACTGGGAGTACGAGTCCTAGGTCGTCTCCCAACGAGTTGCAGAAAGGTGTGCTATTTTATTAATCAGATGTTTTCAAAAAGGTTTGAGTTGAATGTCAGAAAATTAAATTAGAGAATTTATATGAATTTAAATAAAAGCCTTAACTGGGAGTTGATTAGCTGCAATCCCTATTCTTGTTGCAGTACTCTCAAGATTAATTGATAATTGGGGATTATTCTGTTTAGTTTTCCCTCACTAAGTAAGGAAAAGTTAAACAAGTTGGAATGCTATTCTATCCACAAGTTCCAATCCGCTCTTGGGAGGATTGGTGTGAGTGACTAGAGAGCAATCCAACAATAAACCCAATTACAATCTTTCTCTTGAGCATCCCAACTCAAGGGTTTCTTTCAATCAACTCCCTATCAAGTTAGGGAACTACTCGCTCATTATAAATGAAGAATTCATAACATAAGAAAGGGAATTAAAGAAAGATATGATAAATAATGATCAAAGGATTAATTAAAAATAAAAGTAATTCTTGTATTGATAAATGCTAAAATAATCCAATGGTAAAATTAAGTAAATTAAGGAACATGGAAGAGTAAGAGACAAGTAAAGAGAACGAACTAGAATGTCGAAGTCTTGATGAGGCAATAACTCTTCTCAATATCCCAATGCAAAAACAATGAACATAACAAATCCTAAAAACTATGAATGTGTAGATAGAGAAAAACCTAGAGAAGAGGAAAACTAGATCTAAAAACGAAAACTATGTGGAATGAATGTTGTTGTTGGTTTCTGCATGTTCTCTGGCTCTAGTCTGCTTTTCTGGGCCAAAAACTGGGTCAAAATAAGGCCCAAAATCGCCCCCAGCGATTCTGCAGATTATGCGTGTGGCATCATGCGTGTGGCCGTGTCATTCGGCTTTCTGCTTTTCCACGCGGTCGCGTCATCCATGCGGCCGCGTCACTTGTTCTATTCCATGCCGCGCGGTCGCGTCATCCATGCGGCCGCGTCACTGCGATTTCCTTTCTTTCGCGTGGTCGCGTGATCTATGCGGCCGCGTCACTTGTCGCTGGTCATCTCCTTAATTTCTTGTGTTCCTTCCATTTTTGCAAGCTTTCTCTCAAATCTCCAACTCATTCATGCCCTATAAAGCCTGAAATACTTAACACATAGATCACGGCATCGAATGGAATAAAGGAGAAATAAAATACATAATTAAAAGTCTCTAGGAAGCAAGTTTTCAATCATGCAGTAACTTTAAGAAGGAATTATAAATGCATGCTTATTTAATGAATAAGTGGGTAAAGATCATGATAAAACCACATAAATAAACACAATTTAAACCATAAAATAGTGGTTTATCAACCTCCCCACACTTAAACATTAGCATGTCCTCATGCTAAGTTGAAGGAGATAAAATGAATGAGTAAAAACATGTAAAACCTATGAAATGCAATGCAACATATATATATATGAATGCAACTATATGATCTTTGTCCACTTGATAAAAAATAAGTAAGCTCTTCAAAACAATTACAAATCAAATTCCACTAACTCAATTCTTATACAGTAAGAACAGATAAAAATGCAAGAAGATAGCTCATGAAAGCAGGGAACATAGAAATTCAAGTATGGAACCCTCACTG
Source organism: Arachis hypogaea (assembly GCF_003086295.3). NCBI lineage: Eukaryota > Viridiplantae > Streptophyta > Magnoliopsida > Fabales > Fabaceae > Arachis > Arachis hypogaea. The sequence continues at coordinate 53,492,199 of NC_092052.1, forward strand.
ATGATGTATGTACACTCTAGTATCTCTAGTGTATAAGGTCATCACTCTATCCTTCTCTAATCATGCTCTCTAATTTTTGTTCTTCTCCTAACCAATCATCAATATTTAATATACCAATGCAAACATCATGATGTCTTTTTAAGGTTGTAATGGGGCCAAGGTGAGGGTAAGGATACATACATGGCTAAGTAAGCTTATAAATTGAATCTTTAATTAATCCAAGCTTTAACATAACCTATATATATATATATATATATATATATATATATATATATATAACTTTAGAATTCATACCTAGCTACCCAGAAATCTCTTTCACATCCATACTCATGTATCACCCTTTCATTTTGATTTTATCATACATGCATTGATCGTTGAATGCTTGACTTAGCATTGGGGTAATTTTGTCCCCTTATTTATTTGTTGAATACTTTTGGATTTTTTTTATAAACATAGAAACATAAAAATAACACAACTTATCAATGCACATAGATTTTTAATTCTTATAGTTTCACATGAGTAGGTATCCAAATTCCCATAATATTATCATGACTCATTCCCTTATTATCCTTTGTTCCCACAATTTTCCATATTTGATAACACACACAATTCTATCTTAAGCTAACCAAAGATTCAATTTGGGATATACACTTGTTTTTCCGCTTAAGGCTAGTGATGTGGTAAAACATAGAACAAATAGGATTTAAAGGCTCAAAGTGGCTAACAAAGGTAATTAAAAATGGTAGGCTTTATTTGGATAAGTGAGCTAAACAAATAATGGCCTCAATCATATGCAAACATATAAATATAATAAACATTGGACATATAGGATGAAACAAAATATAGATTATAATCATAGAGAAGTAAACACACAAGAATAAAATAATTATGGTTAAATAATGTAACCATTCATAAAGGCTCAAATCTCACAGGTTGTGTGTTCTTTAGCTCAAAAATCATGTTCAAAATACAACTTCAAGCAAATTTAACATAAAAGTTTTAATTAAAATTAGTGAAATTTTGTTCCAAAGATAGGGTCTTAGAAGAAACTTATTGTCTTTTCAATCAAGCAGAACATGCATGCAACTAATCTATTACTATGCAATTTATCCTATTCTACAAAAGAAAAATATAACTAAATATCCTAATTTATTGGTGCTAGGGAAAAGAAATTACCTCCAGAAGTCAGGTACTGACCGACCTCCCCACACTTAAGGCTTTGCACCGTCCTCGGTGCCATCTGTCAAGAACAAAGGTGGGCTGGTAGCAGTATCTCCACAGTCGGGACCATCATGGCTCCCTGTGCTGCTAAAGGAAGTGGAGTCCGGGGTGTCTGAGTCCTTGAATTTTCCCATAATCAGCTCCTTGAGGTATGTGAATCGGCGCTTGTTACGGCGCTCTCTCATCTTAGCTTTCTGTTCTTGCCGATCCAACTTTTCAAGTATCTGCTGGAGCAGTTGGGCTGTTGTAGGTGCTTGTGGTGTTGAAGAAGGAATATCTTCAACTGGTTCAGTAGGCTGGCTGATAGTGGCTGCTGGAAGTCTAAGGTATTTCCCGTTGGGGACAAACTGATCATCCCGTGGAAGCATGGCTTTGGTGTCCCCAGCTCTGTAGGAAACTCCGGCTGCTGAGACAAGATCTGAGACCAGGGCTGGAAAAGGTAGGTTGCCAGCGATTTGTACGTGTCCCATGGCATTCCAGATATGTCTTGGTAGATTCAGAGGTTGGTCTGTAAGGATGCACCATAGTAGAACGGCCATGTCCGCAGTTAAGGAGGATTCGTGAGTGCTCGAAAAGACGTAATGAGACATAATCTATGCCCATACGCGAGCCTCCAAGGTAAGCGCTGAAGCCGAAATTCCCTTAGAGCGGGTACGATGGTATCCGTAGATCCATCGGCTGCCAGGTAGTGCGATAACTCTGAGAACAACGTCCCAGTCAAATTGGTACATCTGGCGCTTGAGTGCGGCTTCTTGAAAGGCATCCAATCCTTCTGGAATAGGGGGAAGACTGAGAACTTTTGGAATGGCCTCTTCTGTAATGGGGACTGGCTTCTGACGGACGTAGACAGACTGCAGGATCGGTAGGTGGTAGTTGGAATAGAACTCGATTACCCAAGAAAGATTGACTTGCCTTGGCTGTCTTTGTAGGAAACCCCATTGTCTTCGGACAATCTGCGGCTCAACAAATGTAGAAATGTGGTGTGGCAGGAGAAGAAGGTATTCGTTGTTGTAACTCCTTTCAGCCAGGATGGGGAACATCTACTCATAGTAGCGATTGGGAAACCGCGCAGTGTCCTTTGCTGGGAAGGCTCTTTCTTTATCATCAACCTTTATGATCCTCTTAATTTTCCTTGTTGAGGGCTTTACCACAGTTGAAGAGGGTTCTGCCACTAATGCTCTCTTTGTACCTCTTCTTGCTGGTTGTTTGGGAGTAGCTTTCTCTTTTCCTTTCTTGGTGGCCATCCTGAAAAAGGGAAGAGAAAGTAAATTAAATTTAAAGAGATAGAGCAAGGAAGAGAATGGAAAGGATGGTTATAAATGCACATAAAAAGGTAATTGATATTAACACACGCTCATGAGTACATGTGAAAACTCATTAATGGAAAATAACTAGTGCATATGATGACAAGTGAATGCAAGGTGTTTATTGGCATGCCGGCAAAGGGCATGAGTAGCATAGATCAAGCATCACTCGTAACAAACCATCACGTTTGTATTGACAATTAAATTCAATGAATAAAATGGTAAAGGGAATTTGTGAAAAGCAAGTATTGAATCTTAGAGTAGAAAAATATAGAGAAGTTCAAAATGCCATATGGGCTTTTTCACAAACACATAACATGCATGTAGAAGAAGCTTTTGAAAATAAGGATTTGAACATGCAAGTAATCCCTTAAAAAGCAATATATAATTGTCAAACAAATTTACAACAGTCCACAAGCATATAATAATAAATAGTGACTCAAATAAATTGATAACACCAAGTAAAAAGGAAAAAAGAAAGAAAAAAGAAAAGATGAATAATTAAGGGAAAAAGAAAAGGAAAAAGATGACATATAGAAATAAGAAGAATAATAGAAAAGTAAGGAGGGAAGGAAAAAGAAAAACCTTGTTAATGGGGGTGAGAGAGAGTAAAAGGTGAGAAAGAATGAAGAAGGGAGGAAGGGAGGAAGAAGAAATAAGGAAGGAAAAGAGAAAATAGGATTTGGGGAGAAAAAGATATGATAATTGGCAAATTAGGGAAAACTGTGCGGCGCAATCGACGCGGTCGCGTGGGGCACGCGGTCGCGCGACTTGCGCTTAAACTTAATGACGCGATCGTGTCGGTCACGCGGTTGCGTGACCCGTTTTAGGCTAATGGCGCGAGGGTATCCTCGCACTCGCGCAACTCTCTGTTCAAAATCATATTAGTGCCAAATTTTGGGTGACGCGATCGCATGGGGCATACGATCACGTGAGTGGGCTTTCAGAAGGATATGACGCGGTCGCGTGGGAGCACGCGATCGCATGAGAGGGACTGCACGTCTAGCGCCAGTCCAGCACCACTCTAGCACAACTTTCGGCTGTGCACCCTTGTTACGTCGAAATTCAGGTCACGCGGCCGCATGGGGCACGCAGTCGCGTGGGAGGCCATTATTCCTATATGACGCGGTCGCATCAGCGATGCGGTCGCGTGGGATAATTTGTGCCATTTGCACGCCTCCAGCCCTGCTCCTGCATAACTCTCTGTTCATATTAATATTGTCTCCCAGCTCCCTACGACGCGGACACGTCAATGAGACGGTCGCGTCGCGTGATATTTTTTTTTTAAAATAGGTATGTAAATGCAGATGCACGAAATGTACTAATGAAGAGAAGAGTTATTGAATAGGAAAACTAAAAATAAAGAAAAGAACGATCATACCATGGTGGGTTGTCTCCCACCTAGCACTTTGCTTTAACGTCCGTAAGTTGGACGCTGCACTAGCTCAGTCTTCAGCCATGTGGGGATCTTCCAAGAGGAAGATCTCGAGCTCCTTGTTCTTCTTCAGCTTCTCGCCATGGTACAGCTTTAAACGATGTCCATTAACTTTGATAGGTTCAGAGCTTAAAGGATGGCTTAGGTGATAAACTCCGTACGGTTCGGCCTTCTCTACTCTGTATGGACCTTCCCATCTTGATCTCAACTTACCTGGCATGAGCCTCAGTCGAGATTTGTAAGGGAGGACTAAGTCCCCAGGTTGGAACTCTTCCTTCTTCATGTGCTGATTATGTACATCCTTTATCTTCTCCTTGTATAGTCTTGAGTTCTCATAAGCTTCTAGGCGAAGGCTTTCCAGTTCTTGTAGTTGCAACTTCCTTTCAGCTCTGGCTTTTCCAATTCCCATGTTGCATTCCTTTACTACCCAAAAGGCTTTATGCTCTATTTCAACAGGGAGATGACAAGCTTTTCCATAAACTAAGCGGAAAGGACTCATCCCGATGGGTGTTTTGTATGCTATTCTGTATGCCCAGAGTGCATCTTGTAGCCTGGTGCTCCAGTCTCTTCTATAAGGTTTTACTATCTTCTGCAAGATACGCTTTATCTCTCTATTTGACACCTTGGCTTGCCCATTAGTCTGAGGATGGTAGGCTGTTGCAACTTTATGAATTATCTCATGCTTCTTCATTAGTCCTGTTAGTCTCCTGTTACAAAAATGGGTACCTTGATCGCTCACGATTGCTCGTGGTGATCCAAAGCGACAAATAATATGGTTTCTCACAAAGGAAACAATAGTGTTAGCATCATCATTGTGGGTAGGAATTGCTTCCACCCATTTGGAAACGTAATCCACAGCTAACAATATATAGAAATAACCATTAGAATTTGGAAATGGACCCATGAAGTCAATGCCCCAAACATAAAAAATTTCACAGAAAAGCATAATCTTTTGAGGCATCTCATCCTTCCTGGATATATTACCAAATTTCTGGCATGGAAAACAAGATCTACAAAATTCAGCAGCGTCCCTAAAAAGAGTAGGCCACCAGAATCCACAGTCTAAGATTTTTCTAGCAGTTCTTTGAGGGCCAAAATGTCCTCCACTCTCAGATGAGTGACAGGCCTCTAAGATGGACTGGAATTCTGATTGAGGCACACACCATCTAATTACCTGTTCAGCGCCACATCTCCATAAATATGGGTCATCCCATATATAATATTTAGACTTGCTTTTTAGCTTGTCTCTTTGATGCTTAGAAAAGTTCGGAGGAAAAGTGCAGCTAACTAGATAATTAGCTACAGGTGTATACCAAGGGACTATCTCAGATACTGCTTGCAGGTTATCAAATGGGAAATTATCAGCTATAGGAGTGGAATCATCTGTAATGTGCTCAAGGCGACTCAAGTGGTCTGCCACTAAATTCTGGTTACCACTCCTATCCTTAATTTCTAAATCAAATTCTTGTAATAGCAGTATCCAACGTATAAGCCTTGGTTTGGACTCCTTTTTAGATAATAAATACTTTAGAGCTGCGTGGTCTGAATGCACTACTACTTTAGTACCAAGTAAATAGGCTCGGAATTTATCCAAAGCAAAAACAATAGCAAGAAGCTCTTTCTCAGTAGTAGTGTAATTCGACTAAGTGGCATCTAAGGTTTTAGACGCGTAAGCAATAACAAAAGGATCCTTACCTTCACGCTAAGCCAGTGCTGCTCCTACTGCATGGTTGGAAGCATCACACATTATTTCAAATGGTTGGCTCCAATTTGGTCCTCTCACAATTGGGGCTTGAGTCAGTGCGGTCTTCAGCTTATCAAACGCTTGTTTGCAATTTTCACTGAACTCGAACTCAATATCTTTCTGCAGTAATCTGGATAAGGGAAGTGCTACCTTACTGAAGTCCTTAATGAACCTCCTGTAAAAACCTGCATGGCCAAGGAAAGAATGGACCTCTCTCACAGAAGAGGGGTAAGGTAAACTAGAAATAACATCCACCTTTACTGGATCTACAGAGATGCTAGTATTAGACACAACATGTCCTAGTACAATCCCTTGTTTAACCATAAAGTGGCATTTTTCGAAATTTAATACCAGGTTTGTACTGACACATCTATCTAATACTCTAGATAATCCATCTAAGCAAAGGCTAAAGGAATCGCCATAAACACTAAAATCATCCATAAAAACCTCTATACAGTCCTCAATAAGATCAGAGAAAAGACTCATCATGCACCTTTGGAAAGTAGCTGGGGCATTGCACAAGCCAAAGGGCATTCTCTTGTAAGCATAAGTCCCAAAAGGACATGTAAAAGTGGTCTTTTCCTGATCCTCAGGAGCTATATGAATCTGGAAATAACCTGTGTAACCATCTAGAAAACAATAATGCGATTTACTTGACAGGCGATCCAGCATTTGATCAATGAATGGGAGAGGATAGTGATCCTTACGGGTTGCTTGGTTGAGGCGTCTGTAATCAATGCAGACCCTCTAGGCGTTCTGAACTCTGGTTGTCAGGAGCTCTCCATGCTCATTCTTCACTGCAGTGACTCCAGACTTCTTTGGCACCACTTATACTGGGCTTACCCATTCACCCATCTGAGATGGGATAGATGATGTCTGCCTCTAGTAGTCTGGTCACTTCCTGTTTGACAATTACATTCTTGTGCCTCCTCAGCACACCAAGTAGCTGCTCTTCCTATTGAGAAGTGAGTTCCCTTGCTATGATAACCGGGAACTTCTACCCGTCTTCAAGGTAAGCATATTTGAGGTGCGGAAGAAGGGGTTTTAATTCTAACTTCTGATCATGTTCAGGCTCTGGGTTGTCTGGAGCTGGTAAGAATGGTAAGGCACTGTCATTGTCCTCTGAGAGTATCCCCACACTTGGACCTTGTCCTGTGTGCTTCTCTTCAAATTCCTCCTGGTGAACTTCAGCCACGGTTTCATCTATAATGTCACACTTGAGGATAGAGTGATCCTCTGGAGGATGCTTCATAACTCCATTCATATTGAAGATCACTACTCGGCCATCTATTTCAAAAGAGTATGTTCCTGAAAAAGCATCTAATTTAAACTTTGAGGTCTTCAGGAATGGTCTTCTGAGTAAAATTGATGATGGCTTGTCTGAGTCATTTTGGGGCATTTCCAGAATATAAAAATCAGTGGGGAACGTGAGTCCCTTAATGCCTACTAGTACATCTTCAGCAACTCCGACCACTGTAATAATGCTTTTATTTGCTTACACAAAACGAGCTACCGACCTTTTTAAGGGAGGGAGCCTCAAAATATCATATATAGACAAAGGCATTATACTCACACATGCTCCTAAATCACACATGCATTCAGAAATTATCACACCACCAATAGTACAATTAACTATACAAGGACCCGGGTCACTACACTTTTCAGGTAAACCTCCCATTAAAGCAGATATGGAACTTCCTAAAGGAATAGTTTCTAATTCATTAATTTTGTCTTTATGTATACATAAATATTTTAGAAACTTAGCATACTTAGGTACCTGTTGAATAACATCAAATAGAGAAATGGTTACCTCAACCTTTTTGAATATCTCTACCATTTTTGGATCAGGTTCCAGCTGCTTCCTGGGCTTCCTTGCAAGTTGTGGAAATAGAATAGGAGTGGCGTTTTCTGCAGTGTCTGTGCCTTTTAGTGCTTCCTCCTATGGTTGCACTTCTTCTTCTTCAGCCATGTCATGTATGTCCTCTTCTTCTTCAACATCTTCTATTTCCACTACCTCTTCAGCTGAGGCGTGTTCTGGTGGGTTTGGCTCCTCTTGATTCCTCTCCTGCAGTGTGGTTCTGGACCTCAGGGTGATTGCATTAATACCACCCTTGGGATTGGGTAATAGTTGAGAGGGAATACCACTGGAGCTCAAAGGTTGATTATTGGAGTTATTCATTGAACCAATCTGTGAGACAAGAGCTTGCAAAGTAGCGTTCAGACCATTTAGAGTGGCATTAATGTTATTTTCCATGATCTACTTTCTCCGATCAATAGATTATAGTAAGTCATCATTGGCAGATGCAGAAGGATGGGTAAATTGAGAGGTCTGCTGTTGGGTATTCTGTGGTCCTTGGGATTGCCTTAAGTGAGGTGCTCTATAAGGCTGATTCTGATTCTGCTGCCTATTGTTGTTGTTATTCCACCTCTGATTTCCTAGATTATCTCTGCCTCCTCTGTTGTTGCTGTCCCTCCAATTCTGGTTAGAATTATCTTGCCATCCATGGCTGTAATTGCCACCTTGATTGTACCATTGGTTGGGGCGGTCATAGAAGTTATGTGTGACTGCCACGATGTTGTCTTCTTGTTGGAGCTGTGGACATTCATCAGTATAATGGCTGTAATCAGTGCAGATTCTGCAAACTCTCTGTGGGACTAACTGTTGGTTTTGCTGTGCTGGAGAAGGTTGAGCTTGCTGAACTTGTTGTTGATTCAATTGCATTTGCTTCAGCAAGTTGGTCATTTCACAGATACTCTGAGTTAAAGCAGCAGTCTCTCTGCTAGAGGATACTTCTGCCACGGCTTTTGCACGGCCTTGTTTCTGCCTGTGATTCCTAGTAGATTCAGCTAAGTCACTGATCAATTGCCATGCCTCATCAGTGGTCTTGTACTTTTTCATAGACCCATTGCTAGCACTTTCCAATGTGGTCTTATCTTGAGGCCTCATTCCCTGTGTGACATAACCGAGTAACACTATCTTGTCAATCATATGGTGGGGGCAAGCTTCCAGAAGATTATTGAAGCGCTCCCAATATTCATAAAGCGTCTCAGATTCATCCTGAACAATCATGGAAATATCTTTCCTCAGTTTATCAGTAACTTCAGCTGGAAAGAACTTTTCCAAGAATTCTCTTCTTAGTGTATCCCAGTTGGATACAATTGCTGCTGGTTGAGTGTACTACCACTCTCTTGCCTTTCCCTCAAGAGAAAACGGGAAAGCTTTCAGCAAAATTGAAGTTTCATCTACACCCTCACGCTTGACAGTAGAACAGGCTGCCTAAAAATCTCTCAGGTGCTTGATAGGCTCTTGAGCAGGTAAGCCATGAAACTTGGCCATCAAATTGAGCAATGCGGTCTTTATCTCAAAATCTGTAGCTACCGTTGGGTGATGCGCTTGAAATGGTTGCATTGTAAAATCAGGGTCTCCAGCCTCCTAGATAGTAACTCTCCTGGATGCTGCCATGTTACCTGCGCGTGAAATAACCAAATCAGTAGAATGGGGGCTGGTTTCTTTCTCAAATGACGTTTCAGATCCGCCCTCAGAGAGGACTAACCGACGCCAAGCTTGCCTTATTCGTGAAATAGTTCTTTCAATCTCAGGATTGAATATTAGCGAGCTTGGATCAGGAAGCGAACGTGTCATCTAACGAAAGAAACAAGCAGCTCATAGTAGTAAAATAAAATAAAATGAAAATAAATAAATTCCAATTAATAACTTTAGCACTCTATTGCAACTCCCCGGCAACGGCGCCAAAAATTGATGGTGGCGGAAATTGGCGAGTTAAGAATGATTATAAAATATGCGTTGCAAGTATAGTTCTCAACCAACCAGAAATTCGCTCATCAATTTAGAAAGGTGTCACAGAAATTAAAATAAAAATACTGGGAGTATGAGTCCTAGGTCGTCTACCAACGAGTTGCAGAAAAGTATGCTATTTTATTAATCAGATATTTTCAAAAAGGTTTGAGTTGAATGGCAGAAAATTAAATTAGAGAATTTATATGAATTTAAATAAAAGCCTTGACTGGGAGTTGATTAGCTGGAAGCCCTATTCTTGTTGCAGTACTCTCAAGACTAATTGATAATTGGGGATTATTCTGTTTAGTTGTCCCTCACTAAGTAAGGGAAAGTTAAACAAATTGGAATGCTATTCTATCCACAAGTTCCAATCCGCTCTTGGGAGGATTGGTGTGAGTGACTAGAGAGCAATCCAACAATAAACCCAATTACAATCTTTCTCTTGAGCATCCCAACTCAAGGGTTTCTTTCAATCAACTCCCTATCAAGTTATGGAACTACTCGCTCATTGTAAATGAAGAATTCATAACATAAGAAAGGGAATTAAAGAAAGACATGATAAATAATGATCAAAGGATTAATTAAAAATAAAAGTAATTCTTGTATTGATAAATGCTAAAATAATCCAATGGTAAAATTAAGTAAATTAAGGAACATGGAAGAGTAAGAGACAAGTAAAAAGAACGAACTAGAATGTCGAAGTCTTGATGGGGCAATAACTCTTCTCAATATCCCAATGCAAAAACAATGAACATAACAAATCCTAAAAACTATGAATGTGTAGAGAGAGAAAAACCTAGAGAAGAGGAAAACTAGATCTAAAAACTAAAACTATGCGGAATGAATGTTGTTGTTGGTTTCTGCATGTTCTCTGGCTCTAGTCTGCTTTTCTGGGCCAAAAACTGGGTCAAAATAAGGCCTGAAATCGCCCCCAGCGATTCTGCAGATTATGCAGATCGCGCATGTCACGCGGTCGCGTCATCCATGCGGCCGCGTCATTCGGCTTTCTGCTTTTCCACGCGGTCGCGTCATCCATGCGGCCGCGTCACTGCGATTTCCTTTCTTTCGCGTGGTCGCATGATCCATGCGGCTGCGTCACTTCTCGCTGGTCATCTCCTCAATTTCTTGTGTTCCTTCCATTTTTGCAAGCTTCCTCTCAAATCTCCAACTCATTCATGCCCTATAAAGCCTGAAACACTTAACACACAGATCATGGCATCGAATGGAATAAAGGAGAAATAAAATACATAATTAAAAGTCTCTAGGAAGCAAGTTTTCAATCATGCAATAACTTTAGGAAGGAATTATAAATGCATGCTTATTTAATGAATAAGTGGGTAAAGATCATGATAAAACCACATAAATAAACACAATATAAACCATAAAATAGTGGTTTATCAATAAACCATGAAATAGTAGTTTATCAAGTAGTTTTCTATACTCTTGTCCTAGGCTAAGGGGATTGGGTGAACTTGAGTCATTGGGTCTTATTGGTTTGGTGATTTGAGAACCCTAGTGCTCAAATTGATACCCATTAACACCAATCTACTACTAAGACAATTAGTTGTTGGATTGGGACTTATGAGTTGAGATTGATCAAGCCATTTGGCGTACTTCAAGCGTTGAAGTAGACTTTGTACGTATTTCAGGCATAGAAGTAGACTTAATGATCTTGGTTCCTCATAATTGTCAAGATATAATTATTAGACAAGGATGGTTACCTCAATTCCCATGCCTAGCCAAGAGTCCCTTTTATTAATGCATGAGCTATGACTTCTAATTTGAATGACTCGGTCTCAACCAAATCCTAGCTTAGCCGAGTTTCACCCCGTGATTGAAAGAACCTTGTTACATACTCGGCAAGCTAGGCAGTGGTTGGATTACACGGCTAGTGCTTCGGCCTCTCTTGAAGAACCCTCCGAAACACTAGACGGAACCGAGAGTAACCTAGAGTCCACAACTTCCTATTCCTCTGTTGGCACTATTGATACATCTGTGCATACTACAGGAGAAAACCACATGGCGGAGTAACGTAGGATTACCTTGCACGGACAAGGAGCACCGGATCTCATTCTTCAACCATTGCAATCTTGGTATCAAAATCTTGATCCAAATTTTGAGTTGAAGAATATTCTGATTAACTTGCTTCCTAAGTACCATGGACTACCAGGCCAAGACCCCATTAGGCATTTGAGAGACTTTTAAGTAGCTTGTTCTGCGGCTCAAAGGCATGGTGCTGATGAGATTGCTATCACGGTTTTTGCTTTCCACTTCTCTCTTGAGGGGTCGGCAAAAGAGTGGTTCTACTCCCAACTGGATGAAGTAATGACTGAATGGGACCTAGAGTTCTTAGATAAGTTCTTTTCGCCAGAGAAGACCAACTACATCCGGAAGGAAATTTCTGGTATAATACAAAGAGACCAAGAGACACTCTATGAATATTGGACTCGATTTAAGAGGTTGTTGGAATCTTGTCCACATCATAGGTTAGACACTTACTTGCTCATTAGCTATTTCACTGGAGGTCTTTCTGCAGCGGAAAGAGATTGCTCACCGCCTCTAGTGGTGGTTCCCTTTCTAAGAATAAGACGGCGGCAGAAGCATGGAGTTTGATCAATGATGTCGCCAAGGCTACACAACATGTGAGAGTGAGGAACAGCCTCACAAGAATGTGGTGGAAGCACCTCCTTCCGAATTGGCTTTGACTAAAGTGCTTGGGGACATGACCACTCTCCTCATGGAAATTCGCAAAGAACAAAAGGCATTTCAATTAATCCAAGCCATCCAAGCCCCACCTCAAATCCTCCAACTTGAAGGACCTCATAGAGTATGTGGTTTATGCTCTAGTACTGCACATTACACCGACCAATTCTATCAAGTCCAAGAGGATTACACTCTCGCGGTAGCCAACGTGAACTACAACAACCGTCTACCCTATCAATCTCAAGGCCAAAACAATTACTCTCATGGAATTAGTTCTAATAAAGGGTGGAGGGACAATGCTCAAGGGAACAACCACAATCAAAGATGGAACCAAGGCAACTCATCTTCTCATTACCACAACAATAACCAATCTTCATCTCAATATCCCAACAATACCAACCATAACCACCATAACCAACCATACCAACACTCACAACAAAACCAAAATAACAACCATAGATACTAAATGCCTCACCAAAGACAACAAACCAATCAACCTTCTTCTTCTTCCACAAACCAAGGTGAGACTCTCACCGTGCACTCTACCAAGAGCAAGAGAGAATTAGGGCTATGATAGAGAAAAATGAAGAGAACAATAGGACTCTCAATGCACAAGTTAGCACCATGAGTACACAAATGTCCTTCAGAGCCGAGATTCTCTCAAGGTTAGCCCTACCTCCTACCAACAATACCAACATCATCCAAGCCTCTAGCTCATCTAACCTTCCTTCCCAACCTATCCCAAACCCAAAGGGTAGCATCAATGCAATTATCTTTTGGAGTGGTACAATGCTTGAGGAAGTTGAACCCAAGCCCATCAAGTTGGCGGAAGATGTTCCTAATGTGGAAGTTGGTGTAACAATAGAGATAGATGAAGATGAAAAGGAGGAAGACGTTGCAAAGGAAGAAGAAGAGAAATTGACGGCCAAGGAACCGAAGTAGAAGAGCAACTTAGAGGAACCAATTCCTATACCTTTCTCGATGTTAGCCAAGAAAGCCAAGAAGCATGAGGAGCTTGATCCCAACATAGTACAAATCTTCAAGAACGTGGAGGTAACTATTCCACTCTTTGATGCCATACATTAGGTTCCGAAATATGCTACGTTCCTTAAGGATGTGTGCACTCATAAAGAGAAGATTGGTGGACTAGGGATGAATCTATTAGGCAATTCTATTTTCTCTGTGATGGATGATTTTCCTGAAAAATATAGTGAATCTGGTCCTTACTTGGTATCTTGTATGATTGGTGAGATTCAGCTTAAGAATTGCATGTGCGACCTAGGGTCGTGTATAAGCATTATGCCACTCTCGATTTATAAGTAGTTGAACCTTGCACCGTTGAGGCGATCTGGAGCTAGGTTTGTGCTTGCGGACAAGAGTATAATTTCAGTTGTGGGTATTGCTGAGAATGTATTGGTGAGAAATCAGGACTTAATCTTTCCAGTGGATTTTAATATCCTAGAGACACCTTCGATTAATTCGGATAGGCTATCCTCCATCTTACTTGGGAGGCCATTTTTGAAGACATCTCAGTTTAAATTAGATGCATTTTCGGAGGATTATTCATTTGAAGCCAAAGGGAAGGTAGTGAAGTTCAAATTGGAAGAAACTATGTGGCAACCTCTAGAGGTACATTCAATTTTTGGTTGTGACATTGTTGAAGATGATGTAACTGAAGAACACTTTGGGAGTGATGATGAGATAGGTATTGATAAAAATTTGGGTATAAGAGGAGTTAGCAAGGAAAATGGGAAGGATCCACGACTTCCATATCCTCAAGGAAACAAGGCACCCAATCATGGTGCAATCGACAAGTGGAAGCATCTCCCCTTGAAGGACACTCTTACAAAGGCCAACAAGAAGGGAAAGATGGATGTCCTTGAGGATGTTCCAAAAAGATGATCTCAAGCTCATGACCGTCCAACTTAAGGACATTAAAAAAAAGTGCTAGTTGGGAGACACCCCACCATGGTATGAACCTCCTTGTATATAGTTTATTGCATGTAGTTTTAGAGTCTTTGTTTGATTTTGTGATTGTTTAATTTTGTTGAGTTGTTTAAGCATGCCTGATTTTGTTTGATTTTGTTGAGCTTGTTAGAGTCTTCATGAGGATTTCATTGATCTTGGTTTGGTTAAATTGGCAATTTTGAAGAAAAATGCTTGATTTTGAGTATTTCCTGAAATTCTAAGTGTTTTTGAAATTCCTAGCCTGAATGAATGCCAAGATTGTGCCATAATTGTCTCCCTCATGTTGTTAAAAAAAAAAAGTCATCCCACGCTTGAGCGTGGATGATGCGTACGTGTCAATGGTCATTTTCGCAAACCCACGCGTGAGCGTGGGCGACGCGTACGCGTTGTTTACTGTTGTTGCAACTGCTGGTACAAAAACCAGAGAGTTGCAATGGAGTGGTGCTTTCTTTGTGCGAGAAGCACAATCTCACCCCACGCATGCACGTCAGATGACGTATACGTGTTCCCTCTCAATTCTTCTCTCCACGCATAGGTGTGGACGACGCTAACGCGTCACTCATTTTTTCTCTCTTCCACGCGTACGCGTGGACGAGGCGCACGCGACGCATGTCCGAAGCATCTAACAGGGCAACTTTTTCCAATTCTTTCTTCTTCTCTTTCTTCCTTTCTTCTTCTTTCTCCTTACCACCCTTTCTCCGCCGACAACCACCGGCGACTTCAACCACCGGTGACCACCACCTCCGGTGGTCCCATATTTCTCTCTACTCTTTTCTCTCTCCTCTTCTCTCTCTTTCTCTCCTCTTATTCTCACTTACACACAACCCCACTTTCTCTCTCTTTCAAGGTCTTATTTATTTCCTTTCTCTTTTGTTTCTTTTTAAAATTTTTCTTAACTATTGCATTTGATTACTTTACTCTCTGTGTTCTTGGTTGCATTTTAACTTTGTTGTTTGTTTGTTTGTTGGTTCACTCTTGTTTCTTCTCTTTCCTTTTATTCTCCTGTGTGGGTGTTGAATCTCATTTACTTTTGAATTGGTGGATTATCTCATATCTATAAGCTTGTTTGTGCTATGGTAAATGACATTCTATTTTGGGGCATATTCCCCTTGAACTCATCAAACTTGCTTGTTATTTACAATTTGCACACTAAGTGTTTGTGAAAAAGAGCTAAAGCCATCTTTGTTCATTGTTGACCTTTTTCTTTCAACTTGGTACCTCTTTTTCACAACACTTGCACTCCATGAGCATTGAGCATCATTTCTATGATTCTTCATCATCAATTGCTCATTGTTGTGGTTTGTTATGCTTGTAGTGCCATGCAAGAATGAATGGTTCAACGGTTTTCCTATGACCCCCACCTTTCTTGCATGCGCTTATCATTGTTGTTATTGATGCTTTAGTCTATTCTTCTCATGCATTGTATTTGCATGTTATTAAGACACTTCACTCATTTATGGCATTAATCTTCACTTGCATTGTATTCATTCTGGTTGTTGTCTCTCTGAGCTTAATATTTTTCTCTATTCCTCCTTTTTAGGATAAAAAGGAAAGGAAAAGTCCTCTAAAAAGCCGTCTACAAGAGAGCAACTTGATAAACCCCATTTTTAGGGTTTATCTTGTATGGATTTTGAGGGTTTTATCAATGTTCTTTCACACTTATTCATAAAAAATGCGTGGTTTTGTGTTTCCTTCCCGATTTTTCTTCATGGATGAAAACATGCTTCTTTTACACTAAATGTGTTATATTTGAATCCTCTTCTATTCTCATTCGATGTCGTGATCTGTTTGTTAAGCGATTTCAGAGTTTATAGGGCAAGGATGACCTAGAAGAGAGGAAGGAAGCATGCATAAAAGGAAGGAGCATAGAATTTGGAGCTTTGGAGCTTAAGCGGCAACGCGTACGCGTGCTTTACGCGTACGCGTGGATGCACACTACTGGATTCGGCGCGAAGAAGCTAAAGCTAGAAGCCGGCGCATTTGCATGGCTGAGCCAGAACCTTATAGATGCGCACGCGTGCTTCACACATGCGCGTGGATGGTAAAACCCCGGGACGCGCACGCGTGCTGTACGCGTACGCGTCGGTGCCAGTACGTGATTTTTAAGTGAAATCGTGCCTAGCGAATTCACAGAGGCTGTGAGGCCCAATCCGAACCAACTCTGGTGCTAAACCACTTAAGAGGACCAATGGATGAAGGGATTAGGATTCATTCACACATTTAGATATTTTTAGTGAATTTTTGGAAGTTACATTTTGTAGAGAGAGAAACTCTAGCTTCTCTCTAGGGTTTTTATTCTCGAATTGGAATTCTCTTGCATCCATTAGTGAGATCTATTGTCAATTCAATGCTATATTGCTTCCAATTATAGATCTAGATTCTCCTACTCTCAATTTAGTTCTTGTTGTTCAAGTTACTTGTGGATCTTTGCTTTTGGATGTTGTTACTTTTATTTCCATTAATACATTGAGGTAATTTCATGATCCTAGTTATCAATTGTTGATTGTTATTAATCTCTTGTAGTGTATATCTTTGATTGCAAGTTTACTCTTAATTTTACAATGTCTTTCATCCTTGCTCTCTAAGTGTTTGAGAAAATACCAATTTTAACTATGGAGTAGAATTTTCCTACTTGGCTTGGGAGTTGAGATATTGGAGACACTTGAATTATTAATGTCCTTTGTTGATTATCAATTGGAGATTGCTAATTGGTTTGAATGTCACTAAAGCTAGACTTCCCTAGGGTTAGACTAGGACTTGTGAACTCAAATTGGTTACTTTCACTTGACTTCCCTTAATACTAGAGGTTAACTAAGTGAAGCAATACTTAATTGTAATCACAATTGGTAGAGATAATGATGATAGGAAGTCCAATCCTCACTTCTAGCCAAGGCCTTTACATCGCTTGACTCTCATTCACACTATTGGCTTGTTTCTTTCTTGTATGAAACTCCAAACATCAATACACTTTCTAACCAACAATGTGCATCGTGGAGCACTCCTAGGGAGAAGGACTTGGGACTCATACTCTCGATTATTGATTTTAGATTGTTTGATGTGGAATTACATGTCGGTTTAAACTATACTACGATCGAATTTATTGATAAATTCTATACCGGCATAAAATTAATCATCAAAATGGCGCCGTTGCCTGGGAGTTGCACATGAGTGCCATGTTGTTGGTTAGTGTAAATATGTGAATATTGTGAATATGCTTGTCTTTTGCTTGTTTGTTAGTTTTTGTTAGCTTTAGGACTTTGTTAGTTTTATTTTTGTTTCCACTATGAAGTCTCACCCTTTTGGCTATGAGTTTGGTTCTAATTGTGTTGTAGGAAATGTGAACTTCAATGACCACATGGATCAAGGATGGAACCAACAAACATGGGAGGAGTCTCAAGGAATTGATCACTCATATTGGCAACAATCTCCAGATACTTATAGGTATAATCACCATCCTAATGCATGTCAATTCAATGGCTATGATGAATCTTTTTGCGACAATCAATAACCACCATCATATGCCTATGAATCTTATCCTCAACATGAACTTCAACCATACTCACAAGCCTTTCTTTACCAAACACCTTCCTATGATCCATATCCATCATATGACCAATCACCCATACCATATCCTTATGACCATTATGAGCAAGAACCTTTAGAATCACCACAACCCTATCATGATTACTACCAAGAATCACCTCAATACATATAATCTCTGTACCCTTACCAAGTAGAACCACCTTCCTACTATGAACCCTTTCTCCAAAGTGATGAACCCTCTTATCTACCCCAAGCCCCAATGGATGATTCTCTCACCTTGCAACTTCAAGGACAAGTGGATATGCAAAGGAACACACTAGAGTTTGTGACTAACTTGACCAAGGTAGTGCATATCTTAGCCTACCAATGCTTGAACACTCAAGGTGCTTCCGTAGCCACATGTGAAGGATCCAAAGAAGAGCAAAGCATAGAGAAGAGATTAGAAAGTACAGTGGAGAAGGAGGAGTTGGGCTTTGTATTGGAACAATTAGAGGAAGCTATGATTATTAGAGAACAGGAAGAAGTGGTTAAAGACATGGGTGAGGTAGAACAAGAGGTGGATTTCAAGCTTGAGAACACTTCCACACCAAGCAATGTTGTTGATGATTTTGTGGAAGTTGTTGAACATTCTTCCATTGAGCTTGAAATTGATGTTGAGGAGGATAATACGTAACCTCCTACACATATTATGGAAGATGAAAAATTAGAGGAAGTTGAGCAAGCAACGAATCCTATTGTTGAAGTTCATTCCACACCAACTAATGTGCTATGTGAGATTGTTGAACCTTCTTCATTGTGTTGTGAAATTGATGTTGAGGAGACTAGTTCCCCAACACATGACTTGGGCATTGAGGAATGTATGGAAGAAATTGGTGAACAAGGAATTGACATTGAAGAAGCTTGCCAAGAGGTAGAAGTAGCCAAAGAAGAGCACAAGGGAGTGGTGATACAAAAATTATTATCCGTCTAGATTTTCTTCTTAAAGAAAGGGATTACTTTGTTGTAAGCATAGCTCCAAACCAACAAACAACTCTCACATCAAATTAAATTTATGGTTTTGTCACAGGTAATAAACCCCAAATAAGAATTAACCGAAGTATTTAGACTCCGGATCGTCTCACGAGGATGGCAATGAAGTGGTCAATTATTGGCTACGAAAATGCGAGGGGGTTTGATTGATAAAGGGCATGAAATTAAATGTGCAAGAAAAGTGAATCAAGCAAGTATTTAAAGAAGACAAGTAAACAAGAGAAAGCAAGTAATTAAGAGAGAGACATTCATGGCAAAGATTGAGAACATAGGTTTTCTATCCTAGTCATGCAATGATTAATTCATCTTATATAGTCAACTCTAACAAATGGAAGCAGGTATCATGTCATCTTCACATAGGAAGAATGTCAAACAAGACTAGTTAATCATGTCACAATAATGAACAAGGATTTATCTCATTATGTCATCCCCGAAGATGGAAGAAGGTATCATATTATCTTCACACTCGAAGAAAGTCTAACAAGACTAGCTAATCTCAATCCAAAGGTCCCAATCAACTCACTAAGCGAATTAGCAAGAGATTAGAGTTAATGGAAACAATACTAGTTAACAACTCTAGATCACCAACATGAGTTGGGCTTTAATGACTCAAGATTGCCTAATTACTCTTTCCAAGCCGAGAATGCTCAAAATCTACTCTAAAGCCCAACCAAGCATTTTGTCATACACTTGGGTATAAATGAAAAGCATGGTAAATGTGCAAGAATTATAAATTTACCAACTACCAATAGCAAGGAAAGTAAATTCACAACTCAATTCATTAATAAAAAGAAACATCAACATCAAATTTGCATTAAATGTAAACCAAATCCAACATGAGTTCATCATTACAAAAGAGAGCAAAAAGGGAAATTAGCACTATAAACTAAGAGAATCAAGATGTAGAATTGAGAACTTGTAAAAGGAACAAGATGAAATCAAGTAATTAATTCAAGATCTAAGACAATTTAACCTAATCCTAACCTAATTCTAGAGAGAAGAGGGAGCTTCTCTCTCTAGAAAACTAACTAAAGGCTCATGTTGACTAAGTAATTGCTCCCCCCTTCGCTTGGACTTTAATTCTGCATGAAATACACTTAGAAACATGCTGGATTTGGGCCTGGGAAGCTCAGAAATTGCCCCCAGCATTTTGCCTTTAAGTGAGTCACGTGCTGGTATCGGCGCGTACGCGCCATGTGCGCGTGCGCGTCGATTGGATGTTTCTTCATCCACGCGGACGCGTCATGTACGCATGCACGTATATATACACAAAATCACTTCTTGCGCGTACGCGCCTTGTACGCGTGCGCGCCCATTGACGCATTCCCAATCTTTGTTTCTTCATGCATTCTCCACTTTGTATGCTTTTCTCCTTATTTCTTCCATCCAATATTTGCCTTATGAACCTGAAATCATTCAACAAATACATCAAGGCATCGAATGGAATTAAAGTGAATTAAAATCACCAATTTAAGGGCCTAAAAAGCATGTTTTTACACTTAAACACAATTCAAGGGAGAATTACAAAACCATACTATTTCATTGAATAAATGCGGAAAAAGGTGATAAAATCCCCTGAAATAAGTACAAGATAAACCACGAAATCGGGGTTTATCAAGTGGCAATTGCAAGATCATTGGGACCACCCCCTCCTAAGTCACCATCCTACACAACATTCAAGTGGGTAAAATTCTTATCTCTAAGCTTTACTTTCTCACCTGAATACGGCTTGATTAAAACGGATGGGCAACTTAGAGACCTTTGCGGAGTTAATAGTAAGAGGGAGTTGTGTAGTGGTTGGAAGTGTAGTATTAGGCTCATTAAGGTCAACCTTCAAGGCGTAGGCACCATGATTGGAAGAATGCAAACTTGTGTGGGTCTAGGAGGAGACTTTGGTGCACTAAGGAGAATTCTATGTGTCAACCACCTGAATGGAAAAATCATGACAATCAACTAGAAGACATGTTTGAAGATAAGATATGGGATCCTGGATCAAAGCATGGAAATCAATTATGGGACCTCATATCTTGGGTTGAACTCCACCCAAGCTTAGTGAAGACGGTTGGAATTTCTGACAACCAATTGAGGAGCAAGGATCCTTGGAGATTCAAGGATGAGTACAAACATAAGCCACCTTGATGAGGAGTCTCCTAAATGTCCAACTTAGGGACTTAAACTCAAAGTGCTAGGTGGGAGACACCTCACCATGGTAAACTCTTTCCAAAAACCCTCAACTAACCAAATCTCCCTCAGTATGTTAGGAGGTGATTTCTAACCTTAGACTTGCTGGAAAGTCACGTTTCTTGGCCCTCAAGTCAAGTTAAGCTTGATTCCTAAGGAAGAACATCAAGAAAATATATGTTTAAGTATGTTTCCTTGAAAAATGAATTCAAAGGGGAAAGGAACAGCCATCTCACCTTATTTCTAGCCTTGATAAGTTACATGGTTATGTAGAGGAAGAAGAGAGGATCATTTTGGTGAAATCAGAGTTTTGATTTGAGTTTTAGTTCAGAAGAAATCAAGCTTTGAAGATTAAGTGTTCATGAAGTTTTCTCTCTTTTCTCTCCTTTCAATTTTGGCCAAAGGGAGTAAATGACCAGCCTTGGAGTGTCTTGGGGGTGTAAGGTGAGTTCGGCTTGGAGGTGGGTTAAAATAATATTAAAATATCTCAGGTGTATAACTACTGAAACTAGATGTATCGGAACACTTGTAAAAACATCTCTAAAAATTATTTTTTGAGCTACTAGCATAAATGACACTAGTAACATATTTATTATGAGAATAAAACATGTATAATGAGGCCTTAGCATTGCTAAATTTATCAGAGAGTGCTGGTGCTAAGCTGCACTAGTAAACTGTGAACCCGGTTAAACTGATTTCCTATTTTTAACTAAAACAGACCAGGTAACCTTATAATATCATTCAAGCATCTTCTAATACTAATATAATGATAATATTATACTATTATCCCTCTTCTCTCATGAGTCAAGTCTGGTTCGTCAAACTGAGACTATTTACGAAAACTAGAATCAAAACTCCTAACGGATACGGTTCAAAAACTAGGTTCTTCGTGACTGCATTATCGAGCTTGCCTCAGAAAAGGTTCTAGCTTAAGGATGACATAATGATAATGAGGATTGAGATGCTTGATGATATAACAAAGGTGTTCCCTTTATTGATCTTCCGGAGAAATCCGTGCCTTTAGAAAAGATCTCGCGTACTCAAAAATGAGGGTTGTTACACAAGGTCCACCCCAAATCTTCCAACATGAAGGGCCTCCTAGAGTATGTGGTTTATGCTCTAGCACTGCACATTAGACCAATCAATGACATCAAATTCAAGAGGATTATACCCTTACAGTAGCCAATGTGAACTATAACAACCGTCCACCCTATCAATCTCAAGGGCAAAACAATTACTCTCATATTAATAGTTCCAACCAAGGGTGGATGGACAATGCACAAGGGAGCAATCAAAACCAAAGATGGAACAACTCCTCTGCTCACTACCACAACAACCACCAATCTTCATCCCAATATCACAACAACAACCATCAACCCAACCAAAATCATCACACCCAAGCATATCAAGCACCTCACCAAAACCAAAACAATCATTCTAGATACCAAGCTCCTCATCAAAGACAATAATCCAACCAACCCTCATCCTCTTCCACCAACCAAGTTGATGATTCTAACCGTGCACTCTACCATGAGCAAGAGAGACTTAGAATTATGGTAGAGATACATGAAGAGAACTGATGAACAGAATTTTTGTATGGTTTAGAATTTCACAATAAAGTCTCATTGCAATTATAGTTCTGAACCAACAAACAATCCTCAATCAAAAATTTGTTTGTCACATGTACAAACCCCAATAAAAATAACCGAAGTATTTAAACCTCGGGTCGTCTCTCAAGGAATTTCAGAAAAGTGTTCTTGTTATCGGTTATGAGATGCATATTTTGGGGTTTTGTAATAAGGGACAAGAAACATAAATGACAAGAAAGTAAAGGAACTCAAATAATAAAGAGGTCTTGGCAAGGGTTGATGGTTAAGGATCCTTATCCTTGTTACTAACCACAACATGATAATTGCAAGGATCAATCTCATTAAGTCATCCTCTAACAAGTAAAGGAAAGTCAAATGAGCTACATCAATCATAATCCATAAGTCCTAGCCACCTTACTAATTAACTTAGTGGAAGCTAGAGTCAATGGATACCAATTATCAACACTTGGACATTAGCAACTCAAGTTCACCTAAGTAACCATCCCAAGCCAAGAACACAAAAATCTACTCTAACATCCTTCTAAGCATTTAATCAAACACTTGGAAGGCATAAAAGGAAAGCAAAATAAGATTACAAGAAATTTAAATCTATAACTACCAAAAGCAAGGAATTAATAATAATAAAGCAAATCAACAATAAAAGAAATCAAACATAAATTGCATTAAAGAAAAATAGAAGAAACAAGAGTGCATCAACAACAAAGTAAACAAATACAAAGAGTAAAATACTAAACTAGGAAAGAAAAGGTAAGGGAACAAGAAATTAGAAAGGAAAAGTAAATCAAAGCATGAATTAAACCTAGATCTAAGAAATCCTAATCTACATCTAACCTAATTCTAGAGAGAAGAGAGAGCTTCTCTCTCTAGAAACTAACTAAAGCAGGATCAAAGCTAAACTCTGTGCTTTCCCCCTCCTTGACTCCTCTTGGATTCTGCATGTAATAGGCTCAAAAAATGAATTGGATCTGGGCCTGGGAAGCTCAGAAATTGTCCCCAGTGTTTTCACTTTAATGAGGTCACGTACGAGTTGCGACGCATACGCATTGGTCACGTGTATGCGTCGTCTGGCATTTTGCTTCCCATGCATACAGGTCATGTCACACATACGCGTCTCCATGCGACTTCATTCCCACGCGTGCGCGTCTATCATGCGTGCACGTCGATGTATGCACTCCAAATCCTTGATTTTCCATGAATCCTCCATTTTGCATGCTTTTCTCTTCACTTTTTTAATCCATTCCTAGCCTTTTCAACCTGAATTCACTAATAAAAGGAATCAAAGCATCTAGTGGAATCAAAGGTGAATTAAAGGTGAATTAAAACTAGCAAATTAAAGGACTAAAAAGCATGTTTTTACACTTAAGCACAAATTAAGGGAGAATTATGAAACCATGCTATTTCATTGAATAAATGTGAGAAAAGTTAATAAAATCCACTCAATTCAGCATAAAATGTACCACGAAATAGTGGTGCATCAAATCTCCCCATACTTAAAACCAAGCATGTCCTCATGCTAAACCAAGGAAGAGACAAAAGGGTATCAACAATTATTAAATGCAAACTAACTAAATACAACCTATTTATATGCAACTATCTAAATGAATGCAACTAGTTGGTAAAAACAAATCAACTTCCAAGAAAGCATACATGAGCATAAGGGCTAAAGGTATTAACAACCAAGCCAAACCACAAATGAATTGAGTTATTAAAAGACTTTACAAGCTTGCTAGAAAAGTGATGATCATGGTGAAAACATGTAATCGAGCAATCGAACCCTCACTGGATGTGTATCCGCTCTAGTCACACAAGTGTCTAGGGTTGATTCACTCAATTATCCCCTAATCATGCTTTCCAAGATTTTTTTTTTCATCTAACAATCAACAATTATTCAATGCATGCATACATTCATCATGAGGACTTATTTATATAAGCTATATAACAACCTATACAATTTTGAAGGTAACCTAACTAGCCATTCTTCACTTTTTCACACATTCATGCATTCTTTTTTTTTATCACAACTCATATGCATTGATTATTATTGGACTTTACTTTGGGGCATTTTGTCCCCTTTCTATTGCTTTTCTTTTTCTTTTTTTCTATTTATTTATTTTTTTCTACATATTTTTTCTTTTTCTTTTATTTTTCTTTTGTAATTTTTTTCTTTTCAAACTAAAATATACATAAGAGCATCAATGCATATGGTTTTACATTTAATTAACACATGAGTATGTACCCAATTCCCAATATTTTCAATGAAAATACAAAACATACTTTTACCTCAACGAATGTTCCAAGTTTCCCCATACTTGAATGGTACACACACTCACTAGCCTAAGCTAATCAAAGATCCAAATAAGGGATGTTTATTAACTTTCACTTTAAGGCTTGTAATGTGCTAAATTAAAGAACAAAATGGGTTAATCGTAAGCTGAAAGTTGGCTAATAATGGAAGATAAAAGGTAAGGCTATTTGGGTAAGTGAGCTATTTAAAACAATGGCCTCAATCATATAAATGCATATATACACAAAATAATGGACTCAAAGAATCAAACAAATCAAGGATTACAATCATAGAAAGAGAATGATGCACACAAGAAGGAAAAATAGTGGTTATAAGATGTAACCGTACAATTAGGCTTAAATCTCACTGGCTTGTGTGTTCTTAGCTCAAAAACCATGTTCCAGAATAAATTCTTCAAGCAAGTTCAACGAAAATAAAAAAAAAATTTACTCAAATCAATGGGGGTGCCCTATAAATAAATTTCTTGGAAAATCTCATTATTTTGGCTAAGCTTATTATATATATATATATATATATATATATATATATATATATATATATATATGCAAAATAAGAAAATGGGACTCAAAATTCTAAAAGACCTAACAATGAAATGCAAAAGTGTTGGGATTAGAAACTTGTCACCCAAAAATGCCGATTCGGTCAGACGACCACCCCACAATTAAAAGTTTGCACCGTCCTCGGTGCATTCAAAGATGAGCAAAGGGGTACGGCGACTTCACGGGTTGCCACCTTCAACTGGTGGATCAACCGGTTGCTGCATGTTCTTTCTTCCGCTTCCGTTTTAGCTTATAATGACTTATCCTAAAAATAGAAGACAGGATAGTAAGAAAAGTAAATGCAAGAGAAAGGAAGGGTATTTTGTTGGAATGAGGTAAGAATCACTAAAATGAAGTGAGTGACCCAATGTGCGACATGGATAAAAGTAAGTGTGCATTCTAAGTTACGTGCTGTTTAAAACACACACACTAACATAAAAAGCTATGTCATAGTTACACAAAAAGGAACATGCACTTCATTCATTCTAGTATGCTTGAGATTCTCTAAACTGGTAGGTGAAGACAACCAAACAAGCAATAAAGAAGCATGAAAGCATTCAAGCAAAAAAATCATGCAATTGTGAATTGGATGATAAATGGACATTGATTGATGTGCAAGGTACCTTTAATGAACACAATGGAATATGAAATTTACATAACAATCAATGACACACTTTGAATTTGGCTCACATCACGTAGTGGACATAAGATAGGAAACATGGTTGCTATGCAATGTAGTAAAAGAGAATTAGAGGTGAAAAGTCAATCACATAGCAAGCATGGTTCATATAGCTTGAGAGTTTCAAAAGGATATCCCTAGGTGACCTTCCAATCCAATTTCATAAAAGAAATACTATGCCAAAATGACTAGCTTCAAATATGTGTAGAGCATATAAGTAAGCAATTAATGGTCAATCATATCATTTAAGGCATAAGCATAATATGTGGATGCATATGATCAAGAAACACAATTCATTAAGATAAATGCACAACATCCATCAAGAAATTGCCTACTCAAAGAAAAGGATTCAAATCACATGGTGGCCAAATCATGCAATTCAAAAAAATTTTAGAATGCTTGAAAGGCAATTCTCATGTACTTGGTGTTCACAAAGGTTAAGCATGAAAACTTCAAAATCAAGTAATAAATTGTAACCTCAACAAGAGAATACAACAATGAATATCCAAAAACAATTATACTAAAATAGCATTCAGTTAGTAATAAGTAGCAATATACAGTAAATAAAATTAATAAGGGGAATCTAAACGAAGACAAAACAACAAACATAGGGCTGAATCTAAACGAAGACCTAAAGGAGCTACTAACGAAGCTCCTAAAGGATAATTCCGACCTCTTTGCATGGAAGGCCGTCGACATGCCCGGTATTGATCCCGGACTAATGTGTCATAAGTTAGCCGTATATCCTGGGTCTCAGCCAGTACAACAGAAGCGTAGGAAGCTCGGACCAGAGAGGTTGCAAGCTGTAGAGGAGCATGTACAGGCCTTGTTAGAGGCAGGGTTCATAAGGGAGGTGAAATATCCATTATGGCTAGCCAATGTAGTATTGGTCAAAAAGTCAAATGGGAAGTGGCGGATGTGCACTGATTACACTGACCTCAACAAAGCATGTTCAAAAGATCCTTATCCACTCCCGAATATAGACACACTAGTCGACGCTTCATCAGGATACAAGTACCTTTTCCTTCATAAACACTTTCTCGGGATACAACCAAATTTTGATGTATCATCCCAACCAGGAGAAAACCTCATTCCTAACCCCAAGAGCAAACTACTGCTACGTAGTTATGCCCTTTGGCCCCAAGAACGCAGGGGCTACACAAAGAGAGGAAACATTGTTATCTGACCTCACTGAAGTGTTCAACACCATAAGAAAGCATGGAATGAGACTTAACCCCACCTTCGCAGTAGAAGCCGGCAAATTCCTAGGCTTCATGCTCACTTAAAAAGGGATCAAAGCAAACCCGGATAAATGCCAGGCCATACTTAGCATGAAAAGTCCGACCTGTGTCAAAGAAGTCCAGCAGCTCAACGGAAGACTAGAGGCTCTGTCCAGATTCCTAGCTGGATCGGCCTTAAGATCTCTCCCTTTTTACGCAACACTAAGGAAAGGAAAAAGGTTTGAATGGACCCCAAAATGTGAACAAGCCTTCCAAGACTTCAAGACATTCCTCGGGCAACCACCCATCCTAACTCGAGCCAGGGAAGGTGAAGAGCTAATCTTATACCTTGCCGTAGGAAGTCGGGCAATAACTTCAGCACTAGACAGAAAAGACGAAAATGAGCAACAGCCCATCTACTTCATTAGTAAGGCTTTACAAGGGGCCAAACTAAACTATCAAAAGATAGAAAAGTTTGCCTACGCCCTTATACTCACTTCTCGATGGCTCCGACCATACTTCCAAGCTCACACCATCAGAGTGCGTACCAACCAGCCTATAAAAGGTATCTTACAAAAAATAGACTTAGCTGAAAGAATCTTACAATGGGCGGTTGAGTTATCTGAATTCAACCTCAAATATGAAGCACAGATAGCTATCAAGTCTCAGTACCTAGCCGACTTCATCGCAGAGTACACTGACACCTGGGTACCCCCACGAAGTGGAGCCTTTACGTAAATGGCCCCTCGAACAAAACCGGGAGTGGCGTAGGTGTCATTTTAGAAAGTGATCAGGGAACCCAAATCGAGCTCTCATTAAAGTTTGAATTCCCCACCTCAAATAACCAAGCTGAATACGAGGTCGTACTGGCAGGTTTGAAGCTGGCTAGGGAGGTAAGAGCTCAGAAGCTTACCATTTTTAGCGATTCATAGGTAGTCACCTCGCAAATAGAAGGGAGTTACCAAGCTAAAGATCCCACCATGAAGAAATACCTAGACAAAACTAGGGAGCAGCTCAGACATTTTGGGGGATATGAGGTCCAACATATACCTCGAGAATAAATGCCCGAGTTGATGCCTTTCAAAACTAGCTAGCGCCAAACCAGGGGACAATAATAGAAGCCTCATCCAGGAAACACTACAAAATTTGTCAACCTCGGAAGAAAAGAAGGTCTTAAGCATATCAGACCAGGACTAAGGGTGGATGACCCCCTGACGATCGGATTTTCCATAGGTAAAAAAATTCACAAATATATTATCGCGTTGTAAGTATAGGTTCTAAACTAACAGAAAATCCTTTCGTACAAACATTTGGTTTTCACAAGTAACAAACCTCTTTGAAATTGATAACCGAAGTATTTAAACCTCGGGTCGTCTTCTCAAGGAATTGCAGGGAGGTGTTCTTATTAATGGTTATGAGCCTTGTAAATTGGGGGTTTTGAAAGTAAGGAACAAGTAACTTAAATGACAAGAAAAAATAAATAAGTAACTATAAAATAAACTCTTGGCAAGGTATGAAAATTCGGTAGTCCTATCCTAGTTATCCTTATGAAAATCGAGTTTAATCTCACTTAGTTAACCTTTACGAAAGCAAGGGAAAGTCAAGTGGACTAATTTGTTAGATCCCCAAGTCCTAGCCAACTCCTAAGGAAAGACTAGAGTTAGTGGAATTCAATTCAATTAGCAAAAATAACAATTAACAATCACGATAAGTTTGATAACTCAAGAGCCTCCAGTTAATCAATTACAGACAAGAATATAAAAAGCTAAATAAGAATCATAAATCTGAAATACCTTAATTTATATCAAATAAAGAAAATCCTAACATGAATGGTTCATAAGCCAATTTGGCAACATAAGTAATTAAATAAAAGCATTAAAGTGTCTGAGAGTAAAAGAGAAATATAAAGTAAAAGGAATATTGAACCTGAGAGGAAGTTGAAATAATAAGTTGAAATAATAAGAAATCCTAATTCCTTTGAGAGGAATCCTAATCCTAAAACCTAAGAGAGAGGAGAGAACCTCTCTCTCTAAAAACTACATCTAAATTATGAAAATTGAATAATGAGCTGATGATTATGAATGAATGGATACCTCCACTTTATAGCCTCTAATCTGTGTTTTCTGAGCCAAAAACTGGGTCGAAAACAGCCGAGAAATCGCTGGAGAAGAAATCTGCCATGCTGATTTTTGTCATTGTGACGCATCCGCGTGGTGCGCGCGTTCATGCCACCTAGCGTCAGGGCAACTATGGAATATTATATATCAAATCGAAGCTCCGGACGTTAGCTTTCCAACGCAACTAGAACCATGTCGTTTGGACCTCTGTAGCTCAAGTTATGACTGTTTTAGTGTGAAGAGGTCAGGTTCGACAGCTTTGCAGTTCCTTCAACTTCTTGTATTCCTTCTACTTTTGTATGCTTCCTTTCCATCCTCCAAGCCATTCCTGCCCTGTAATCTCTGAAAATACTTAACACACATATCAAGGCATCGAATGATAATAGGAGAAGATTAATAATTAGCAATTTAAAGGCCAACGAAACATGTTTTTAATCGTAGCACAAAATCAGGAAGGAAAACGTAAAACATGCGATTAGTATGAATAAGTGGGTAAAGAGTTGATAAAAACCACTCAATTGAGCACAAGATAAACCATAAAATAGTGGTTTATCAACCTCCCCACACTTAAACATTAGCATGTCCTCATGCTAAGCTCAAGAGAAGCTATAAAGGGGTGAAGAGGAATGATAGAAAGTATGCAATGCAGCCTATCTTTGTGAATGCAACTACATGAAAAATATTTCTACCTACTTGGTTAAAAGTAAATAAGTTCTCCAAGACAAACATAAGTTAGATTCCACTAATTTAAATCATACAATAAAAGACAAGCAAACTTGTAAGAAGACAGCTCATGAAAGCAGGAAACATAGAATCAAGCATTGAACCCTTACTGGTAGTGTATATGCATTCTAATCTCTCAAGTGTATAGGGTAATTCACTCTACTCTTCTCTAGTCATACTTTCTAAACTTTGTTCATCATCTAACCAATCAACAAATACTTAATATACCAATGCAAACATCATGAGGTCTTTTCTTGGTTATAATGGGGCTGAGGTAAAGGTAAGGATATATATATATATATAAGGCTAAGTGAGCTAACAAAGTGAATCCTTGATTAGTCTAAGATCTCACCTAACATATACATATTTTATATAATTTAAAATGCTTTACCTAGCTACCCAAATTTTTCCCACTTTTGTATTACATACTCATGTATCAAACTTATTTTTGAATTTTGTCCCATGTGCATTGATTCTTTTTATTTTGCAATTGGGGAATTTTTGTATCCCCTTATTTAAATACTGAAAATATATTATTTTTTTAATTTTTTTAATTTTATTATTATTATTATTATTATTTTAATGCACATGGTAATTTAGTTATTTTGATTTCACATGAGCATGCTTCCCGAATTTCTGAAATAACTTATTCAATTTACATCCCTACTTTGTTTCTATCATCCCATGATCCCATAAAATTCTCCATACTTAAATTATACACAATATCTATCTTAAGCTAACCAATGATTCAACTTGGGATTTTTAATTTGTTTTTCTGCTTAAGGCTAGTAATGTGGTTATGAAATAGAAGGGGGTTAAGAAGTTTAAAGTGGTTAACAAGGGTGATGTAAAAGGTAGGCTTATTTAGGATAAGTAAGCTAATAACAAATAATGGCCTCAATCATATGCAAGCATGTAAATACACTAAATAATGGACATATAGAATGGAACAAAGCAAAGATTGCAATTATAGAGAAGAAAACACACAAGAATAAAAATTTATGGTTAAATAATGTAACCATGTAAATAACCTCAAAATCTCACAGGTTGTGTGTTCTTTGGCTTAAAAACCATGTTCCAGATACAACTTCAAACAAATTTAACACATAGAAAATTTTAATTTTTTTAATTTAAATTAGTGAAATCTTTAAAAAATATTGTCTTAAAAAGAAACTTATTATTTTTCAACTAAGTAGTACTTAAATGCAAACAATCAACTACACATGCAATCTATTATGCAATGCAACAATGAACTAATAAAGAAAATAAAACAATGGTGTTGGAAAGAAGAAAATGCTAACCCATGGAGATCGGTATCGACCTCTCCACACTTAAAGATTGCACCGTCCTCGGTGCATGCTAAGATGTACAAGTGGACGGGTTGCTTCAACTGATACTTTCCAAAGATTGCGCAGGTGGACTTGTTTGTCTTCCCATTAAGAAGCTTCTCCTCTCCCTTCGTGGTGGCCATCCTGAAAGAAGAGGAAAAAGAAGAAAAGTAACCCAAAAATAAAGATAGGAAATAAATAAAATATGGTTGTTAATGCCAGATAATAAGGATCCCAATTACATGGTAGCTACAACATGCAAGTGAGAAAATAGTAGAAGTACATGGCATATCAAGAGTGCAAAAATTTGCAACAATGGGGAAGAGAGTGCAAGACAATATAAATTAATGTCAATACAAAAGTAATACAAATATCATAAAAGATTAGCATTGACTTAAATAATATTACCCAATAGTGTAAAATAAGTCACTGAGCACCAAAATAATACCAGAAAAGACACAACAGTTGAATATGAACAAGTGACACCAATGGAAAAATAATAAATTTAGAAAAGAAAAGAAAAATATGCACAAAATTAAAATACAATGAATGAAATATACAAATAAATTAAGTAAAATAGAATGAAGGTGAAAAAGAATGAGAAGTCAAAGAAATAAAGTAAGAAAGAAAGAAGAAAAAAGAAAAGATAGAAGAGATTAGAATTAGAAAAGAAAAGACAAGATAATTGGCGCTGATCTGGATAAGTTGTGCGGCGCAGGCGACGTGGACGCGTGAGTGACGCGGTCGCATGGTGCGCGATAAGGTCAGGTGATGCGGACACGTGGGTCACGCGATCGCGTGACCTGATTTGTGCGATTGGCGCAAGTGCAGCCTTGCGTTCGCGTAACTCTCTGTTCAAAACTCTTTTTGCCAAATTTTTGGGTGACACAGACGCGTGGGGCATGCGTTCATGTGATAGGGCTTGTGCTTCTAGCATGGTTACTGCCCCATTCCAGCCCAACATACTGCCATACACCCGTTTACGTCGATTTTACAGGGCCACGCGTTCGCGTGGGTGACGCGGACGCTTGGGAGGCATTTTTTGCACATGACGCGGACGCGTCAGCGACGCGGTCGCGTGGATCAATTGGTGCCAAAGGCACCCCTCCAGCCACGCTCTTGCGTGACTCTTTGTTCACTTTTCTTTTCTTCCTAATGCACTTGTGATGCGGACGCGTGATTTTTTTTATAATAATGTAGTATGCCGAATGCAATGCTAATATGAATGTTATGCATGATTCCAGGTCCAATCAAAACTCAAAAACAAACAAAACAGACTAGAATTAAAATGAAAAAAGGGACGATTATACCATGGTGGGTTGTCTCCCACCTAGCACTTTTAGTTAAAGTCCTTAAGTTGGACATTTGGTGAGCTCCCTCTTATGATGGCTTGTGCTTGAACTCGTCTTGAAACTTCCACCAATGCTTGGACTTCCAATAAGCTCTATCAATACCAAGTAAATTCCTCAAGCTTTGATGGAGTTCTTCACAAGCTTTGAGCTCCCAAAATTGATCCTCATATACTCTTGGATTCCAAATCTTATTTCTACACCCGTCTTCAAGTTGATTATCATGATTCCATCCGGGTGGTTCAGCCTTAGAATTCTCACTGAAGCGTCCAAACAACTTCCCAGACCCATTCAATTGAGCTCTACACCAACCTTTGCGTTTAAACTTAAAGCTTCCAACCATAATGAACCTTGCAGGACAATTCTTACCACTGACCATCTTCCTCTTACTCTTTATGCCACAAAGAGCTCTAAGTTGACCATCCGTCTCTAGTAGCCCATATTCAAGTGGGAAAGTAAAGGTCAAGGATGAGAATTTTACCCACTTGAATGTTGTGTTGAACGGTAATGGCCTTGGGGGAGGTGTCTCTAATGAAATTGCAAGCTCCACTTCCTTGTGCTCTTCTTTGACATCTTCTACCTCTTTGCAAGCTTCTTCAATTTCAACCTCTTCCTCTTAGTAGTTTTCTTCCAATTCAATCTCCTCTTCACTGTTTTCCAAGGGCATGGGAGGTTGTGCTTCTTCTTCTTGAATCTCCATCTCTTGATCGACCTCTTCCAATTCCTTAACCATGACATGCCTTGGAGGTTGTACACCCTCCTCAACATCAAATGCAACCGTCTTGGAAGGAGGCTCTATGTCTTGACTTTCCCATGGAGGTTTAACATCTCTTAAATCTTCAACCACTTCTTCCTCTGCAACTATTATGGCTTCCTCCACTTGTTCCAATACAAAGTTATGTTCCTCATTATCTACCGAAGTTTTTAGTGTCTCCTACATGCTACGCTCTTCTTTTGATTCTCCACATGCAGCCATGGGAGTACTTCGAGTGCTCAGATGTTGAGAAGCTAATTTATTTACTAACTCGGTTAAGGTAGTTGCGAGTTCCAGTACATCCCTTTGCATCTTTGCTTGCCCTTGAAGAAGAACACGAAGTTTGTCATCCATCGGAGATTGGGGTGGATATGAGGGTTCATTATTTTGGAGAAAGGGTTCATAATAGGAAGGTGGTTCTTCTTGATAAGGATATGGAGATGGTGAATATTGAGGTGGTGGTTCTGGGTGTGGTTCATATGGTGGTTGGTGTGGTGGATATAAGTTAGGGTCATATGGTGGTGTTTGGTGGTAAGGGGCTTGTGAGTATGGTGGTCCAGAGTTGTGTTGAGGAGATGGTTCATAAGCATATGGCGGGACTTGTTAGTCACTACAAGGGGGTCCACCATAGTCATCATTTTGGTATACATCACAGAATAGTTGTTGGTTATAGTGCATTGGAGGGGGTTGTTGCCAAGAGGGTTGATCAAATCCTTGTGGCTCCTCCCATCTTTGATTCTTCCAACCTTGATGCCTATTTTCATTATAGTTTCCATTCCTTACGACAATATTGGAACCAAACTTAAAGCGATGGGGGTGAGAACTCATAATAGCAAATAAAAATTAAAAAAAAATAAAAAAAATTTAAATTAAAAGGTTATTTGAAATTTAAATTTTGAATTTTAAATTTTTGAAATTTGAAATTTGAAATTTAAATATTGAATTTTGAAATTTGATTTTTGAAGTAAGATAAGATAAGATTTTTGAAAAAGATATGATTTTTTGAAAAAATTTGAATTTTGAAATTTAAAACTAAGATAAGATAAGATAAAAATTTTAAAATAAAAATCCGAAATTTTTTTTAAATGCAAATTTCGAAAATTCAATTAAAATAAATAGAAAAGATATTTTTTTGAATTAAAAGAGGAAAGAGAAAAACAATAAAATGACACTAAATTTAAAATTTTTTAGATCAAAACGAAGAGAACAACTAAGAACAACTTGAAGGTCAAGATGAACACGAAGAACAAATTTTTGAAAAACTTTTTAATAACTAAATAAAAATCAATAACTTCTTAATTTATGAAAAAGCAAAAATAAAAACAAAAAAAAACAAATAAACAAGTAAAAAGCAAATATTTACAATAACCAATAATAAGGCACACGTTTACAATTCCCCGGCAACGGCGCCATTTTGACGATCGGATTTTCCATCGGTAAAGAAATTCACAAATATATTATCGCGTTGTAAGTATAGGTTCTAAACCAACAAAAAATCCTTTCGTACAAACGTTTGGTTGTCACAAGTAACAAAGCCCTTTGAAATTGATAACTGAAGTATTTAAACCTCGGGTCGTCTTCTCAAGGAATTGTAGGGAGGTGTTCTTATTAATGGTTATGAGCCTTGTAAATTGGGGGTTTCGAAAGTAAGGAACAAGTAATTTAAATGACAAGAAAAAATAAATAAGTAACTATAAAATAAACTCTTGGCAAGGTATAAAAATTCGGAAGTCATATCCTAGATATCCTGAGAATTGAGTTTAATCCCACTTAGTTAACCTTTATGAAAGCAAGGGAAAGTCAAGTGGACTAATTAGTTAGATCCCGAAGTCCTAGCCAACTCCTAAGGAAAGACTAGAGTTAGTGGAATTCAATTCAATTAGCAAAAATAACAATTAACAATCACGATAAGTTTGATAACTCAAGAGCCTCTAGTTAATCAATTAAAGCCAAGAATATAAAAAGCTAAATAAGAATCATAAATCTGAAATACCTCAATTTATATCAAATAAAGAAAATCCTAACATGAATGGTTCATAAGCCAATTTGGCAACATAAGTAATTAAATAAAGGCATTAAAGTGTTTGAAAGTAAAAGAGAAATATAAAGTAAAAGGAATATTGAACCTGAGAGGAAGTTGAAATAATAAGTTGAAATAATAAGAAATCCTAATTCCTTTAAGAGGAATCTTAATCCTAACACCTAAGAGAGAGTAGAGAACCTCTCTCTCTAAAAACTACATCTAAATTATGAAAAGTGAATAATGAGCTGATGATTATGAATGAATGGATTCCTCCACTTTATAGCCTCTAATCTGTGTTTTCTGGGCCGAAAACTGGGTCGAAAACAGCCCAGAAATCGCTGGAGAAGAAATCTACCACGCTGATTTTCGTCACTGCGACGCGTCCGCGTGGAGCGTGTGTTCGCGCCGCCTAGCGTCAGGGCAACTATGGCATATTATATATCAAATCGAAGCCCCAGACGTTAGCTTTCCAACGCAACTGGAACCGCGTCGTTTGGACCTCTGTAGCTCAAGTTATGACTGTTTTAGTGCAAAGAGGTCAGGCTGGACAGCTTTGCAGTTCCTTCAACTTCTTGTATTCCTTCCACTTTTGCATGCTTCCTTTCCATCCTCCAAGCCATTCCTGCCCTGTAATCTCTGAAAATACTTAACACACATATCAAGGCATCAAATGGTAATAGGAGAGGATTAATAATTAGCAATTTAAATGGCAAAGAAAAATGTGTTTAATTATAGCACAAAATCAGGAAGGAAAACGTAAAACATGCGATTAGTATGAATAAGTGGGTAAAGAGTTGATAAAAACCACTCAATTGAGCACAAGATAAACCATAAAATAGTGGTTTATCACC